>NW_024355206.1:6478173-6630741 GCF_902729225.1 Pteropus medius | reverse complement strand
AGTCCACCTGCTCCACCTTCCGAGCCACAGGCATGTTGGGGAGCAGCTGCAGAATTGGGGAGGGCTCCCTTGAGCAGGACAAGAGGTGTTTTGATCCTCAGCTAACTCTCCTCGCACTATTGTTGGGACAGACATTAACGGAGATTTCCAACGACAACTCACTAGGGCAAAGGGGGACAAGGGGAGCCTGGAGCAGTGAGGATGTGCTGCTTCCCCCCCAAAAGATGCCGCCGCACAGCCACCAGACCGCGGCCTCCCCTCTCCCTCCTCCCTGCACATCCGATCCCACTTCCGCAGCCCTCTGCAGAGTGGCAGGGAGACCGCCAGCACCCACGTCACCTGGGAGCTTGGCAGAAATTAGAAACTTGGACCCGGTCGAGTCCCGCTGAGTCAGAATCTGCATTTCCACAAAATCCCCAGCGATTCTCATACAAGTTACAGTTTGACGGGTGGGAGGCGCCCAGATCCTGGGACTCACCTGAGCTGGATGGAGCTCTCGCTGTCAGCGGAGACGGGGCCCACGGGCACGGTCTGTCCTGGCACGCCGGACCTCCCGATCAGCACCCGGCCCAGGTCGCAGCTGAGAAATGAAAGAACAGAAGGAAGCCTCTCTGAGATGCCAGTTCCGTCAGAAACCAGCCCATTTTCTGAGGTGGCAGGTGTGTGGAACGAGGGACAAGCAGGAGGTGAGTGTGACACGTGGGGTTCCGTTCGTAGCACTTCCCTTTACAGGCTGTGACATGGGTCCTGAGTCTCAGTTGATTCATCAGTAAGGACAACAACTGAGCTCGCCTCACAGACCCAGTGGGAATACACAGGTAATGTCTGTCACATGCCCAGGAGAGGGCGGGTCCCCAGGAAGGGCTTATTAGAAAGGGTGATATTATGAATTTCTACAATTCTGCCAACAGGTATTTCTCAAGCCAGGAGGAAGAAAGTTCTCCACTGGTTCGAAGACCTTAAATGATAGGCTTCCTGTCTCCCTCTGTCTAACAACATTGTCTATGGTTCTCCCCGTGTCCGAGCCATGCGGGCCACGCACGCGGAGTCCACAACCCTCCCCATCGGACCTCCCCAATCTCTTATTCCCTCTGCCTGGAAAGCTCTGTCCCCAGAGCTCCACACAGATGGCTCCTTCTGGTGACAGGTCAGAGAACTGGAGAACCCTCCGCTGTCACTTGGCATTAACCGCGCCCTTCGGTTTCAGAGGTGACCCTGCACATCTATTCCTGTGTTCACGGTTCTTGGCCTGCCCCACCCCGCAGGAGGAATGAGAATGAGGCCGCACCCTGCTGTGACCCTAGGATTGGAGAATAAATGCTCAGTGACTGTTTGGAACGAAAGAGTAGAGACTGGGGCGTCTTCGCCCTGAGGCTGGGTCTGGAGCTCTTTGTGCACTCCCCTCCAAGACTGTGCGCCAGACCGGGCCCAAAGCAGGGCTAGAATACAGATTCCCAGGCCTCGGTTTCAGATGCACGGTTTGAATTTCCAGGAGGGCCCTACAATCTTTACCTGGGGACCACTGCTTTAGATGACCAAGCATTGGTTCAGGTCAGGGCCCTAGAGAAAGGCTTTTTTTTTCCCCAAAAGATCTTGTGGCTAATTGTGTGTCCTCTCAAGAGGACATTAATAGCTCCATAATAGCTTCATCCAATCTTGATTTATCCGGCTGTCAAGGCCTGGGACATAGGAAGCACTTAGGAACTGTTAGTTGGCTATAATGAGCTCAGCTAGATAAGTTGGAGATGAGTACTATATGAGATCACCCACATGCGGGATCTAAGGAAATTAAACCTGTAAGAACAGAGGGTAAATGGTGGTTCCCAGAGGATGGGGGAGATGGCGACTGTGGAAGATGGGCCCGGAGGGAGCAGCATTGGGCGGACGGACACGCAGCACCGCCGACCCCGCTGCCCGGCTGGAGAAACAGGACCTGCTGGTCCCCAGGACCCAGAGACACCCAACTCGGCTTTCCCACCAGAACTGCAGCCTTTGCCTGGGTGCCGAGGGGCTCCGAGGGGGCCGGGCAGGACCAGATATAAAGAATCAAAGACTGACTAAGGAAGTCCTTCAAGAGCTGAGACCATAAAGGTTGGGAGGAGTCAGGGAGGGCTTCCTGGAGGGGACACTGGAGCTGAGCCCTGAATGCCCAGGTGCCTCTGATGAGCAGGAAGGACGGAGGAGGTTGCTCAGCAGAATAGGGTAGACATTTTGACTTATACCGAGGGGATGTAAAAGCTTCGTTTGCTGCCTCCCTCAGAACCTAAGATACAAACCCACATCATTAGTTATGGCTCTGATGACTGAAGAAGCAAAAGTCAGGATTACCTTATGGAAGAATCTTGCAACTATTGAGCACCTGTTTTACTGAACGCTCGTCTGCTACAAAGGAGACAGGAGACAGGAGAGGCGAAGGCAAAGTACTGCCCCCCAAACCCTCCACGTTCAGTCTGCCATTCAATCCTCAGGCCCACCCTATGAGAGAGGGTGACCCACCTAGGGGGAGGGGGTGCAGCTATCACCCTCTGTTTATACACGGAAAAACCAAGGCTCAGGAAGGTGAGTAACTGACCCGCCATGGCCGCTAAACGGCTAAAGTGGGATTTGAACTCAAGTCTACCTGACCAAAAACTCTTGCATGTGTCCCACGCCCTGTGTCACCCCCGCCCCGGGGCACCTATCAAGTGCCCACTCGCTGTGCCACGTGTGCGCCACGTGACCTCGTTTAACATCGGGGCAGCCCCAGAATGGGGAAAAGGAGAAAGGAACTTATACAAAGTCACGGCCCCAAGCGTCAGGGCAGGATGGGAACCTGTGTCTGTCTGTTGGCCTCACAGCCTTAACTGCACCACACTTTGAAAGCCATGGAGTCCGAGGATGTAAGGATCATGGAGGAAACGCATTCCAACCTGCCGTGTAACAGAGGACAGATCTTTGAGCCCGAGGGAGGCGACAGGCTAGCGGCAGGCACTGAAATGGCACCAACCCAGATGGTGAGGCCTGGGAAATGCCCGGGCTGGGACTGGCCAGAATAGAGGGGACCAGCTGTTCTTTCTCTCAAACCCCTCAGGTCTGCACTCACGAGGGCCTGGGTCTGAGTCAGCTCTGACCCGTGTCCCTGAGCCCCAGCTGCAGAGCCACCAACGCTGCTGGCTCTGCGGCCTCAGCTGCTCCATTCCCAGACACTTGTGAACACTGGGTGAGCAAGCTGTGCCCGCAGCAGAGGAAGCAGGTAGAGGAGAAGGAACAGGGCCACAGGACTCAGCCGAGGCCACACGGAGATGGAAACAGTGGCCCCACCTCCGCCCCAGCTGTGGGCCACTGGAGGGGCTGTGGAGGGGCCGTGGGCTCTGCTGCCCGGTAGCCCTGGGTCCCAACTCCAGCTCCGCTGACCTCCGACCTCCCTCTCCTTCCGTTTTCTCTACTGGGGGGAATAAATTCTTGTGAGGACGAAGGAAAGCACTGGTTATGAAGCAGCTAGTAGGAGCCTGGCACAAGGCTTCTTCTCCACCTGCCCTGAGAAATGAGGATGAAGACTCCGCCCCTTCCTGGAGCCTTTCAGGCTACTACGCAGCAGTCTTGACCCTTTTAAGAAACAATTCTGCAGAGAAGCCAATGTAGCAAGTTTCACTGGAGTTGCTGAGGGAGCGAGGGAAGGCTTCCTGGAGGAGGGGGCATCCTGGCAGAAGCTCAGGGAGGCATCTGGGAAAGAGGGGCCCCTCCCATCCCCAACAGCCCTCTCTTGTCCCCTCCTTCTGCTCCCTCACTCACAACTAATAGCACTCCACTCCTAGCCCTGGTTTGGTTGCCCACCTCCAGCCTGTAATTTGAAGTCAGATGTGCAGTGCACCTGCGACCACACTTCTAGACTTTCTGGTGGTTCTCACTGCTTCAAGCTAAGCACTCCTGGCTTGGGACACTAGGGACTTGGCCAGGCCTCTTTCAGCCTCTGTCTCTCTGCCTCCGCCTGGTCAACTACAGCTGGAACTTTAGTTCCTCGCTGTGCCATATTTTCTCCTTGCCATTCTCTGCCTGCTGTCAGTCTGGCTTCCACCTGTTCTGAGCCCTCCCTGCCCCTCACCCAGCTTGACAACTGCAGCCTTTTCTTTCACCACGCAGCTGGAGGACCACCTCTTCCAGGAAGCCTTCCGAACGCTTCCTGCAGAGTGAGTCTCCCCCGGGGCAGCACGCACACCACCACAGGAGCCTCAAGTGGACAGAGGGGCCTCAGAACTGGCAGCCACGTGGTTTAAGGCAGTACAACCTTTCCTGCTGTTACGGAGGGGAAGTTCACATGACATAGAATGAGCCGTTTCAAAGTGCCCGGGTCAGTGCCATTCAGCACATTCACAGTGCTGTCTGCACAACCTGTGTCTAGTTTCGAACCATTTTCATCCCCGTTTTCATCCCCGAAAACCCATCCACGGGCGAAACATTTTCAAGTAGACAGAAATACAGGTGGCCTTAAATGGGTTTGTGATGTTTTTACTTTTTAAAAAAGGGTCTGTCACCCCTGAACCTCTACTCTTCTGTATTTCCCAGGGGCTTCGAAATGGTATTCTTGAAAGGATTTGTTTATATTTTCAGCCCTAAGTCTTCCCCCCTTGAACTGAACCCTCCCAGATGCCCCTCACTTTTCCTAAGCGCCCCCGCCTCAGTCTGCAGATAGCTGTGCCCCCTCGGGCTGCCTTACCCACCCCCAGTCCTGACCGCGCCCCTTTCTTCCTGCAAACCCCACGGACCCGGACTCAAGATCCTTTCCCAGAGACCTCCGGAGTCCTGAGTTCAGACGGCAGGCAAAGCGCGGGGACCTGCGGCCTGGAGCCCAACCACTTCCTCGGCTGTGGCAGGCTCTGTGCAGGCATCTGCCTCAGTGTCCCCAACTGTATGCAGGGCGCAGGCACTGTCCTGCAGCCTCCTTTCCAGGAAGGTAGGGAAGCCCCAGTAGGTGACGGGGGAGGGGGGGGGGCACGGCCCCGTCCCCGCCCCCGAGTGGGTGGAGTCACAGCCACCGCCCTCCCGGCTCGCGGGCGAGTGCGGGGCCCTAGCGCCCCCCGCGCGCTCACCCTCCCAGGACCTGCGCTCTCTGCCGAGAAGCGGCCACCGTGCAGGCTGGTCCCGCCCGCCATGAGGAGCGCGCACCCCCTGGTCCTCTTCTCCCTGGCCGCCCTTTGCGGGCGCGGTGAGTGCTCTTTGGGGAAGGCGGGAGGGCGCCCGGTCCGGCAGAGCCCTCTGGACCGGCCACAGGTGGCAGGGGAGTGGCCGAGGTTGTCCCGGCGGGAGGGGGCGGGCCGCTGGGGCGAGCGGGTCTGTGAGGTCCGGGCGAGGCCAGCGTCCTCGCGTGGGGGGTCGGGGACAGGGGCTGTGCGGGCAGCTCCGCTCAGCCCAGCGCGAAGGGAGGCCGCGGCCCGGCTCGGGTCCCACAGGTTCCTCCCTGCGACTGTGGACACCGGGAGCAAGCCTGGCGCCCAGTCCTGGAGAGAGGGGTCTTGCCCGCCCGGCCAGCCCCGAAATGTGCGCAGTTTGGGGTGGATCTCCCGGGAAACACCACCGCCTCTGGTCACCAGCGTGGGGAGGGCCACTCAGGAACCTGCAGGCTCAGACGCCTGGCAGGACACCCAAACCGCCCTCCAGGCAGAGCCCAGATGTTCTGGGCATTTCCCAGCCTGAGCACCGAGGAGCCTGTCAGCTCCCGCCAGAAGGCCGCGGCTTGTCCTGGGCCCCGGTCAGCCTAGAGGACCAGGGCCACATCTGCTGGGACTGAGACGGAGGCACACCACAGGGGGGCCGGAGGAAGGGCTGCGGATATACGTGGCTCTCACAAAGACGGCGGCCGCACCGCAGTCAGCGTCCTGGCTCTGTCACCACTTGCTGGTGACCCCGTGTCCTTCCTTTCCCCTCTCTGAGCCTCAGTTTCCCTATCTGTTCTCTGGGGATGATGGGCCCTGTCTACAGACTGGGGACTCAGATGTGCGAGTCAGTTGCAATGTTTCTGAAGCATGGTCCTAGGGACGTGTACCAGAATCACCCAGCACAGAGTCCTGGGCTCACAGATCAGAACCTCTGGAAATGGAGCCTGGGGATCTGCATTTACGCAGCATCGAGCTGATTCCTACATCTGATCGCACAAGCTACTGATAATAATGCTGAGCTTTATGTAAAAGATAAAACTCCCAACTTTTCTTAAACCCATAGCCGCCTTTTAACAAACACGAATCCGTCCCCATCCTTGGTGAAGGCCACGCACTGAAAATCGCTCTGCCTTTCACATGCCCACTTGCAAAGGAGAGTCTGTGACCTTCACCTTCTGTAGTGTGATTCCAAAATAGGGATTATCTTGCCATTTTTCCGACATAGATTGTCAGACCAGCTATGCTTTTGCAAACTGTACACAGGCTCACACAGGTTAGCGTTCCTGCTGTGTCCTCTCGATCCTCAGCCCCGCTCTGTTCCAGAGAGGGCCTGGGAAAGAAGGCCCTGGACAGAGGCAGGCCGGCCCACGGCCCGTCAGAGTCACTGAGTCGCGACTGACCTCTAGTGGCGGGCTGTTTCACAGGGCTGGGGTGTGACCCACTGCGCCCCAGAAGCTTCCACCCATTACAGCCACCCTATCTTCTTGGGGGCGCAGGGCCCGTCCCCTGTCTTTTGGACCCAGAAGCCCTCACAGGCACAAAGCGGCAGACTGGAAAGTCTAAACGCATGTCGTTCTGGGCTCCTTTTGGGGGGCGAGGACTTCATTCTAGCCCACGACAGCCCTGCTGGTCATCCCCACCAGGGCCCCCACACTCACAAGTCCAAGCGGCAGTGTGAGCGAGCACACACTTGGCTCCGGACACCAAGGCCACTGCAGGGGCAGCCTCCGTACAGGAAGTTAGCAAGGCAGGAGAGAAGGCCCGAGGCCTCTGTCTGACCGACGCCTGGACCTGGCTCTGCCCCTGACTTGCTGGGGCTCCTGGAGTAAGTGCCTCCTCTCCTTGGTCTCAGGCTGCCCAGCTGAAAAACACAGAGTTGGCTAAATGGTTTTCAGAGCCACTAACTCAGGACCCCGTAGGTGGTCCTCAAGATGGAGGAGGGTCCCTCGGGGCCAGCTGACTGCCTCAGAGACAGGACAGGTGCAAAGATGGGCAACCTGAGCATTCCGGTGGGCTCGGAGCCAGAAGCCTGCCAAGTAGCCGTGGCTCTCTCTCGGGGGCCCAGGTGGCAGCAGCCTCCTGGGGCTGCAGAGCTGTGGATCCAGCCTCTCCCACAACCGCAGGGCTGGGGGCCAGGACCTGCAGATTCTGACCCCAGAGCTGCCCCAGACATATCAGATGGGCTTGGACAAGTCACACCCCTCTTTAGGAAAAGACTAGTCAGCCGAAGTATATACACTAAAGAGGCTGTGGGAGGGTTGCAGCTGTAGCCTGGGGCTGCAGACTGGCTTCCAGGGCACTCAGGCAGAGGGCCTCTGGGAGGGGGTCCAGGGCATGAGAGGAGGGGCTCGAGAATCTAGGTCAAGCATCGGAGGACCCTCAGGACAGCCCGGGGCATTCTGGGGGAGGCACAGCAGCAGCAGGTACGCTGGGAGCCTCTTTCACAGGGCACTAAATATTGCATCTGCTCCAGATAGGCAGCGAGTTGGAAAGAGCATGGAGCAGGCAGGGTGGAGGCTGCTCCTGCGGCCGTGGCTCCACCCAGCACCCACCAGGGAGTCTGCCTCACACTTGCTCAGTTGGAGCCATTCAGGCTCTGAGCCCCGTGGCCCCGCCCAGAGGGAGGGGGTTGGTAAAATGGGGAGCTGGCCCTGCAGGGGAGGATGGAATCTGAGTCCTAGGCTTGGTGAGCCGCAGCCCCTCGCTGGTACCCGCAAGCCTCCTTTATCCCTCTATCCTATGCCACCTGCTCTCCCGCCAGCTCAGGTGTCCTTGATCTTCTTCTGAGTGTTCCTCTTTCCAAGGTGCCTCCCGGTCCCCAATACATTCTCCCTGAAGAGCCCAGGCAGGTGGTGAGCAAGGACCAGGGCTGGAGGGGTGTATGTGGGAGACGGAGAGGCTTGAAAGGTAGAATCGATAGAACTCGGCGGCCACCTGAAGACACACAGGTCTGGACTAGGTGTCTAGTCGTGGGGCGCCACTCACTGCTGGAGCGAACGGGAGGAGGAAGAGGTGGCGCGTGGGAGGACCGCAGAGCTCCCTCTGGAATACTAAACTGGCAATCCCGAGGAGAGGCAGGCCTGCCCCGAGGACCCCTGTGCCCCCGGCCCTGGCAGCTCCCCGCTCCACTGCCATCAGCTGCAGTGTGTGTCATCTGGAGAAGGGCCAGCAGGTCTGCCCTGTTTTCCCAGGGGACTGCCGCCTGGCCAACGCCGAGGAGAAGCTCATGGACGACCTTCTGAACAAAACCCGCTACAACAACCTGATCCGCCCGGCCACCAGCTCCTTGCAGCTCATCTCCATCAAGCTGCAGCTCTCCCTGGCCCAGCTCATCAGCGTGGTAGGTGCAGGGGGAGAGAGACTCAGTGGGATTTTGGTGCCCTGGCTGGGTCTTGGGAAAAGTGGTCGCCGTTCAGTGTGCACGGCTGAGAGTCAGGTGACTTGGGTTTCATTTGTGGCATCGCCCAGACTTGTGCACGAAGTCCCAGATCGTCCATCTGGTATTCTCCACTTGGGAGTGAGGACAGGACTGAGGCACGACAGAACTTTCTGGGTGATAGAAATGTCCCGTATCTTGAAAGGAGGTGGGTTACATGGGTCACACATTTGTTAAAACTGATCCAAACGTACGCTTGCCATCTGTACCTTTCGCTGTATGTAAATTACACCTCAACTTTAAAAGAATTTTTTAAAGATGGGCGGTTTTCAACGTTCAGTGATGGCGGAATAGCTTGTCGCAGACTCATTTTTCCACAAGGACAATTAGAAAAGATGGACCCCTCACCCCGCCCCCGCCATCAAAATACGTTTGAAGTCTTGGAGAGCTCAGCCAGGACTTGAAGGACCAGGTTCCAGGAGGTGACCCTGATGGTCTCTGGTGCTTTTCCCCAAGTTTAATGATTGGTGGACAGGGGCTAAGGAGCTGAACACAGAGTGGTGGCTAAGAGGCTGGGAGGCCTCGGGGAATGGTTGCCACTTTCACAGGGCTGGGGTGGCACATATTAAAGCTTGAGCCTCACTAAGAAGATGGAAACCTTGAGAGGACAACCCCTAAGAGTAAAAATGAATCAAAAACAGTCCAGCCTTCACAAAATCTAAACCTGCTTCGAACCAGCTCGGACACAGCCTGGGTTACGGTGATCTGCCCCTCCTCCGACGGCCTGCCTTAAAGCCAAAGTCCGCACTCCCTAGAGGCACGTACGGTCACGCACCGAATAACGACGGACTGCATATACGTCGGTGTCCCCATGAGATTATAACAGAGCCAAACAATTACTATCGCCTGGTACATCGCAGCCATCGTAACAGCAGATCACAACGCATTGCAATTGCCGACGGTACTCGGTACACTAACACGCGGTACAGGCTGGCATCCTAGGAGCAGTCGGCTATGGCACACGGCCCAGGCGTGTCGTAGGCTGTACCACCTCGGCGTGGGTCAGTGCACTCTGTGATGTTTGCGCAAAGACAAAATCGCCTAATGAAGATGTGTTTCTCAGACTGTAAGTGACACGCGACTATAAAGTCAGAAAAAAATATGCTAGGCACGCGATAAGGCAAGATGAAGTAAGAAAAGACCAAGGCCAAAAAGAAGACAATGGAAAAAGACACACAGAGTTAGTCAGACACAGACTGTTAAAAAACTACTACTAAGATAGTAAACTTTATGGCATGTGAATGTTACCGCTACGAAAAATGAATCAACAAATAATAAATATTTAAAAACAAAATAGCTGATGTGTTCAAGAAAATTATACTGACGGAGAATTTGAAGCCCATCGTAGGATGGGTTTAACAGCAGGTTGGTTATAGCAGAAGATGAGGTTAAAGAACTGGAAGGCAGAGGCCAATGGAAAAGGCCTCGACAAATAACAAGAACGGATAAGACAGAAAAGAAGATCGTATGGGGCATGTGCAGGTGCGTTTCACTGAGCGGACCGTGCATGCAGGACCAGCCTGTGTGAGGATCGTGAGCTTCGTCTAGACATGCGGGGTGTGAGACGCCATCCAGGATAGGCTGGATGGCCGCGGGGCGCATGGCCCTCGAGCTCAGAGCCTGTGTGACGAAGCGGCCCATGGAGGGCTCCTCCCGCCCGGTGAACTGATAGCCCCTCTCCTTCCCCAGAATGAGCGAGAACAGATCATGACCACCAACGTCTGGCTGAAACAGGTAAGTGCCCTGAGGGTCCCCAGCCCCGAGGGCCTCTCCTCCAGGGCTTGCCCATGGGTGGCGACGACATACGAGTGACGGGGCCCTGCCCGTGTGCTCAGGAGTGGACCGACTACCGCCTGGCCTGGAACAGCTCCTGCTACGAGGGTGTGGACATCCTGAGGATCCCTGCAAAGCGCGTCTGGCTGCCTGACATCGTGCTTTACAACAAGTGAGTGGCGGGGCCGGCCGGCGTGCCAGCCTCCGGGGTTCTCCGGTCCCGAGTCCAGTCCTAGGCCCCATCTGCGCGTCACCCCAACATCCTAGCTATCAGGCTGGAAGAGGAGGTAGAGGTGAGCAGAGCCAGTGCCCCCAGTTACAGATGGGGAAGCAGAGGCCCAGAGTCGCTCAGGCACAGCTGGGCCCAGGCCTAGCGCCCCAAGCCCAAGTCCAGTGCCCCTTCTGTCCTCCAGACCGTCTTTTGGACCGTCTGTCGCTTGGTCAGGGCTAGGTGTCGGTGGTGCCGAGTTACTCTGTGTAAATACGTTAGGTAGGCGGGGGGAGCCAAAGAGACCGGCTCTGGGTGGTAGTTACACCGGCAGAAGCGCGAAATGATCACGAGTGTGGGGTGCAGGGACAACGGACCTGAGTTCGAATTCGGCTCATTAGTTCTGCTCATTAGTTTTCTGACCTTGAAGCAGTCGCTTGACTTCTCCGAGCCTCAGTTTCCCCATCTGTAAAACGGGGACAAACAAGAGCTACCTCACCGGACTGTTGGGAGGCCTAGATGAGCTAATACACGAGGACGCTCCCTGTCGCTCCCTGTGGGGTTCTTTGGCTGGCAGCTGCCCGCGAACCTCATGGGGTTCTCCTCCGTGCCCCGCCCCTGCCCAGTGCCGACGGGACCTACGAGGTGTCTCTCTACACCAACGTGGTGGTGCGCTCCAACGGCAGCATCCTGTGGCTGCCCCCCGCCATCTACAAGAGCGCCTGCAAGATCGAGGTGAAGCACTTCCCCTTCGACCAGCAGAACTGCACCCTCAAGTTCCGCTCCTGGACCTATGACCACACGGAGATCGACATGGTCCTCAAGTCGCCCTCGGCCAGCATGGACGACTTCACCCCCAGTGGCGAATGGGACATCGTGGCCCTCCCGGGGCGAAGGACGGTGAACCCGAAGGACCCCAGCTACGTGGACGTGACGTACGACTTCGTCATCCGCCGCAAGCCGCTGTTCTACACCATCAACCTCATCGTGCCCTGCGTGCTCATCACCTCGCTGGCCATCCTGGTCTTCTACCTGCCGTCCGACTGCGGCGAGAAGATGACGCTGTGCATCTCCGTGCTGCTGGCGCTCACCGTCTTCCTGCTGCTCATCTCCAAGATCGTGCCGCCCACGTCCCTGGACGTGCCGCTCATCGGCAAGTACCTCATGTTCACCATGGTGCTGGTCACCTTCTCCATCGTCACCAGCGTGTGCGTGCTCAACGTGCACCACCGCTCGCCCAGCACGCACACCATGGCGCCCTGGGTCAGGCGCTGCTTCCTGCGCCGGCTGCCCACCTTCCTCTTCATGAAGCGCCCTGACGGCAGCCCCCCCAGGACCCCCCAGCCCAGTCAGTCTGGGGCCGCCACCGCCTCGGCCACGGGCCCGGCCAGCTCCTCCAACCTCTACGGGAGCTCCATGTACTTCGTGAATCCTGCCTCTGCGGCTGCGAAGCCCCCCGCCAGCTCCGACTCTGCGAGGACCCCCAGGGACTTCCGGCTGAGGTCCTCCGGGAGGTTCCAGCAGGACGTGCAGGAGGCTTTACAGGGTGTCAACTTCATCGCCCAGCACATGAAGAGTGACGATCAGGACCAGAGCGTAAGTTGCTGCCCAGCCCCCGCCACATGCCCAGTGGATGGGCTCAGACAACAGGGCCAGCCCCCGTTTCCCACAGTTCGTTCATGAGACAAGGGCTCGCAAACTCTCTGGGGGGGTAAGGAACCCAAAATGGAACGCAGCTGTATCAGAGCTTCGTGCACGGGGTGGGTGGCGGGAAGGCGGGTGATCCTTTCCGTTAGTTTTGGGTTCCCCGGAAGCAGAGCCTGAAGTGAGGACCCGGGCAAAGGCGGTTCACGTGACCAGTGAGCTCAGGACGCAGAGTAGGGAAGGAGGGGCAGTGAGCCGGGGAAGCGATGAAAGCAACGTGGGTACTGGCGAGTGGGTTACTGCCCGAGGCCCGAGGTCCGAGGCTCAAGGGAGCTCAGCCCGGCAGAGACCCGCTGATGACGCAAGCGCAGAACCGGTCCCTGGAGGGAGGTGGGCATTTGCCCCTCAGCTCCCGTCCCATGGGGGTTATACTTCCTGGCTCTGCCAGCTGGTTGTGCAGCCAGCACCCTGGGGGTTGGAGGAGCCCCGGGCAGAGGAGAGATGCAGGCTCCCGAAGTGGGAGGCTGCCAGCGGGCTGGAAGTGTCGCCTGCAGCCTTTAGGACCACACGTGGCCGGGGCACCAAGAGCATCTGCTCCCAGCCTCCTCGGGCTTGCCAAGAAGCCACACGTTTGTAGCCAAACCTTTGTAGCTTTTAAGAGTACAGAAACATCAGATAAAATATTATCGCTAGCCACGATCATGATTCATCGAGCAGGGTGACTACATTTACAGATTTTTAAAAAGAAGTTGCATTTACTCTCCAGGACAAGCAGTGAGTGCTAGAGTGCAGGTGTCCCAACGACTCCTCCGAACGTATGACACTGCAAAGGACGGTTCTATGACCGAGCACAGAACGTGATGGTAACGGCAGGAAGTGTGCACCGCGGTTCCACAGCAGGCAGAGCGAGCGTCACATTCTGTGAACGTTCTCGTCTCAACACCTGATCAGACCAGGTCCTCTCAGCAGACGTTGACCCCACCACACGCCGCTGCCTGGGGAGAGGAGGGCCTCTCCTCCCGCTTACCTTCCTGCAGCTCCCTTCCACGAGCCCGTCCTCCAGGGAAAGCTCTGGCAGTCCATTAGTTGGCACGCAGGGAAAAGCACAGGCTGGAGAAGCTGCAGACTCACACTGTGAAAAGGAGACAGGAGCGTTGGTAGCACATGGAATGTAGGACACCAGCTGTAGAAATGCAGCGTCCCAGGCCCCGCAGACCTGCTGGCTCAGAACCCGTTTTGCCAGGTCCCCAGGGGATTCCCGGGCACACGCCAGCATGAGCGGCACAGCTGTCTAGGACCATCAGACTTTGCTTTTAAGAAAATTACTTTGATCGTGCTTCCCTTTCGTTGGAAACCATTCAGTAGCTCAGCATCACCTAAATCACCGGGTCCCAACCGTTACTGTGCAGCCTGGGGCCCTGCTGGCTAAATAAGAGCCACTTGGGCACCTTTTCAAAGTCCAGCTTCAGGGCCACCGGGACTGAGCCAGGGTCTCGGGGAGGCGTCCAGGAGCTGCGTTTCCAACCAGCTTCCCGGTGGTTCCCGTGCACGAGCAGGTGGGGAAGCTCTGGTCCCCGGCCGCCCCGCCAAGCTGGCACCTACCCTGAGCCCCCTCTCCTAAAGGACTCCCAGCCCCATGGTGTCACAGGCTTCCGACTGCCTACGTCAGTTCATTAAAAGCCTCTCGAGGGAAGGACCCAGCCAGCACCCCCGTTACTATCATCCCAGTGTTCACTGAGCTCCCACCACACAGCAGGCGCCCTGCCGGGACCCGACGCCCATTAGTGCTAACCCTCCATAAGCCCTGTGAAGTGGCATTTGCTCCCACCCCCACTTTACAAGGAAAGCTAGGCTCAGAGAGGCTCAGTGACTTGCCCAGGGTCACACAGTGGCACAGAGCAGATCCAAGCTCTGTACCCAGATCCTTCCGATGTCCCCAAACTCTCTTGTCCTACACTGAGAAGGTGATGGATTTGGTTGGTCGACTTTCGCATGTGTGGCTGGAAAAAGAAGCAGCTTTCTTCCCTTCTGAGTGTGTCTGCCCCTGATCCAGCCCAGGCTGGGTCCCAGCTTCAGCACTCTCACCCTGCTTGGTGATTAACTGGTCACTATAAATAGCACAAAATATAAAAAGAGGGGAGAAGGCACGCACACCACAAAAGAGTCGTCTGAAATTAGGGCTGTCAAAAAGAAACCCAAGAAAGCGGGGGAGAGCTCACGTGGAGAGCCAGGCGGTGCCCGCTGGTCTTGGCCCGCGGCACTTGTGTTTGGCTGGGGGCCTGGGGCTGGGTGGCACAGGATTATCCAGACACACACCACTGACAGGGCCCTGACAAATTGGGTCACCGATGTCAGCTTGCTCGTCGCTGCGCAATTTCCAGCTCCTGAATCTCTGCTGAATTCTGATCCAGCCAGTCTCCGCAAGGAAAAGTAGGCTGAGGGTCTCACCAGAGCCAGGGTGTGAACACAGGCATGGGGGAGGGAGGCCAGAATGTTGGGGCTCTCTAGGGGTATCGCCCCAGGCAGAGGAGGCAGACGCATCTGTGGTGGCACCTCTGGAGGCCGGCCACAGCCCACGCTGGGCTCTGAGAGTGACTCAGGCAATACAGCAAGGAGGCTGGGCCTTAATTACCGGAACTGTTAACAGAGTGAGAAACTGAACAGCAGGCTCTCCTGGTACCTCGCCGCCCCCAGTGCCCCGTCCCCACAGAGCAAGGTGAGCCCTAAGTTTTCCTTCGTCTGGAGCCAGCTCAGGAGGCTTCAAGTGAAAATAAGAGGAAAAACTTGTGATCCTTAGGCCTCGTCCCCTTGTTTACAGTCAGGTTTGGTTTTAATCACACGCCTAAGCTTTCTGTACAGTCCAGGCTCCCAGCGGCTCCGTGATGCTGCGGGAGTGGGTAGGGGAGGCCGACGAGCTGTGAGGCACAGACGTTCAGAGTGGCCTGGGGCCTACGGGTTCCAGCCAGACAGCGAGGGCCAACTTGGGGCACAGGAAGAGAGCAGAGGGGACCCCAGCACTGACCCGCGTGACCCGCCTCTGTCTGCCCGCAGGTCGTGGAGGACTGGAAGTACGTGGCCATGGTGGTCGACCGGCTGTTCCTGTGGGTATTCGTGGTTGTGTGTGTGCTGGGCACCGTGGGGCTCTTCCTACCTCCCCTCTTCCAGACCCACGCGCCCTCCGAGGGTCCCTAGGCTGCCCTGCATGCCCCAGGGTCCCCAGTTGTGGGGTAAGATGATGCAAGCGGCCCAGTGGGCAGTTTGCTGTTTCTCTCTGGGTCACAGCTGCTGAGGCTCTAAATGAATGAGACCATCAGCCATCTGCCCGTTAAACAGCTGTGGCGTGGGAGGGGCGAGGATTGGGGGCCTGGACTGTCCTCTCTGATGCCTCGGAGGAATCCAGGGAACGCCGGCAGGAGGGGGCTTTCGACAGTTTAGCTCCGTGCCAGGGTAAGGACGGACTTAGCAGCAGCGGCTACTATGTGCCAGGCATCGTCCCTCGCACCCCGTCTCCCTGTACTCCCCCAGTCCCCTAGGCTCGCTGGCCTTCGGTGGTCACACACTTCAGGATCCCTCCCAGCTCAGAGCCTGTGCACCTGCAGTAACTTCCAGACCTTCCCCCGGCGCCTCCGAGGCTCTTCCCGTGGTTACATCCTCCAGAGCTGAACTCTGATCCACGCTTCGTTCCAGTGTCACTTCCCTGAGAGGCCTTCTCCAGTCACCCGAAAGCGTCCCCCTCACGGCCACAGTCCCTGACACCTTCCTCGGCGCTCCTCAGTACCTGAGGTTCTTGCTGGCGTGTCTACGGCCCACATCTACCTACTAGAGTGTGAGCTCCATGAGAGCAGGAACCTGGTCCTTTGTGTTGGCTGCAGTATCCCCAGGACCCAGGACAGAGCTCGGCACACAGTGGGTGCTCAATAAATGTTTGTTGAATGAATGAATGGCTCTTAGTCTTCCTTCAAGCTCAGATGCCCCTCATTTGAGCAGCCGCCCCTGACTCCCCACATGAAAGCAGGGGCTCTCTCCTCCTCCGTGACCCACAGCCCGGCTCCCACTCCACTGTGTGTCACTGCTGGGTTCAGGTGCGTCCCCCTCACAGGTGCTCTGATTGGCCCCCAACATTCTATCTTTTGCCCGGCACATAGTAGGTGCTCAAAATATCTGTGGAATGGAGGAGGACTTTTAAAATTCTATTTTTAAAATTACATGATTTTATACAAAACTCTCTCTTTTTGCCAAGAGAATGAATCTTAATACGTGCATAGTTTCGTGTGATCAGGATATATGAGATGTCGTCCACCACCCAAGATGGCCGCACACACACCCGCTCCCGTGCCGCTCCTTACGGTCCTGCCTCTCCTCATCTTTCCAAAATGCCATGTACACGAGCCACACGGTGTGCAGCCTGTGAGAAGAACACCTTTGAGAGGCGACCAAGTTGCCGAGGGGGCCAACAGTTTGTTCCTGTCTTGCTCAGCAGTGTTCTGTCGCGTGGATGTTGAACACATTTAGGTTACCGGTTTGGGGCAATTATGAATAGGGCTCCTATAAACATTCACGTATAGGATTTTATGTGCGAACAAATGTTTTCTTTTCTCCAGGTGAATACTCAGGAGTGTGGCTGCTGCATCGTGTTTAACTTACGTGGGGCTGTCAGACTTTTCTGGAGGGGCTATCGCATCTTGCGTTCCCACAGGCCAAGTACGAGAGGTCCAGCTCTCTGCGTCCTCGCCCGCACGTGGTACTGGCTGCACTTTGTACCCAGCCACCCCGGTGGATGTGACGGGGTGCATCGCCCTGGTTTCAGTTTGCTTTTCCCTCATGGCCAGTGATGCTGAACATCTTTTCGTGTGATTTTTTTGCTTTCTGTGTATCCTCTTTGGCGAAGTCTCTTTTTAACTCTTTCGCTCATTTTAAAAATTGAGTCTTAGTTTTCCTACTGTTGCACAAGAATTAAAAAACACTCTAGTGAGGTTTAATTTACATATCATAAAACTCATTCATTTTAAGTGTAAAAGTCAATGAGTTTTAGCAAGTTTATCACCATAATCCAGTTTTGGAACATTTGCATCACCCCAATAAGATTCCTCACACCTATCTATTCTTACTTTTGAGTTTTGAGGGTTCTTTGTATCTTGTGCATGCAAGTCCTCGGTAGGACACGTGATTTGCAGTCATTTCCAAATGAAGGGCTTTACGCCAAGAGAATGAGAATGCGCTAACTGGGGGCCGGGTGGGTAGGCCCCTGATTCTTACAGACATTTTCCGGGTCCTGCAAAATGTCTCCTTTTGCGAGTTTTAAATGTAGGTAGGAGACCCATTCTTGAAATACAGGCAACTCACCTGTCCTGTGATGAAGGGACCCCCCAAAGGGAGCCTGCAGGTGCCCCACCCCACCTGGCGGGTGGTCAGAGAGGTCAAGGGACCCCAGGGCAGCCTGGTCCCCACAGTTTTCTGAGGTCCCTAGAGGTGCAGATAGGGTTGGGGACAGAGGAGGCTCTGCAGGGGGCCAGGAGCTGGACCCGCAGTGCCCCGAGGGTTCCATCTCCAACACCTCATTTCTGGCTTTTTCTTCTTTCGTTTCACTTTTTGCTAAGGAGCATTTCAAACACCCTCAAGTAAACAGTATGACAGCCCTTCGGGAACTCACGGAGGCTCAGGAACGAGCAACTCCTGGCCCATGCGGCCCCAGCGGACGCCCATCCTCCGCCTCCTACACGCACGGACTCTCAAAACCACAAATACCAGTATCGCACCGAAAATGCTTAACACTTACTTAATCGCGTCAAAACCTGAGCTGTTACAGGGTCCCAGGAACAGGCGCGACCGGTGCCGGCATACACGCGGGACATGCCAGAGCAGAGAATGCCACGTGGGTCCCCCTCCGCGGCGGCAGCCCTGCTCTGATTGGCCCGCGCAGCACACCCCGACACTAGACCCGGGAGCCCCGCGCGCCCCGCCCCGCCTGACTCCGAGTGGCCGCGGCGCGGGGAGCCCACGAGCCCAGTCTGTCTCCACCGCGCCGCGTGCGCCCCGGATCGCTCGGGGTGTCCGGGCAGCCGGGCCGGCGGGCCATGGGCGCACACCCGCTCTGGGTGCCGCCACCTCTGGTGCTGCTGCTGCTGCTGCTGCTGCCAGGTACGCGGGCGTGCTGGGGGCCGGAGGGACAGGTGTCCCCAGAGGGGGTTGCGGGGTCCGAGCGGGCCCGCCGGGAGCGCAGCGCGGAGGACATTGGCCGGGGATCGGACCGCGGGGACTCCTCCCGCCGGCGGCGAGCTGGGTGGGGTCGCCCGTTTCCCCCACGGTGCCGCCTCCTGGGGCCTGCTCGGCGCACTGGGACCCAGCTGGCGTGCCCGGGCGTCGGCTCCACTGTCTGCATCCCGCAGCTTCCTCGGGGAAACTGAGGTCAGAAGGAGGTAAAGACTTGCCAAAGGCCCCCCGGGAGAGAGGGAAGTCGGTTCGGGCGGGGAGCAGAGCGCGCGCCGGCCTCCGTTCCCGTCGTCTCCCCGCGCTCCTAGCAGCGAGCTCGCCGCCCGCCTCCACCCGGGGGCCCGGAGCAGCGTAGGGAGAAGCGGCCGTGACCTGCCGCCGGAAGGTTCTCCGGGTGGCCCGGGAGGGCTGGAGTGCGGAGCAGCGAGGGTCTGGCAGGCTGCGGGGGGCCCCGTTAAGAGAACGCACCGCGCTGTGCTTTCGGGGCTCCCGTCCTGCCTGCCGCCTTCGTGCCCTGCTCCCCGCGGAGCGCCTGCCTGTAGCCCTCCTTTATTTAGAGAGAGGACGGCGTAGAGCAGCAAGATCCCATTTTAAGACCTGGAGAAACTGGGTTGGACCTCACCAAGAATTCCCCTCATCTCCCCAGACAGTGCCCAGATCTGTAAATAGGAAGCCATAGGCAGCTGACTCAAGATGCCTGGGGCGTGGCTTATGAACAAAGGGGACCCTAAGGGTTTCAGAGAGGTGGCGGCGTCTGATCAGGGCGCGGAGAAAGCATCCGCAGGAAGCCTGGGTCACAGTCCGAGCATGGGAGCCACGTAGGCGCGCGGCTTCTCAGAGGCTTGGTGGCCAAACCCCCAAGGGTCCTGGGTGGCATGAAGGAGAGCCCCAGGCCTGGGCTGCAGTCTCCCACAGGGAGGCTGGGAGGCAGAATACCCGGCCTTGGGAGTGGACCGTCACCTCCATCACGGAAGCAGCTCGTGGCTGTAGCTGGGCAGACGGCACCTGCCCTGTTGTAACAATGAACTTATGAGCTGCGACCACATGCCTCACTCGCAGCGACCCTACAGGTTGGATACGTTTACAACCTTTGTTTTCACAGATAAAGAAACAGGTTCAGAGAGCTTAAGCCACTCGCCTAAACCGACACAGCCCACAGGCAGTTCGTCGTGATTTACACCAGACCCAGACCCATGCAGAGTCAGAGCCCGGGCCCGTACCTACTGTGCTTGTCACTGAATGTGTGCGAGCTGATGGAATCCCTGTCCCTCTAGGGCCTCAGTTTCCCAGTCTGTAACTTGAAGGAGAGAAAGTAGAAAGTCTGGCGTTCCACAGAGTGTCCCCAGCAGGTGGCCAGGAGGCTACGGCTGGCAGGTGTCCCCGGTGAGGGGAAAGGGGTCTGACAGGGCTACTTCCCTCAGTGGCCAGCGGCTCCGAGGCCGAGCACCGTCTGTTTGAGCGGCTGTTTGAAGATTACAATGAGATCATCCGGCCTGTGGCCAACGTGTCTGACCCCGTCATCATCCAGTTTGAGGTGTCCATGTCTCAGCTAGTGAAGGTGGTGAGTGTCGGGGCCACAAGCCGTGGCCATGGGGTATGGGGCTTCCGGAAGACGCTTTCCCAGAGCCAGCCTTGTTTTTGTACTTCACACATCTACTTTAATCTACCCTTCCAGGATGAAGTAAACCAGATCATGGAGACCAACCTGTGGCTCAAGCAAGTAAGTGCCCAGGCCCTAGGCACAGCTGCCCCCTGGTGGTGACTGCTTTATTTGCTGTCTGTGAACCAAGATGGGCCGAAGCCCCAGCTTCACTCCTGTGACCCAGAGGGGGGTCCTGACTGGCTGGTCTGTCTCTTTCTGGGCTTGGGGTCTCAAGGTTCCTCCCAGAGGGACTGCAGGGCCCAGCCCCTCGAGCCACACTTAACAGACTGCAGCTTGGAGGGGAAGCCTTCTCTCACGTCACACACTAAAACGGGACACACCCGGGCCCAGACCCCAACTCTAGGGTGGTGCCTGAGACCACCTCCTTCCCCGCCGCTTCCAAAATCTCACGCTTCAACCAGAAGCTCGTGCTCTTGTCATTGCCGGTGGGGTGGGGGCAGGGGTTCTGGATTTTCCTGTTCGGATTAAAGGCAAAAAAATCATCCGGCACACGTCCTCCCCAGGGAGACTCTGCCCAGTGCCGGACAAATCACTCACTGGCCTAACAGTGAACCTTCCATGGGCCCAGCCAACTGAGCGCCAGCACAGCCCCCTCCCCAGGAGGCTGGCAGGCCAGCAGGGCGCAGTGCCCACGTGCTGCTCTATGGCACACGGTCCCTCAGGGGCTCTGGACTCAGGTCTCCCAGCCTCTGCACCCAAACACTTCTGGGGCCACGATGGGATCGCAGCTCCTTCCCTAGAACCCTTCAGAGGCAAGCCCTGTCCAACCTGGACGTAGAAGAGGGTTCTGCTCTGTTATTGGGGCTTGGTGGGGAATGTGTCTGAAAAAGCTCCCGGAGAACCATTTCAAGGGACGTAAACAGCACGCGCTTAAGGCACTCGAAGTGACCGGAATAAGCACTAGTGGTCCTCAAGTGCCTGTGCTGCCCTGCCACGATGGCAGTGGCTCTGGGAGAGCCGGGAGGCGGCCTGCACACGGCCCAGTGCCGTCTCCCCCACTGGCACCCACCCAAGAAATCGGGCCTGTGTGCTCTGCAGCGGGAAGCTGTTCCGTGGCGCACGGCAGGGGTGGGGAGCTCACCCACGCTGGTCCTTTGCTGTCTCCCCCCAGATCTGGAACGACTACAAGCTGAAGTGGAACCCCTCCGACTACGACGGGGCGGAGTTTATGCGTGTCCCTGCCCAGAAGATCTGGAAGCCAGACATTGTGCTGTACAACAAGTAAGGGCGGCACCCCCCACCCCCCAGGCTGTCAGCTGGCATCAGGACCCTCGGCCCGCTGTGCTCACAGCCTGGCCTCCCTCGGACCTTTCCTGACAGGTATTAATAGAGCACCTACAGTTTACCAGGTGCTGGAGCTATAGCAAAGCAGATCTCCCTCTGCCTCCAGGAGTCCTGGGTGACAACATCCAAACGTGCAGTTACAGACCAGAGCGGGGCGGGGAAGGGAAATCCACGGCTGGCATCCGCCATCAAGACCGTCCCAAGGCTGACCTTCCCTTGTGAGTGGGCTGCGGCGGGCCCTCCGGGGTCAGCCCTCAGGAAGGCTTTGTCCTCTTGGTCACCTGGTGTGTCGCCACCCTGGCCGTCCCTCTCTCCCCTGGCACACCTTCCCATCTACTTCCGGAAGCCTCAAAGGCTCCTCCTCTGCCAGTCTGAACTTCCTCAGCCCAACAAAGCTGACAATCTGCACACTCGATCTCTGTTATTAGGCAAACGTAAATGTTACCTGATATTTTATAGTATGTGCTAGTTCGTTCTAGGGTATTAAAAAAACATTTTCACTTGTTTCAACCATTAAGCATTTTTCAGCACAACACTTCATATAGAATTATTCTAATCTGATTTTAATGCATAAAAGCGTTCTCTGTTTAGGTTTTTATGCCAGATGATTACAAACTAATATTTTTACTATTAGTATTGGGACTGGAGAAGCTATGTTTTTGGCTGAATCCCACTCTCTGACCACTGGCTAAAAGAAGGGAGATCTTTAACCACTCTAGAATGGTCCGTGTTTATTTACCGCTTTCCCAAGAAAATCGATTCTTTTACGTGACTTGCATTTGTCATTTGGTCCTTAAAGAGCCGGGACACGAGAGAGGCTGAGCTGGTCTGCAGAGCGTGAGCCTCCCTACATCTCCTTTCCAGAGGCTGTTAGGCATCTGGGCAGAATGCAAAGAATTTCTGCTAAGCAAGAATTAGGGAAATGGCTGAAATTTTTAATCTTATTATTTACATATTAGAGCGGTTTCCTTGCTGGAAATCGTGGGCGAATAGCTGGAGTGCTTTAGGATGCACGCCTGTGCCAACATGAGAGACAGCGTGCAGTGCTTCAATTGGATTGGGGAGAAGCAAGAATCATTAGGAATTTCCTTAGAATCTGAGGCTGAAAAGAACATTTAGAGAAAATCTCCACATCTCTCTCCGAGTTAGAACCTCAGTTTCTCAGGATTGGTCCTCTATTGAGGGTTTCTCTTTATTTTGACACTAGAAACACCCTTCACCTTTTTATGCCAAAGTTTCTTCTGCGATCTTTTGTTTCCTGAATCCAGTTTGCTCTCTAGCAGAATCATCAGAAAGTACTCACAATATACCCTAAGTTCTCAAGAGGTCATAACTCGCCGAAGCCTTTTTAGATAATACTTTTACATCACTTACCTGGATATAAAATCCTGGGCTCATTTTTCCTTCCATGAAAAATCTTTAAAATACTGATGTGTGTCCTCGTCTGAAGTGTTGCTGGAAAAATCTGACGCCAGTCTAATTTTCTTGTTCTTGTAAAATCAGGTGAGTTTGGGGAAGGAAAGGGGACACTATTAGTAAGTGTGGCAGGACCACAGACGTAAACCAGTGCGTTGTTCTTTCTGCTTGAGTGACCAGGAGCCCCTTTTCCTTGGTCTTTAAAGTCTAGTCATTTTACTTGACACCACTTAGATAAGCCCTCTTTTATTATGATCATTATTATTTTTTATTATAGTTTTTAAGATGTATTCTGTTCTATTGCTCTGATTATCTGTCCAGGAACTCCATTTTTACATATAGAGAGGCCTCTATCGTCTCTATATCATTTTCTCTCAAAATCTTTTTCTTTGTCTCTGATTTAAAAGCGGCTTTACTACTTTACTTCCATTCCTAAGCTTTCCCTGGTGTCTGCTTGTTCTTGTTTTTCTACTTTAGTCTTTTTTCCTCACAGGATTTTTCTTTTTCTCCAGGTCTCTCCGAAGTCTGTCAGTTCTTTATACATCCCCCTGTTGTTAGGCAAATTATTTCTTAATTTTCCTATTTCTGATTTACGCTGCTCTTTCAGAGTTTCTAAAGATTTTAGTTTCTTTTAGTTTAACTGGTGATATGGGATTATCAGTTTCGTCTGCTCTGTGGCCATATTTGTGCCGAGATGCACTTAACTGCTGGCGTTATTCAGTCACTCGCTTTTCTCTTTTCTCTATTCCTTGTTTATACGGGGTCAAACCAATCCTTTTCTGTTGCTCCTGTTTAAATAGACGGCCTTTGCTGTGCCTTTAGGACAAGCTCCCAGAGGGGTGGCAGTGGCTAGGGTGAGTCTCCCGCTTCCCTGCTCGACCGGCCCCCCTCAGCTAGTGGCCCCGCCGCCTGGGAGCTGCAGCTCCTCTGCTCCCCGCACCCCTCTCTCTCACGCCAGCCCCCTGCCCTGCTCTGTTCCGGCCCTGCCCCAAGCAGCCTTTTTCTGCGTGGGTCTCTGTCCTTCTGGAAGGGAGCTGGCGAGATAGTTCCAAGCTCCTCGAGAGCCCATGGCGGGCTGGCTGGCTGCTCTGAAGACCCTCAGTGGACCCCCACCACCTTTTTCGCTTCCTCCACACACTGGAAGCCGTGGCGCCGTTTCACTGTTTCCCCCACCGAAGATTCAATGCAGAGTGGGGTCCTCATTTTCGAGGGGTGATTTCTGTATGAGGCACTTAGGGCACGAGAACTCCCCTTTCTCTGCCCTCGGTGACCCCCACCCACAGCGTCCCAAGCGGGCCCTGTGCTGTTGGTGGCTGGATCCCGCGCTCTCCCGTTCTGAGGCTCACGGGCTTCCGCGTAACGCACATGGACCATGTGGGCAGTAGGTTTTTCTTTTGCTATCACAGTGGCCCTATTTTTCTGAGGGAGCTCGGGGGATTAAAAGCACCGGCGCCACCCCGCTCTTCCTGCTCCGGCTCACGCCCCCTCCCGCTTCCATGTCCAACCTCTTCTTCCCTTAAAGCTCGTCACTCGCAGCCGCCCTGCCTTTCCTTCTTGTAACCAACTCGCACAGTTCGGCAGCACATTGGCTCAGACCCCTCCCACCTCTGCTGTCCCTTGCTGCCAGCCATCTCTTGGGCAGCCCGTCGGGGTGAGATCTTCATTTACTGTCTGGTCATTCATTCAGTCAACAAATACTTACCGAGTGCCCTTTCCGTGGCCGGTGCTGTGTCAGACCCCAGTCCCCAGCCAGGTCGTCTTCCCTGCCTCCCGGTGACAGAGACAGGCTGCTGACACCACCCCGGTCAGCAGACAGGCCTTCTGATCTGGGCAGACCGGCCGGGGGTTCTGTGGGCAGCAGCCACAGTGACCAGGATCCCTGGAAGATAGCAGAAATGAGCACCGGCACCCGAGGTAAGCTTATCTCCGGCTTTGGCATCGAGTCTGCACACGTTAACGATCGTCCTGCTCAGGAGACGCACCGGCGGGTGGGAGGCCGGAGATTGGCGAGGACACATGCAGCGGACATGTCCCTTCCGTGTTCACACGTCCCTGTATAGGGACAACAGCACGAGGATATCCCTAAATGCTGGGGCTGGTAAGTTTTCTCAGCTCTCAGACACACGGGTTTGGCGGTTTTCCTCTTTTAAAGGACACGAATGCCTTCAAATGCAGACATGTAAGAAATCCCCAGTGACGACTTTCACCCCATTTTATTGCTTACAGGGGAGAGTTTCCCCCGCTGGCGGCAGGGTGTCTAGGTCACTACCAAGTCGGGCCCTGTATGCTGTGAGATGAACTGTGACACGCCCAGGGGTCACACGTGTGTCACACTGCGGGGGGAGGGGTCTTGGGCCTCGGCCCCTGAGCTCTCGGATTCCGCGGTTTTACAGACCGTTTACCTGCCGGTGCGTGCGAGCTGGACGGGACGACCAGGTGGTAGTGACCGCGGGCCGTCGCGCCCCCTCTTTGTCTTCGCAGTGCAGTTGGGGATTTCCAGGTGGACGACAAGACCAAAGCGCTGCTCAAGTACACAGGGGAAGTGACTTGGATCCCTCCGGCCATCTTTAAGAGCTCGTGCAAAATCGACGTGACCTACTTCCCGTTCGATTACCAGAACTGCACCATGAAGTTCGGGTCCTGGTCCTACGACAAGGCGAAGATCGACCTGGTGCTCATCGGCTCCTCCGTGAACCTCAAGGACTACTGGGAGAGCGGCGAGTGGGCCATCATCCGGGCGCCGGGCTACAAGCACGACATCAAGTACAACTGCTGCGAGGAGATCTACCCCGACATCACGTACTCGCTGTACATCCGGCGCCTGCCTCTCTTCTACACCGTCAACCTCATCATCCCCTGCCTGCTCATCTCCTGCCTCACCGTGCTCGTCTTCTACCTGCCGTCCGACTGCGGCGAGAAGGTCACGCTCTGCATCTCGGTCCTCCTCTCCCTGACCGTCTTCCTCCTGGTGATTACCGAGACCATCCCCTCCACGTCGCTGGTCATCCCCCTGATTGGCGAGTACCTCCTGTTCACCATGATTTTTGTCACCCTGTCCATCGTCATCACCGTCTTTGTACTCAACGTGCACTACAGAACCCCGACCACGCACACGATGCCCACGTGGGTGAAGACCGTATTCTTGAACTTGCTTCCTAGGATCATGTTCATGACCAGGCCGGCCAGCAGCGAGGGCGATGGTCAGAGGCCAAGACCCCTGCACAGCGCCGAGCTTGCCAGCCTGAGCTGCTTCGGCCGCACGGAGCCCAAAGGCTGCAAGGAGGGCCACCCCTGCCAAGACGGGACGTGCGGCCACTGCCACCACCGCAGGGTGAAAATCTCAAACTTCAGTGCCAACCTCACGAGAAGCTCCAGTTCCGAATCTGTCGACGCCATGCTGTCCCTCTCTACTCTGTCACCGGAAATCAAAGAAGCCATCCAAAGCGTCAAGTACATTGCCGAAAATATGAAAGCACAAAATGAAGCCAAAGAGGTAAGGACGTGCTATTAAGCCGCTTGCTCGTTCACTCAGCAAACATGTCCTGGATCCTGTGGGGCAAGCCGTAGGGCTGGGTGGGACATGAGACTCCGGAGCCAGTGGCCAGCGTTCAGACCAGTTCCTCCATTACACGTCCCTGGACACATCGCCTCCCTTCTCCGAGCCTGCCCCTTCATCTGTAAAACAGTGTGACAGCGCGTGTGAGCATCTGGTTCCCTAAGTTAGCCACTGAGCCGCAGCGATCTGGGCCAGGAGAGCCGATCAGGAGATAGACTGCGATGAGCCCCAATTAGTATCGATCGGCTCAGGTCAGATTTTTAATTTTGCTCTCCTAGCGTGTGTGTGTCTCCTCATTTAGTTATAATCTACATAAAAGCACACTTCTTAAGTGCACAGCTCGATGAATTTTTGCGTTACGCGTATACCCACGTAACCATGATTTAAGTCAAGATACGGGACATTTCCGGAGCCCGGAAAGTGCCCAACGCCCCTTCCCGGTGTCTCCTTCCGTTCTCGGTAACCACTGATCCTTGAACTTCATACGAGAGGAGTCACACGGTCTGAACTCTTTCATGTCTGGCTCCCTTCATGCGACAAAATGTCTTTGAGGTTTGTCCTTCTGGTTGTTTCTTTTTTACTGGTGTATGCTATTCCATAATATGACCGTACTGCTCTCGGGTTATTCTGCAGTCGGTGGACCTTTGCTTATTCTAGTTTGGGGCTACTTCGAATGAAGCTGCTACAAACATTCTTACATGTCTTTTGGTGAACATATGCACTCATTTCTCTCGACTGTATACCTACCAGTGGGACTGCCGGCTCACTGGAGAGCTGTGTTTTTAAATTTAGGACATACGGTAAGGTTTCCAAAGCGTCTGAACTGACACTCCCCTACTGGGAGCGGGCTGGGAGAAAGAGCGCAGTTCCAGGCTCTCCCGGGTCCTCCCCTCCCCACGCCCTCCCCTGACAGCCCAGCGCACTCACCAGGTGGCACAGTCCCAGGTCCTGATGGTCTTCTGGGACATCTCTAGGGCTGGGCTAGGAGGAGCCAGGAGCTGGCGCTAGTTCACCATTTTGCCTAAACTCACGTATCTGTTATTCATCGTTAGTCCCAAAGTTTCCAGAGAATGGCCAACATCACTGTACCTTAAAGACTTTAAGTTAGACATGACGTTAATTTTCATCCAGCTCTTTTTGCGGCACTGTTTGTATTCATGTGTGAGACCCAAGTCCCACCTCTCTTCACCAGACTAAACCCTGCGAAGTGCTGTCGGAATGAGATTTATACTTGGGTAATGGTCATTTTTTAATCAGCATTAACATCAATAGGTATTACTGATTAAAGACCCTGTGTCAGATACATCATTTCATTTAATTCTCATAATAACCCTCTGTGGTAGGTACTGTTCTTATCCCATTTTACAGATGTGGAAACCGAGGCTGACAGAGGTCACGTAACTTACCCAGACTTTCAGGACTAGAGGGGAGTGGAGCTGGGACTGGGGTCAAGTCCACGTCCAACCCTCCGCTTTCCCACCCCTGTCTCCCAGGCCTGTGGTTCGGCCATAGAGGCTGGAAGAGAATCACAGGGTCTGCTGTGTATTAGGAGCACTTACAAAATCTCAGGAATTCAAATAAAGTACCTTGTGGCACATACAGCATTATAATTCCAATTTCACCTATGACTCCTTAGTGTCATCAAGAGGACGCAGTGACTCCAGCTCATCGTGGGGAAATAAATCCTTTCTCCCAGCCCCACTCTGTCACTCAATTCAATTACTTAACCACATGCTGCCTCTTTGTTATGCGATTATTTCTTCCAAATCAGTTGATTCATTGGTTCTCTCTTTCTCAATTCAATTACGGTTTCCTTGCTTTCTGAGTTGTCTAGGAGTATAATTAACATGCAATCCCCCTTCCGACGTCCAGCCTCAACTGAAGGCTTATTATATATAATTAGTCTTGCTCTTTCTTCCATCTTTTACCTTATTATCAGCAATTATTTCTGATGTTCAGCCTGTTCTATAACCCTCCTGAATTCCACGATATTTGGCTTTATAACTGAAGATGATACTTGGTTAGTTGAGGCGGGAGGGGGGGTGCAGTGGAAGACCAAGAGTGATGATGGATTTGCCCTGATGTGCTGATCTCATTTTCAGAATAGATGTTAAAAGGAAATGAGCATCTAAAACTGGGTAAGAACTAGTACTTTGAAACAAAGATACATGCTGCTGGATTGTATTAGCTGCTCTAACAAAAGCCCAGAATCCTCCGCAGAGGTGGAAGTCAACTAACTGGCTTTACTTACTTTATAAATTGGAATTTAACTTAGAAAAAATAGGATATATATATATATATATATATATATATATATATATATATAGTACAAAATTCCTGATTAAAGCAGATTTAATATGACAAACATTTTATACTATTTCTCTAGTGCCTGAAGAGAAACTTGAGAATGGTATATTTCCTCAGACTACAACAATTAAAAAAAAAAAGTTTCTTGCGTTTCAGTGGCAATGGCTGCCCCTGCTACAATATATTTCTTAAATGTTCAGCATTGAAAATGTGTTCACGCTGACATCTCCTTCGTGTTTTCTCCTCTTTCAAAATTTGTGTTTTTGTTTTTCAGATTCAAGATGACTGGAAGTATGTTGCCATGGTGATTGATCGTATTTTTCTGTGGGTTTTCATCCTGGTGTGCATTTTAGGGACAGCTGGATTGTTTCTGCAGCCCTTGATGGCCAAGGATGATGCCTAAGCACTGACTGTGCATCCGTCTGAGGCAAATTGGGGGAGGGGGAGCTCTTCCTTTTCTTAATCGTGATAAAACATACTTAACATAAAATTTACCATTTTAACCATTTTTACATACACAGTTCAGTGGTGTTAAATATTCCTATTGCTGTGCAACCATCATCATCCATCTTCATAACTCTTTGAATCTTGCAAAACAAACTGTGTATCAACTAAACAGTAACTCCCCATTCTCCCCTCCCTCCGGCCCTGGCAAAGCCATTCCACGTTCTGTCTCTGAGTTTGGCTACTCTAGGGACCTCATCTGAGTGGAAGCACCCAGTGTTTATTATTTTGTGACTACTTGTTTCACTTAGCATGTCCTCAGAGTTCGTCCATGTTGTAGTATACTGCAGAATTTCCGTCCTTTTTAAGGCTGAGTAATATTCCACTGTCTATACAGACCATAGTTTGCTATCCATTCATCTACTGATGGACACCTGAGTTGTTCCCATGTTTCAACTTTTATGGCAAACACTACTACGAACGCGGGGATACAAATATCTCTTTGAGACTTTGCTTTTACTTCTTTGGGACATATACCCAGAAGTGGAGTTGCTGGATCATATGGTAATGCTATTTTAACTTTCTGAGGAACCACCATGTTTTCCACCACGGCTGTACCATTTTACAGTGCACGAGGGTTCTAGTTTCTTCACATTCTTATTAACACTTTTCTGATTTTCTGACAATAGCCATCCTCATGGGGTGAGGTGTTATCTCGTTGCAGTTTTGATTTGCATTCCTCTAATGATTAGTGATGTTGAGCATCTTTTCATGTGCTTATTGGCATGTGTATATCTTCTTTTGAGAAATGTCTGTTCAAGTCATCTGCCCATTTTTGAACTGTGTTTTTGATGTTGTTAAGTTTTAGTTCTATTTCCTGGGTTTTATTCCCTTACGGATATACGATTTGCAAATACTTTCTTCCCTTCTGCGGGTTGCCTTTTTACTATAACAGAGTACATCAAAATAGTATCTTTTGATGTACAGAATTTTTAAATTTTCATGAAATCTAAGTTGTCTATTTTTTCTTTTTTATATGTGCTTTTTGTGTTATATCTAAGAATCATTGCCATATCCAATATCACAAAGCATTTATCCTGTTTTCTGATAGGAGTTTTATTGTTTTAGGCTCTTTCTTAATGGTAACACACTTTCTATCATCAAGCCGCTGGCTTTGTTTTTTGGCACTTCAAAGTTTACTTGTTATCCAGTTGTCTTGATTTTTGTCCAGAAAGATTCATGCAAGAAAAATGTCAAGAGTATTTATTATGGATAAATGAACATTTAACCAGCCTTTATGGTAAGGTAAAGAAATGTCAAAATAGAATTCTTCTCTAGTGACAAGTAGTATGCCGTGCACATGTAAAAAGCGGCTAAATATGAAAACCGTTTCCCTTTTTTCCAGTGGTTGAAACATAACCAGATAGAAAAACTTGCTGTTCAGAAATGTGAAAATCGTTTGGTTCAGTATCACGACATATTTCAGTGGTTTTTCTTATTTCGCCCATAATCGCCGTGACGTTTTATACGGTTTCGGCAATACCCCGCTGCTACCGTTTCCTACCATGCACTTCTTAGTCTTTACTGCTTTTCAGGGGAGTCTAAGGACCATGTCGCCATTGTAAAAGGCCTAACTGCTTCATTTCGCACAATTCTCAATTACTATGCTACGAGAAAGTATGCCTAGTCACACATGTGTCATTAAATGCACCTTTAGAACAGGGATGTTCTGAGCCGGATGATTCTGTGTTGTGGGGTAATGTCCTGTACATTGTAGGATCTTTAGCAGCACCCTAGCCTCGACCACGAGATGCCAGTAACATACCCCCATCCCTTGCCAGTCGTGACAACCAAACGTGTCTCCAAAAATTATTAAATGTCTCCTCAGGGGCAAAATCGCCCCTGCTTGAGACAAGTTATCAAGAGTATCCCATTACATTTCTGAAAGTGAATGATACTGGCAAAGGGAAGATCCGTATAAGATTTATTTACTTATGAAAATTTTAAGTAACAGTAATGGAGACATAAGAGGGATTAGGGATGTAACATGCTAAGAAAGCTAACAGGCAACTTAAATACACGAACCAGACTTTCACTCATTCGATGGCACTAAACACCTGCCTGCAATAAAATGCAAATGAGACAAGATGCCCCCCTCCGCCTTCCAAAGAGCACTGACTTGCACTCAGACGGGGTTACATACTATAAATAAATGAGGCATCTGTTCTCTCAAGAGCTCAGAGTTCTAAACAGAATGCAAGAGTTCTATTGGCATTTTCTTCCTGGTCATAGCTGAATCAGAGACCTTTAGAGATGAGATTTAACTCGTTTACCTGTGATACATAATACTGTACTGAATGAGTAGTAATAGTCTAAGATTAATTGTTGGAATAAAATAAATAAAATTGAAACATTATGTAAAATGTTTGTATGTAAAATGATGTGCTTATATCCAGTTAAAATACTATCTTTAACCTCGAAGATGGTTTTCTCATAGAACGATCTAGCGCTATCTACCGACGTGTTTTTAAAACGGGATTCGCTTAATTGTCACGGACTCTTTGAAGATCAAGGATAAAGAGACGCTACTATAATTTATATAGAAGATGGTTCTATTAATTGTGAAAAATGTGGACAAGGGGATTGAAATTAACTTTAAGGAGATGCTACTGCATGCCCACAGGGGTTGTCTGTTGCATGATTTCACAATGGGATGTAAGCTACAAAAATAATATAATAATTGTTCAGTTTAAGCATCTGAAGATTAAAGAAAGCCTTAAAAGAGTTCCTAGTTCCCATTTTTTGTTTTTTAAAAATGTCGGTTGTAGAAAATCAGCATCATACTCAATCATTATCATACCAAGTAGTCAACTTACCGAATATAACAGTATATTATACTAAAGACTGTTACCCGGTGAACACAGGATAAAGAATTTTAGAATGTGTACCTTTACCGAATGCAGAAAAACTTTTGAAGTCCGTCTTCAAATACAACAGGAATTTCCAGCACATCAAAAGATGAACTTTCACTGTTGATTACAAATTAGTATTATTAGCCAGGATACAAACATTAGAGTTTTACTAGTACAGATCAGATAATATTTTGCTAGACTCGATGGTATCCCGTCAGCTACTACTCAGTCATGCAGGGAGGTGTTCTAATGGGCAATCTACTAAGATAAACTGATGTGAGCGACTGTTAATCTGTTAAAGTTTGCATCAAATTTTAAACACGATTTACACTTTCATGATCGTATAGGTGCCATGAGGTTATGTGCTTTTTGGTAACTAAATTCCCACTCTGACCCCTTGGGAAGTATCACTTATTTGCATTTCCAATATGAATTGGAACTATTATATTTGCCCATTTATAAATAACAGGAACAAAAAGCCCAAGAGAGCCAACGATTGAAACCAGAAGAAAAGTCCACAGAAACAGCCGATCAAGAACCTGGGCTATGAACTTCCAATCTTCGACAACCTGTTGAAAAAAAAAAAAAGAAAACAAGTTAACATTGTGTAATCATTTCAAGATATCACACACTGAGTTAGAAGCCAAAACAGTACGTGCCTCCCACTGACGCCCAGAAACAGTAAATGACCCTGTGTCCAGAGCTCAGAGACAGACCCTACCCTGTTATGACAAGGCCTCTGTGAGCTCTCAAAGACACTACACTATTTCATTTACACATCGATTTATAATATATTACAAGTGGCTTATTTTGATGATTTTTTAATAAAAATTAGAATATATTCTGTGGATACTTTGTAATAAACAAACAAACAAAACTTTCATTCTTACTACAGTTATTTCTACTCTTGCCCAGCAGTGTTAACTTATTTTAATTTTTAAAGAGAATCCAGCCTGAGGTTAACTTCGAGCCAAGTAAAAAGTTGGTTCAGAATAATACCTATTGGACAGCTGTTCATTTTCTTCCCCGCCCGCTTCGACCTCTTTATTAAATTTTGGATTCCCCAGGAAGCATTTTCGTCTCAGCTCATGAGGACAGATCTGCTGCGGGAAGCTCACTTCCTCCCGCTTTCTGCAGCCTGAGCGAGGGCCGACTGGGCAAGTCTGGGTGACCCGAAGGCAGAGCGGGCCGAGACCAGCCCTGAACACCAGAGGCTCAAAGCGCACGGCAGGACTATTACTCCTCAGAGTAACAGAACAGTCAGCGCAACACGAAGTTTCCCTTAAAATCGCCAAAAAGCCTACCGAGGAAATTGAGAAGTGGGATGTGTGTAGCTGCCCCGTTTTGTGAACGTTTTAACTGGAACAACAGATTTTAGTAAATATCTTTTATAGAATGTATGTCAACATTTTTGGCCCTCGCCCTATGCTTAGACCAGAAAGGTCTGCCACACTCAGAGTCGAAGCAGGCTGCGTTTGTAAATGCGACTGGCACAGACCTCGCGGACATCATTCTCCTTCGTGACGTGTCTTGTGATATAGCGGATAGAATCAAGCGCGGCTTCTAATATGTTTCTAGAAGGTTCTGGTCCACTACTGCATTCGGTCTCCTCCTTCTGGGTGAAGTACCTGTCTACGTGACTTCTCATGCAAAGCAGTTTTGGAAGCTTGTGGAGAAATATTCTGCGGACCCACGGAGCCATGGCGTTATGTGTCGAGGGAGAACGATGATGAATGTTGATAGCAAAGACGGTCACCATGATCGACAGTGTCACAAAAATCATGGTAAACACCAGATACTCCCCGATGAGAGGTATTACTTTGGAAGATGAGGGTATGATCTCTTCTATAACCAGAAGGAAGACGGTCAAAGAGACAAGTACTGAAGTGCAGAGGCAAATCTTTTCACCTTCGTTTGAAGGAAGATAGAAGACAAGCACAGTTAAAAACGAGAGCCCGATACAGGGGATAATAAGGAACAAGGTATAAAAGAGAGGCAGACGCCTAATGACGAACGAGTACGTGATGTACGGGTACCAGCAACAACTGTCCGTCCGGTTTCCTTTGCATCCCGTGGCGCTCACGATCTCCCATTCTCCGTTATCAAAAAAATCCCTCTTGTCTACATCTTGGTCCTCTAAAATTATGTCGACCTGTGATCCATCGTAAGTCCAAGAACCAAATTTCATAGAACAGTTTTGGAGATCGAATGGGAAAAATGTGACATCTATGGTGCAGGAACTTTTGTAGTTGGCCGGCGGAGTCCACGTAACAGTGCCATCGTACCTGACGACCGTTTTCGTGCTGGCCCCTTCAAAACGTCCGTCTGCACTAAAATACAGACACACACACACACACAAGAACAGTGCATTTTAGAAGCCTAATAGAAAAGAAAGCGCATACCACAGCCTGAAAGACTGTTTCGATTAGCACGCATGGGATGGTCCCGCTCACAGAGGGGACTCCGCTTTAAGGGCACTTCTTACGTATCTAGCTCTGCTAGGACTGGACGCCTGTCCCGGAGCTGACAGCTCTAATTTCACAGAATCCTGAGATTTCAATGGTTAAAAAGATTTCCCTTTATACACAAAATATAATGAGGCTATGTCCACGACAGACGTGCACAGAGCCAGAACCCGAATCCTGGACTCCCCACACAGTGCTCTTCCCTCCGTCACAAACACGGTACTTGTGCAGTGACAAGAAAAGAACATGAGCACCAAGCTGGGCACAGGCCTGACAAACGGCGGTACCCCCCAAGCTCTCCCACCACGGGAGCTCATACAGCAGAGAACGTAGCGGAAGCCGCCTATCAACAGAAGATGTCTTTAAAAATGTCTGTATCTTAAAATTCATGTGACTTTTGCACACTACTATGTCATATCTCCATGTTTAATGCACAAATGTTTTCAGTGACAGAGTAGAAGGGTGCTCCAGGAAGCCGCATCACGCTACTTTACAGCTTTGTTTGCCCTTTGCTTATCGAGAAGCACGGAAGTAAAAGGTTTTAAAAGACTAAAGACAGTTGTGCATAGCGTCTGTTCTGTTTTCATGCCAAATGCCTTCTTGCAAATAATACAAAGTGCTTTAGGATAAGCACGAATTCCAAGATTTTCCCTGGAGTGGTTCTAGAAAAAAATGAAACTGGCACCCAGGATTATGCTCTCCCCAGGCTAAAAACCATCCTAACACGGTAGAATGCCTATAAGGGTGTGTTAATTCCACATTCCTCATCAGGATATAATTATAATCCAGTAGTTAAGCGAAATTAGAAGGATGCACAGTTGAACATAAAGTATGAGTTTATCTATTTAAAAACACGCCCAAAAAACCTGGAAACATGTAGTCTAGTATACAAGAGGGTAAACGGGGCTGCCACGGGTGCGAACCCCACCCTGCCACATGTGCGCTGTGATCTTGGACAAGGTATAACTGCCCTCGGTCTCTGTTTCCTCATCCATCAAATGGGTGTAACTGAACTTCACTCATGAGGTTACTGAGAGACGTGGATGAATAAAGCACACAAGGCACTGAGCACAACGCCAGGCAGAGTGCGCGCGTCAGCGTGTGGCTCCTCCCGTGCTGGATAACGAGGTTGACTCATTACACCTTTCTGGACTTACCAATGTTTTGCGAATTTTAGAAATCAAAGAACATTTTTATGATCGGGAAACAATACGCTTAAAAAGAAAGAAGATCCGCAGAACCCATTTGTAGGTTCATGAAACCAAACAATGTAAGATCAAGTCATTTGATTTTATAGCTCAACGATTTTCAAAGGGAAGAAAAATTACTGGTGCCTGAAAGAAATACAAGTGTTTTCTTTTGAAAATATAAATGATATTTTGACTATAACTTACTTATCAAACAAAACGATGTCTGGGGTCCAGAGAGAGTCTGAAGGGACACGGATAACTTTTATTCCGCCATAGTCATCAGGGTTCCATCTTAATTTTACATCTTTCCATTCCTTTAAAACAAAGAAAACTGCCGGGATTTCAATCAAATTAATTGTCAAAAATACTGAAAACTGTACACTTTTTGCCAAGCCCAAAAAGTGTAGACATGAAATCACCTCACATCTTCCTTGTGGGCCCCGGAGCAGCCCCGTCCTCGTGCGCTGCTCTAGCCACGGTCCTCGCGAGGCGCGGTGGGGACCAGGCCGAGTGCGCGTGGCTCTGCCCAGCATTCCTTCTCTGACCACTGACTGTGCCCAGGAGTTGCAGCCACGGGCATCTAAGCCCCGCATTCAAGGGACACGTCCTTTCTTACAACCATATGGTCACTGATGGGCCGGACCGGTCCATACAGAGCGCAGTTAGATTTACTACACATCCCACGTTATCTAAATGCCTTGTCCAACCTGTACATGGTAACAAGTCTGTGTCGAGTTAAGATCTGTACCCCCAGAAAAGCGTACATGCCTTTTTAGGAGTTAGGGTTCAGGAACTGGCAGTAGGCATTAAAAGTTAGGGATACTGAAGGAAAAAAAAACAAAGAGAAGCCCTCAACAGTAATGGAGGACATATGTGTGACGGCCCAGAAAAAAAAGAAGTCCTTTATATAAAAGGGGCTCTGTCCATACAAGTAAGTCACGGACTGTTCCCACCTAACGCCGGGTAAAAGCCAAAATCCCTGCAGTGGTCGACGGGTTGCTACAGCACCAGCCTCGGGCGCCTTCCCTGACCCCATCTCCGCGTCTCCGACGCCCCTCTCCAGGCTCGCTGGCCTCTAACCACCACCCCCAACCCCCCGCCGGCCTCCTTGCTGCTCCTGAAACACCCAGGCACACTCCAGCCTCAGGACCTTCCACCTGTGGGTCCTTCTGCCTGGAACACCCCTCCCCCACATAGTCACATGGCTCGCTCCTTCTCCCCTTCAAGTCTTTGTCCAAACAGCACCTCTCAGTGATGCTTTCCCTGACCACCACCCATCCCCTTTCCCAATGTACTTTCCCCCAAGCTTAGCTTCTCGGGTACTATACAACGTTCTTGTTTATTATCCCCAGTAGGATGAAGTTGAGGGCAGGACATTTGTGTTTTGTTCACTGCCGTTTCCCCGTGCCTGGCATATAGCAGTCACTCAAATATCAACTGAGTGAACACAAGAACTCCATCTCCCTCATTTTCGCATCCTGCCAAGCGACCAAGACCAAACCCTAAATAACAGTGGCTCCAGTCACCAGCTGGTGGCCTTTTGAACTTTATACATACCTGTTTCAACCAGACATTCGTTGTCATTAACTGATTTTTCTCATCCTATAAAATAAAAAAGTTAAACAAGGATGACTATTTCTCTTACGGATATAATAATGTTTAAGTAAAAATTTTCACACTATTATACAAACGTTCCTCTCCATATAGTACCTACATTCTGCCCGTCAGTCCAGTTCTCTAGAAAATCAGGATCTCTTTTCCGGCCTAACATCACGTTATTCCTTTTGACAGAGTCTGATTTCAGATAAATTGCCCTAAAGTACACTACTGGAATTTTGAGATTTAACATTTGTAGTCTCAACCACTATACTTCCTTACGTCCAAGATAAAATCTAAAGTGAGCACACCATTATTTTATGTGCTTAGCACTAAGAAAGAACAAGGCTGACAGTGGCTTGTAAGCTGCCACTGATTATGAAACACGTCTTGATTTTAGAAGCGTTAAAATGAAGGCAAGTGCGCATCTTAGAAGCCTTGATATACGGCGTTTCTGTGCGTCCCTGAGCGGAGTTAAAACCTGAAGTTACTATAACCTGGAGCTACCTGCCTCTGCCTAGGCACAGATTCGAATCTCTGTGGAGCTGCTATGTGAAAAAAAATACGGAGGTCACAGTCACGAACGGCAGCTTCGTTAAGCTTCTACATCCTGGTACTAGGGGTCCCTGGTACTTGCCGCTTCTGCCTTTCCGCTGTCGTATCTTTTCGTATGCCAGGCTTTTGCTGAATTTTCAAGGCCTAATAAAAGTGCTATCTCTTCCATTAAATTTTACTGCAATATCACGGAGCCCAGTGAACCAGTACAGGACTATCACGATCACCAACCACAGTACGCTACGTGTAGGGTACAGCGCTAAGCACGGAGACCCACAGAAGTATGAGCAGTCCCTATGGCTGGGGAGAGGGCAGGGGTATAAACAGCTTAAGGGACCGGAGGGCACCCATCCCAATAGGTGAATGACCCAGAAGGGAGGAGAAGGCCGGAAGGAGGTACATCCCTAGCACAAAGGCAGCCGTGAGGTCCCTATACAGGAAGAACGAATCCTAGAGAACACAGCATGGCCATCACTGTTCACGCGCTGAGGTTCCAAGGAGCAGTTTTAACTACACGGGAGTGAGAAACTGAACAGGTAATGACATGCACACCTACCACATCCACTAATTGAGATATTGCAAGGCCAAACTTTATTTTTATTTTGTCATTCAGGTGTTCCACGGGACGAACCCATCTCTCATAGTCTCGAAGTAAATCCTTTAACAAGGTATCTTCATGTTTTGCAAGAAAGGATGGCTCAGCTAATCCTGTATAACAAATTTTTAAAAATTAGTGTATTGGCTTCTCTCCAACCAATTACCTGCACTTCAAAAAAAAGTTTGGCATTGTTAATGAACTGAGCCGTTACTGAGGCTTTATTACCAGTCCTTCTAAAATGAAGTAGTAAAACAAACTTTTGTGATTAATAATGGACACTGTGGTTCAGATGTATTTCTTAGTTAAATCAAATCGCTCCTGTGGAAACCGGTTGAGTTCCTCAAGAAGTACTCAGTACTCAGTACGGAGTAACTGAAAATCTAAGTAACAAAAGCTTTTAAGTTACCAGGGTCGGTGGTTGCTTGTCATCAAACTTCAAACCTAGAAAACAGATAGACTGAAGTAAAGTTCATTTATCAACTGTAAACATAAAATGTGCTTTGAGTCATATGATTTTAATATACATATAAGTATTGAATAAATAATTCAGATTTATGCCTTCATTTGCTATACATTTGTAAAAAACTACCTATCGGCCTGAGACTTAAAAAAAGAAAGACAAAATTTTAAAAGTTTTCGATACCATAGCCAAAGACTGGTTATATTTGTGATCACAGTTATGTTTACATTTCTACTGAGCTTAAATAAGCCTCTCCAAAAAAATGAGTTTTTGGCGTTGTACGGACTGAGCCTCCATTAAGGAAATGTGAAATGTGTGAAATTCAAGCATGACATTTACTCGAGACTTATGATTTTGCAAAGCGAAAACATTTACTTAAAACGCCACCAGCTTAGTTATCATAAAATACACCCACGGGGATTTGCAGTAGCTGGCGATGGTCCTCCGACCTACAAGAAACGGTCTGATGGAAAGTTAAGACTTCTGTGCACACGCTCTATCCGTTCTCACGCACCGTGTCCTCTACGCAGAGCTCGTAGAGCTCCTGGTCAGTCCAGCTCCAGGGATCCCAGTCCCCGATTTTCTGTGGCTGCCTGTTTCTGCATCAGTAGTGCGGCGTGTTCCTCAAGAACATCTATCTCGCTTCCCTCGGCAATTTAAGACACTATATTTAATCTATAAATACCTTAGAATTTGTGCCATGACTTCCATTGAAGTCCCCTTATTCCAAAACGTACAGCACTAGAGATATTTCAATTCGATTAGGATATTATATACCGGAGAGTCATTAAAAGTTGTTAATTTTATAGCTTCAAGTTAAAATAGCATTACTGAACCACTCCCTCTCTTCTAATCCTATTTAAAATTGCACGGCCTCTGAAATCCTAAAAGTTTAAGGTTGCTTCGAAGATAAAAAATAACAAATATAATGTTTTTTAAATATCATCTAAGGACCTCCTGCCTTAGGGGGAAAATACCAGTTTGAATTGCCACCTCAAGTCTGGTTTGGAAGAAAGTAGATAAGATATAAATAAAATGATAAATTAGGATACTGCCTTGTGAATATCTTCGACGCGTACAAACTAAATTCATGATCTTCCCCAAGCTGGTTCCTCACAGTGTTCCCCATCTCACTGAGTGGTTCTGTCACCTGTCTAGTTCCACAATTTAAAAACCTAGGAGTCATCTTTCACACGACACACATATCCAGTCCAACTGTTGATTTTACCTCGGAAATATTTCTTAAATGTATCCATTTCTTATCAAACTCACTGCCACCATCCCGGCACAAGCTCTCTGCATCTCTCATCGGGACTGGAGCACACCCACTACCCTAAGCCATCTCCATGCAGCCCCTCGGCCCCACTCCGACTGGTTCTCTGCACAGACACCCAAGTGATCTTTTCAAAACACACATCCGATGTTACCCTCTTGCTTAAAAGCCTTCCGGAGCTTTCCACTGTCAAAGACGGACCAAATGCTTAGGCCAAATGCTGCTTGGTCCGCCTCCTCCAGCCTCTTAGGTGTGGCTCTCCCCTCTGCTCTGGGTTCCAGCCGCGTGACCGTTCGGCTTCTCAAACAGACCCACTACTCCCTCCTGGGAGGAGTGTTCTTCCCTGAGCTGCTCTCCCTCTCCCTTTACCTAATTCTCGCTCATCCTTCAGATCTCAACTCAGTGCCCCCAAAGTCTCCACGAGGTTCCTCGGCATACAACCATGTTCCTTAAGTGGGTGTCCTTACACAATCCCGGATGTATGGGATTAAAATTCATCTTCCCGACTATGGTGTGAACTACTGGCAGCAGGTACTGTGTCTTACTCATTATAACCCCAGCAGCTAACCACGTACTTGCACATAGTAGAAACTCAGTTTTGTTGAATGAAGACATGAATGAATAAATGAGTCAATACCATCTGACAATCCCTATTTACCTCTAATAATTCAGCTTCTTGAAGGTGGAGGCCTTGCCTCACGCAGGCTGAGTACGCAGCTAGGCAACGCAGCATACCAGGTCAGACGCAGGCCTGCCGGCTGCGCAGGTTGGGTTCCACCCAGCCTCTCGTACTTACTGTCTGACCTGAAAGCAACTTACTTTACTTCTTTAGGTATCAGTTTTTTCTTCTGTAAAATTGGTATAAACAATACCTACCTAATAAGGCTATTGTGAGGATTAAATAAAATCGTGCATGTAAATGCCAGCACAGGATCATTCTTATTAATCTACAAATGATTGCTAATCTAATAGTAACAGACTTCAAAAGGCAAATACGCAAATGCATTGCAACAAAAGCTATCACTGCCTGCAGAGCTGCCGATTTCTACCTAAAATTTCCCTATAGCTCAACAAAGATCCTCCCCCTCCAGATCAAGGAAACGGACCTTGTAGAACACAAAGGAAGGACCTGTCTGTGGCACTGGGCACTCTCTACACAGTACAATGACTGTTCAGTAAAAAGCTTTCCTCAAGTCTCTATTCCTTAGAGCTAATAATAACAATTAGAATATCAAGCTACTAATAGCACAAAAGTCACATATTTCAAAAAAACAAAGGGAACCAAGCAGTGAAACACACCAAAAATAGGATAAGAAAAAAAAAAACTAACGAGGCCATTCTTCTAAAGTAGTTAAAAATATAAATAACGAGAGATGAACTAAATTGAATACATAAAAGATATAAATACGTATAATGTCATGAATACTCTGAGAGATTGAAATTTGGGTTTTACAAATTCAATTTTAACTTTGACTATCATTACTCTAGTATTGTCTCAAGTGTGAAGAATTAGGAGAATGACTTACCCAAAAAAATTCACTCTCGAGTCATTTAGGGAAACCACATATATTTTCAAAGAAATGTAGCCTTGCTCCTTAATTTTAGTATGGCGATTAAGAAAGGACACAGAACCGCAAAGCTAAAAACCTTACTTTGAATACTTGGTACCACTAATTAGCTGCTAGCCTCCATGTGCCACAATTTTCTAAATTAGATAAGTAAGGATATCTGTTAGCAAAATGTCTATAATTATTAAAAGTATAATGAACTCTTCAATTCCTTACACTTGAACATTTTTGTGTATGTTTGAATTTTTCCATCCTAGAATATTAATAATATTCATTCTAGAATATTAATAAATATTATCTACACAGCCTCACTGCTGTGTAGAAAACATGAAATAAAGTATCTTACTATGTTACGTAGTATCTGGGTAGCTTAAAGTGTTTTTTAATATTTTCTCCACTAAATTCAGTATGTAACTAAATAGATAGCTAAGGATTTTAAAAACCAGTTCTCTGAAGATAAGACGCAATGCTGTCCTCTACTGGCATTCTTCTATAAAGAATCGTAATTTTCTGTTGAAGTGTTAGAAAAAGTCAACCGAGGTGTCCTCGGCTAAGTATAAATATTAGCAGTCTTTTGTCAATCTTCGGAAAAATTAACAGATGTCTGCTATAATTTTAAGTTTCTTCCCTAAATTCTTCTTAAATCTTTAGCATCTGCTACAATCTGGACATGTTAGAACCTAATATGTGATACCAAGGTCAGTTCATTCATTCGTTCAGTCAACAAATGTTGAGTGGCTGCTTACTGTGCCAGCCTCTGTGCCAGGTGCACAGGTAAAGCAGAAAACTCTGGTGCCTGCCTTCCTGGGCACAAATTTGCATATTTACTTACTCTCATAGTATCATAATTAAAAAGTTGTATGGCTGTGCAGAGAACACCCCACGACGTGACTGGCACTCTCCGATATTGTAAGGTGCACAGCCTGCATATTCGAACATGGCTAGAGCCATGGAGTCTAAGCCAGTATTTCCCAGTTCATCACTACTGACACCTTGGGCTGGACAACTCTTGTAGATGGGCTGCATTGTACACCACAGGGTGTCTGGCAGCACCCCCTGGCTTCTGCCCACTATGTGCCCCCCGGCACACAATGTGACAACCAAAAACATTTCTAGATATTGCCAAATGTCCCGCGGGCGGGGTTGGGGAGCCCACAAAACTGCCCTGGTTGAGAACTCCTGGTTTAAAATTAGGAGCTACTAAGTAGCAGAGGTGGAAATAGGCCTCAAACTTGTTTTTGTCTTTCTCAAAATAATACTTTAATTACAAAAGCAATGTATGATCATTGTCGAGATTCAAACCAGAAGCACAGAAGAGAAGGAATCTCTCTCATCCTCCCCATCTCCCTTCCTCCAAGGGTAACCACTATTAAGTTTAACGTGTAGACATTTTTAATAACACACGCAGAGGAAGAACAAATGTTTTCTTTTCAAGTTCTGCAGCTTGCTTTTTTCATTCAACAATCTGGGTCAGTACATGTCTGTTCATCTCCGCTCTTTCTTAGTAAGTTGTAAAGTGGTCTGTACGATGGGTGTGTCATAACTTACGAAAGCTTTCACCACCGAAGGGCATTTATATAGTTCTCGGTTTTGGGTCACTTTCTAACAATGCCACAGTGGAAAAATGCTGTAGTTAACATCCTTGTACATCTGTTTTCCACACTTATACAAGAATTTCTATGGCATTGACTCTTAGAAGTAGAACTGCTGAGTCAAGGGCACACGCGTTCTAAATTTTGCGAGTTACTGCCAGGAGCCTTTCCTTCCTTCTTCACAGGCTGCCGTAAGAATGAAGTAAGATAAGAAATCTAAAAAGATTTGTAAGAGTGATGTACATTATATATCCCCAACTCGTAATTACGGTATTCCTGGTGTAGCTAATCCTCCTTCCAAGTCTCCTTGTACCTTTTTGTAGAGTTAACAAAAAGGACTCGTTTTCCTTTTTCACAAAATCGTTTCGCAGCAGTCCTAGGAGGGCTATTTTAAGCGCCAGCAAGATAAAGCAGTGAACATCATCGACCATTTTGTAAATGAGAAGAAATGTGTACTGTATCCAACATTTCCAATGTGACAGATAAGTATGCTTACCAATCGTTATTTTAAGTATTACAGATGAAATGCAGAGGGTTTTTTTTTTTTCACTCCAGGATTTTCATAATATTTCCTATTGGTTTTTATCAAAGAATTATAGGATAAAGTTTCTCTGTAACAGATATACTTTGGTAAATCTATTTTGACATCTTGCCCTGATTCTCAGAACACTTGCAGTAAGACAATGACCTTAGGCGGTGTTAAATTTAGGTCTAGTCAACAGTTCTCAAGGAGAGGAGACGAGTTGCACACTTTAAAAAAAGTTTGAGCATCATCAGATTAAGTAAATGCAGAGTTCACTATTGCAATTTGATACCATAAACCTCTCCACAGGCAAAAAATATATATCATGAGCTCGCACATTTACAGTATTATAATTAAATACCTGAAGGTACATGAAACTGCCTCAGTTCCCATAGCCCGTAAGACCATGATGAGACTCTTACGAAGTCTTCCTTAGAATTGTCCAGTTGTGAGTGAATACTGAGGACTGGAAGGAAACACAGAAATGCGAAGGCAGCTGCTATTTGCTAGGATGGTGGGATAACGCTTGGTAATTCGTTTCTACCGGTCTTACGCTATTTGGACTACAGTTCATTGTAAATTCTCTATTTCCATAATTACTGCCATCAGATCCTTTTTAGAATCTACCCGACTGATATGAATGGAACACTTGTCGACGACCTTGCTATTCAAAGTGTGGTGCTCTGATCAGCAACAACCACATCACCTAGACACTTGTTAGAAACTCAGAATCCCAGGCCCCGCCTCCAGCCTAACCAGCATCTGCATTCTAACCATAGACCCAGGAGACTCCTGTGCAAATGACAGCTTGAGAAGTCCTGGTCTATGAGATTTAGAGAGGTGATTCTCATGGGCAGCGGGGATGGGGAAGTAGGGGGCGAAGAAATTAGTGGAACAATTTTGATCCCTAAGGCATCTGACAAAATCTGGAGACATTTTTTGGTGGGTACTATTGGCATCTCGTGGACGTAAGCCAGGGATGCTGCCACACAACCTATAAGGCCCAGGTCAGTCTCCTGTAACAAAGATCTATCCAGCCCCAAATGTCAGAGTCTGAGAAATTCTAACCTAGAAGCAAAACTGTTTTTCCTCCCAATTCCACATATAGAATATTAATTGTAAAATAAAATGAAATAAAAATAATATCAAAAGTTAGTATTGTTTTTATTGTCAGAATTCCGGTATTCACATTAAATCCTATTTTTACTGGTAAAAGCTTATATTTTATCATTCTACTTTAGAAGAAAAAAGCATCAGGTCACTGAATTAAACACAGAAGAAACAATATCATGCTTACCCAAAATGGAAAGAGAACATTTAAATTAAAATTTTAGCCGCAGAGCAGAAAAGGATCATTAAAAATAACCTCATTATTTTTATAAAACTATACCTGTGCCGCTCTGAAGAAACTGTAAACTTTTTCAAAAAATATTCCTATATTTACCGACTCTCATTATCAAGACATGTTGATTTAATATTAAACTTAAAATTGCATCTGAAAGAATTTAATTCCAATATTTAGGGGACAAGATCATGCTATTAGAAGACAAATGTCCTGTACTGAAATTGGAGTAGTAAAAACTTACATACTAATTATAAAAAATTACTTGCTAGATCTAATTTATAGACTATAGGCTGGAAAAAAAAACACAACCTATTCTGACAAATGACTAAACCTTTTCAAAGTTCAATCCATACGCTACATTAATAAACTCTGGTACATCCGAAATGTGTAACACAGATAAAACACTACTTTTCAGGTGCTCACAGTCTAGCTCACAAAGCATATTTAGCATTTGCAAGGAAACCAAAGTAATTGTTGATTTCAAATTAAATTGTGTGAAAATTATGTTTCCTTACAAGAGGCACCTACTCTTTTAGATGTAATCATAACAAAAGTAGAGATGACCACCACTGTCTGTGCATTTCAGTTCCTTCCAAAATGTTAATGAAAATGACTAAAGGTGGGGGGGGAAATCTTTCATAGTTCTCAGTTCTAGGAAGTAATGATTTTATTTTCCTAGCAATGAAACAGAACTCAGCCACTGCATATGCCAAAAGTAAAGTTTCGACCATTTAGAATGTCACACAACTACACAGCTAAGAAATATAAATGACTAATGACTATGTAATGTCCACAAATCACTCCCCCAAACACAGTCAGGTAGTTTGAAAGGCCTGTATCATCTTCGTGTCCTGGTTAATTACGCATTTTTTACAAAGGCAAAGTTGCCTCCTGAGCCACCTTTCGGGGCTACGCGACCTCCCAGCAGGCAAATAGGTATGGCCGCTGGCAGACTAGACATCTTTTCCTAGAGAGTGGTTCACAGAAACCATAAAGAGGTTATTACGATGACTCTAACATGAATATGAAAGTAAAATCCAACTGTAAAAGTAAGCATGGTGGAAAGGACCCAAAATCCATCTGCCACCAGCCTCCCGTTTTAAAGGGGGAGAATCGAAGGGTCAGCAAGGTCAAGCAGCCTGCCCAAGAAAACACAGCAGGTTAACCGCAGGTGCCCCGAATCCTGACGCTCCGGGCGGCCACCCGCAAAGCCAGTCCCCGCGAAAGCGCGTGAACGTGACGGCGCCGCCACGCGGTCCCCGAGCCGTGCAGGGCCGGGGCGGAGCCTCGGGGGAGCCGTCGCCTTCCAGGCGAGAGGACGACGACGCCGGCGCGCCCCCAAACGCGTGCTGGGGCGCCGCGACACTCGAGGCCTCGGGGCCCCGCGGGCGACCGGGCACGGTCCCCGCGCTCCAGGAGCTCGCGGGGGCGGCGGGCACCAGGCGCGTTCGCGGGCAGCGCTGAGCGCTCGGCCGCGCTGCTCCGCACTCGATCCGACGACAAAGCCCCGCCGTCGCCGAACGCGGCCGGACCCCGAGAACCGCTGGGGGAAGGGGCTCCCCGCGCGGTCTGCCCTCTGTGCGAAGCGCCCCGGCGTCGCTGCGGCGCGGCGCTCGCTAAGCGACGCGCTCTGCGGGACGAACCCCGGTTCTGCCCGGCCCCGGAGCCAGCGCTCGGGAGGGAGCGCCGTGGTCTCGGGGCGCAGGCGGGGGCCGTGGGGCGCGTCCCCGCCCCCGCCCCGCCGGGCCCGGGGCGGCCTGCTCTCCGCCTGCCGCGAACGTCCGGCCGCCTCAGGGGCGCCTCGCCGCGCGCCCCCAGCCCCGCCGGCCGTCCCGGCGCCGCGGCCCGGCTCACCTGTGCGCGCGTCGCGCCCCGCGCCGCCCAGACCCCCGAGCCCCGCGGCCAGCGGCACGAGCAGCAGGAGGCGGAGGGCCGCGGGCCGGGACCCCCGCGCCGCCATCGCCCGCGGAGCCGCGGCCGCGCGGGAACGCGGACTCGGGGCCCGGACGGAGCCGCGGGCGTGGGTCGGGGCGGAGCACAGCAGCGCTGCGGGGGGGACCTCCGCGCCTCAGCTCCCGCCCGCGGCCGCCTCAGCCTCGCGGTCGCCCGCCGGCTCGCGACGCGTGAGGGGTCCCGGCGTCTGAGGAGCCGCGGCTCCCGGCACCGCCCAAGCCCCGCCCCGAGCCCCGCCCCGAGCCGGTGCCTCCGCCTACGGCGCGCCTAGCCCCGCCCCGCTCGCACCTTGCCCGCCCCGCCCCTTACCCCCTGCCCCGCCTTCGAGCCCACGCCCCCTGCTTCGGGTCCCGCCTCCCCACACTGACTTCGCCTCCAGGCCAGGAAGGTGGCGGGTGCCAGCCTAGAGGCAGGGAGACGAGGGGATTGCAGCGTTGCAGGCAGGTCCCAGTGTAACCTCCTGTGACCCTGGGCAAGCCCCTGCACATCTAGGGTAACTGCCGTTCATAATTAGTGTCTGCTTGTGCCAGCAGGAACAATCATTACAGAGTCGGTATGGGGCTGCGGAGGAAACCCCCACACCGGGGCAGTGACAATCCCCGCAGCATCCTTAGACCTGTACCGCGGTGGGGGAGGAGGGGAAGTGATCCCACAGGAGGCCTGGTCCCAGGCCAGCTAAAGACCTAGCAAGTACCCTCCCCTCTGGGGCAGTTTCCTCATCCTTAAACCAGGCAGGTAACCGGGAGGATTGACCTTCATGCTGGCCGTCCACAGAGATGACATGCATGGCTTCAGACGGGGACGGTCACCTCCAATTAAATCTGTATCAATACCAGTGACTCCATCTGTGACAGCAGATACTTGCGACTCTGACGCTGACTGATGCTGGTGGCGCAGGCCCGTCGCACACCCTGTCGCACAGCACACTGGACCGTCTATTTCATCCCCTGTCGGTAACTGATTTGGAAGGTTCGTTTGTCTGAAGAGTTTCTGGCGAATTCCCTTTAAGCCTCAGTGGTAGAGCGTGTGCTGATTCTTCACAGAGAGCTTTACCGAGGTGATACTTCTAAAGATCCCCTGTGAGCAGAAATTCCACTCCGAGCTCCACTCTGTAAATCTGTTTAAAACCAGGTTTATGGTTGCAAAGAACCTAAATGATAAATTTTAGTTGACTTTTTTCCTAGGTGTAAGTACCAACAGGAAGACGGAAACAATATCCCCTGAAGTCGGTCTGCTTAACCAGACTTAAGGGGGCCACAGAAAAAGGACACATAAAATGACTGGTCAACCATTCACGATAATTCCGCACAGGAAAAGAAGACAGTACTCATCTTCCCTTCACTGCAAGCTTCCAGTTTGCTCAATTTCCAGAAGAATTTCTGGGGCATACAGACACTTATGCAATCCCCCCCAACAGTGTCTGCAGAAAATAAGAGTGTCATTCTGCTTCTCCAGCTCGGGGACTTGAAACCGAGTGCTCGAATAACTGCTGAAGGTCACAGTTTTTAATTCTAAAACCAGAATTAAATGGCTGTCAGCTCAGCCACAGCGAGCATAATTGGAACTCCGAGACCTCCCCGGGGTGTTATATTAATAACCACGAGAACCACGGTTATTTACATCATCTGTGAGAAACACTACTCGTTAATGTTATTAAGTGAAAGGCAAAGTGTGTAATTCGTTGGGCACACTAAAATCCAAGCAAATAATTATAGAAATATAATGGATGCATCTTGGATGGCTTTTTCTAGGATACAGCAATTGCTCTCAGTTGCTGGGTGCAGTAGCCGAATGACTGATACAGGCATGTTCGCAGTGCCAGGAGATGCTGGCAGACCAAATGCCAGTGGGAACTGCTGCTGTTACTGGGGCCACCAGCTATGAAAGTCCCCTAAAGCAGCGTCTGTCCGCCGACCTTGAGATTTGGCCGCAACGCCACCCGACAGTCTTCACAGTGCACCAAGCACCCCAGACGCGCTCTCCTCTGAAGAATGGGGAGTTGACTGAGCTTTCCTGTCTTCGCACATCCTGGCCCCTCCTCTCTCCCCCGAATGTCCAAATGCATCCTTTCTCCAGACCTGTTTCAGATGCCGCCTGTGGACCCACCGGCCACAGCCGTGTCCCTTGTCCCGGCTCCCAGAACTGACATTTCCCCACCGCACACCGCTTTCCACCTTTTCTTCTATTTCCCTAAAAATCTTGTTTTGTTCTAGAATATGACCTCCTGGACCTGGAGTCCGGGTCTCATCGTCTCTGTAATGCCCTCTCCAGCGGTCAGTGGCTCGCCAGGGGCAGTGGGATTTCACAGCTGTGTGACCCTGGAGACATGGTGAGGAATGCAATAATCGAGGCTCTTTCTCACACACTGGCTCATAATCTCAAGCACAGGCCACCGGCCGCTGCGTGCAGAGACTCCACAGCCTCAGCCTGGACTGATTCTCTTGTCTGGACACTGTCCCCACCCTGTGGTCGCATCCGTTCCCCCGGCTTTAAATATCTTCCACATACTGACAAGGACCAGCCTCCCACTCAGGTGCTGACCTCACCTCTGAGCTCCAGTACACCTGCGTATGTGACATCATCACTTGGACATGTCACTTGAGATCTTCCGAACCAATCTTCTTTAGTCTTTCCATCTCAATGGTAGCATCATCCAACGACTCGAGCTGCAGACGCGGGCGGAGGTTGGCCTCACCCACCGAGTCTCACTCAGCCTTCACTGCCACTCATCTTGACTGTATCCGAGTCCACACCCTCCTTCGCTACTAGTCAAGTCCACACTCACCTCTGGCTTAGACGCCTGCCCGGCACTCTCCGGAACATTCTGCAGATGGAAGCCCGAGTGACTTACTGTCTTAAAACTGAAACCGAATGCCATGTCTCACCAGGACCCTTAGTGGCACCAGGGGCCCTCACCGACTCCATGCCTCGTCTTCCCCTTGCCATGTGCACTGCCTCCCAGCCACCCGGCCCCTTTGAGACCCGAGACCCGAGACCCGAGCCTTCACGGATGCTACCCCCTCTGCCTGTCCCCCAACCCCTCCTCCTCCTGGCTCTGCCCAATTCTTACTCCTCCCTCGGGACTGAGTCTGTCTCGAGACAATCTAAGTTGGGTCCTCCGGTCCCTCCGGCTGTAACTCTGTCACTGCCCCGTCTCCTCCCTTCGCTACACTTGTCACGATTTGTAATTACATACCCTTCAGTGTCTGATTTCCCCACAGAAAATGAGCACCAGCAGCTGCGTCCATGTTGTCCTTGGGGGTGTGCCAGTCCATCGGGTGCGTGGTTGATGCTCAAAATGATCGCTGGATGAATAAATGAATGTTAACTAGCTTGCCCGAGATCTCGGAGCTAGTGAGCTACAAAATGGTGATCAGGGATGAAAACCCGATTTCAAAAACTCAACTTAATCTCTCTGTAAGCCCATCCCTAATCTTTAAAATGGTGCCTTAAAACCTGCCTGACAGCAGATGAAGCTTGCGAAGCGCTCACACAGGGTCCAAGTGTTCGATAGGTGGTGGCCGCTATTATCTGTATGGCAATTATTCTCTGATGTGCTTTCGCACTTACAAAACCTCTAAGCAAAGGGCAGCTGGTGCTTTCGAGTTAAAAGAGAGTGGTAAGGGAATCAGGAGGCCCAATAAACAGCAGGAATCAAAAATAAACATTGTCATCTGCAAGTGGTGCGCCTAATGAGTTGTCTTTCATATCAATGTTGTTGACTTCTCCTTTTTATAACAGGCTCGACTGAGCGAAATTCAGAGCTGGGCCAAGCCTCTGAATCGCCCATTCAGCGTTTTCACTACGGCTTGGTGATAAATCCTGCTGTGAGCCTCTACGATGAAACCAAGCTGAAAAGTTAATTAAAGATACAAATGGATGTTGTCAATTTTACTGCTGAAATGGAATGCATTTTCACAGATTAAAGGGAAAAAGCAAGTATCTATAGGACATTAAAATTCAGTCCTTCAGAAGAGATGATGTAAAAAGAACAGGCTCCTTTCAAGGGCCAGTTCAATGGCTATAATGAAATGTAAAAGTGCAGACATATTTTAATGTAAAGAACTTTAAGAAAATTAATTGGCCATATTTTATTATATTGTAATAACGAAACAGAAGTGCATAAATCCACATCGCGAAAATATGAACCATTTATAAAACTGAGTTGTCTCGATAGAATTTAAAAATAGCATGTAGACCACAATGTCGCAGACCCAATTACCAATGGAAAAACACAAATGGACCAGGAGACGGCAATTCACTACAGAACAGAGTAAATTATAATATATCCCGGACAAATACCACCTCTTGGTACGAGATTTTGTTTTCCTCTTTAAGAAAGTGCAATACAATCCCAGGTGCCCTAAATGTGGAAAGCTCTTGCATCTGGGAGTGATGAAGCACATCATCAAAGAATTTTTCTTTTAAGATAAGTATTAACGATACTGTATTGCGTGCTTATGATTTGCAAAAGGATAGATAAATCTGTCAACACACATACACACACAATGGCACCTATATACAGGTAATAGATATGTTAATTAGCTCGGCTGTGATCATTTCAGAACTTATACATATATCAAATATCAAGTTGTGTACATTAAATATACAATTTTCATGTCGATGTCTCCAAACTGCTAAAAAAAATCTCTGCAGTAGAACCAAGACAAATATGAATTTCTGGAGATAAATGCCTTTAGCGGATTTCCCGTTACTTAATGTAAAAGCTCAACATTTGCATACTAACTAAACACAACTTATTAGGAACATATAGTTATTTGCATTAAGTCATCTATTCTTCACAGATGACGTACTATTTCTGAATTTTAAAAAGAAACTATGTCCTTATTTGAACGGCTGCAAGACACAATTGCAAATGTTTGATTCTGTGCAAAAGGCAGAATTTATTCTCACCACATATACAGCCTGTATCTCACTTTTTATTCTGGAAGTGAGAAGGATTTATAGATACTGCTATGTATACCAAAAATAAGTCCAAAAAAGACATGCTATCCTGCAGGTGTCTACCACGAATCCTCCAGAAATTCGTGTCTACACACAGACAGAACTGCCATCTCAGAATTTAATTCACACATTGTCAATTTAATTGTTCTCAGATCTTTTCCACTTTAATCAAGGAATATTATGAAATTCTGGTCCTCAAAAGCACAGAGGAAGCTCAAAATTAAATACATTTTACTTGCATGTGTAATTTGTAAACTGCCATGTAATGCTTTTGGGGAAGTGAGGATCGAATTGGAAAGAAAAAAAAATGTAGCTGCTTCCCTAATACCTTCGGGAACCTGCTCTGATTTCCCACGCCTTCATTTACCAAGGATTCTCTTCCCCATCCAGCTTCATTTCCTATGGAATCCTAATCGACATGGTTTTCTATATGGATAAGAAAAGCCAGATGAGCAACCTTTTAGCAATACCAAAAGCTCCCTCTGAGGTTAAAGTAATGGGTGGCACTGATCGTTCCAGGGAATTGATTATTTTGAACCTAATTCTAAGCCGCCTGACCCAAGTCTCTGAAAATTGGAAATCATTTGGCAATTTCCAGTTGCACAGCTGTCTCGCTCGAGACACGGTCTTTCCTTGCTGTTCTACACGATTTAGATGTTTGCAATTTTTGAAAACTAAAGAATACTCGAAGTCGCCTGTATAGAAAGGGTCTTTTGATCCTCCGTTACCTTTGATCTTCTCAGTCACTAGTGGAGCAGAGTCCACGCCTGTGCCTCTGATGCACACCTGACGTCTCCGGTGTTCTGTGGGGACAGACAGTTCTTGGCATATTGGGAAGGGCACGACCTATGGTCTCTGAGGGCAGATAAACGTGAGTTTGAATCCTCCTGTCACTTCCCAGTTATTCATTCAACAATAACTTCAGAACCAACTGTAGGACAAGCTCCCCTGATGATGCCATTAATGAGGTAGATGACGTCCCTGCTTTCATGGACCTTACTGCCTAGGGAGGAAGGCTGAAAGCAAGCAGGATAAATTCAGAATTTGATAAGTCCTTGAGGAAATAAACAAACAGAAAATGATGGATAGGGGTTCTACTTTAGATTGGGTGGACAGAAAATGCCCTTTTGAGGTGACCTGAGCTGGGACCTACTATTTGGGTGTGGCAGGGGTCCTCTTTAAAGCAAAAGAACAAAACAGTACGAATACAAAGTTGGGCATGAAATTGGAGATTAGAAGGAAAAAACGTGAAATACAAATTTTTAAAAAGTGGACAAACATCACGGTATCTAGAGAACTATAATCTGATGCCCTAACACACCTGTACAGTGCTCCTGGCCAGCATTTTTGGTGTTACGAGAACTGAATCCTCAGCTTATGAGTCTGCACAGCTGAAGGCTGAAGTTTGCCACAGGTGAGCTTCTGATTGGGTACATCACAAGCCTTGTCTCTCTTCCAGGAACTTTGAGAGAAGACGCTGTTCACGTAGTGACACTTCTGTCCCTATCCCTTCCTGCCATGATGCTGGGTACGTTGGCCCTGCGGCTGGCGGGGATGTCCTGGAAGCCGTCTCCACACTGGGATGGCTGACAGCGGCCTCCCCGCACGGGGACGTGGCTGAGTGAGTCTGCCCCACCGTAGCCATGACCGTGCCCCAGGTCCAGACGGGCAGTTCGTGTGGGAATAGATGGCGGTACTTACCGGTTGCAGGCAGATCTTACCTTTGCAAACTCTACGAAAAGAGCACGAGCCTAAAAAACACAGTTAGGGTCTCCCCGGGACCCTGGAAGGGGCTGTGTGAATGAGGGGGTCCCGAATCTTAAGTTTCATTCACTTCACAGCCAACGTGTGATGTTCTCTGATGGGAAACCGATGAGAGTTAGACGTGTCCTCTGAGTTCTGTGTTAAGGTGACTCTACCAGTCAGGGGAGGAGGGCTGGAGGGGACGAGCGTGGAGGTGACATGGAAGCTCAGGCAGGGGTGACAGTAATGGCTTTCACTGGAATGGTGGCCCTGGAGCTATGTGCCTTGGCACATGTTACTCACCTTTGCTGACTCTGTTTTTTCAACTATATAACAGAAAGTCATCTCTGTGTCACCTAGCACATAGTGGGCCCTCGAGAACTCAGTGCTACAGTTTCTAAGAAGTGTTTTACAAGGTTATGTGAGAATTAGCACTAACAAATACAGTGACTGACACATACTGGTGACTGACAAAGGATAGCTTCTACTTTGTATAAAGAAACAGGGTTTTTTAAGGCTGAATGAAATATGCTTTGAAAAAACCAATGAGAAGGAAAAAAACGTATTTAAATTCTCCTTTAAGGCTATTTTTAAGTCGCTTGCCTCTAATTTGCCAAAGCCCACCGATATACTTACTCAGCATCTGACCATCTGACGTGGACCAGTGAGGTCGGTTATCAACGACTAACAATGAGCAAGACAGCAGGGGGCAATTTTTATTTAATTTATTGTGTTTCCCAATGTGAGCACAGACTGTTTCTGTGACCAGAAAAAATAAGCTACTAGACTGTTCAGGATTCGGAAGACACTTACCCTGCATTCTCCCGTCCTGTATGACTCTGAATTTTTCAGAGAACATTATTATATAAGGCTCCTGGGTACAGAATCAAAAACTTGGCCTTTCCGAGTGTTGGGCATAAAGGAAGTCAGGGAACAGGTCCTTCCTGCCAAGATGAAAGGAAGCGAAAACCCTCTCTAACTGTGAGACCTATTTCAATTTACTCAGTCAATTCGGTTCCCATTTTGGGGCTATTGTAGGAGAAAACGGGGAAGTACACTCCTTTTAAAATCTGTACCGCTAATATGAATGTATGGTGTAAAGACAGATTAAAAATAAACCAAGGTGTGACCCAGCGTGCCCATTCTCAGAATACACCCAAGAGCAACGGCAGTACCCTACTGTTCATCATCTGCTGAGCAGACAATCAGACGCGGCGGCGTCACACAGCGAGGTCTTCAGTGATAAAAAGAAACGAATGCCACTTTCTCTCATCTAGTAAACAAGTTAATTATCAAACCATGCTATGATACAGAACCTTGAGAATGTTACGCCACGTGAAAGACACCAGTCACAAAGGACCACGTTTATGTAAAATGTCCAGAGCAGGCGAATTCGCAGAGACAGAGAGAATAGTGGTTTCCTGGGGCTGCAGGAGGCTCAGGGGTGGGGTTGCACGGCTTCGTTTTGGGGTGATGAAAACGTTCTAGAATTGATTTATGGAAGCGCAACTCTCTGAATATACTAAAAGCCATTTAAGTGGGAAGAATTTAAATGGGTGAATTATGTGGTATGCGAATTATATCTCAACAAAGCTGTTACCGAAATAATACAAGTAAACTGAGAAAAGTAACAAACTTATGTAATTCTGAATTCATTCAAGAATGAACAACTCTTAGTTAGCCTGAACAACGGAATGGTTCCTGGTGACTTCGGAGAACGCAGATGCTACAAATGGGAGTCAACTGTACAAAATAATATAGGAGATTCAGAGAGCGCTATGTCAAACGGGCTCGGAAACACCTCAGCCTGGATACCCCACGGTGGCCTGTGCAGACTTGCAAGAAACTTCTGAGGGAGGGATTAGGCTGGGAGGGGCCGCTGTGGCTCAGGGCACTGACTATCCCTGGCTGTCATTAATCACCGGGGCAGATTTAAAGAAATGCTAATGACGGGGACACCCCCAAAAGGTAAACTTAATTGGCAAGCAACACAGCCAGAGAACTGCACTCAAAGATCGCGGATGATTCTAAAATGTGGCAGAGCGCTCTCAAACAGTGCACGTCACACACACACACAGAGCTAGTTAAAACGGATGGCACACCAGAATCTGCACGACCTGCAGACTGCCAGGTGCGGCTGCAGCAGCCCATGCTCTGCCATCGGGGGACTCCATCGTGACGGCAATCTCAGCGACCCCTGGTGGGGAAAGCTCAGCACTGCAGCCCCCAGGCCGAAACCGAACTACGCTCACCGCTAGTTCCACTTTTTCCCGTGGCCTTAACCTCTCCTGCACGCCTTCCACGTGGCTTGGCCGCCTGCTGCGGGCCTGTCCTACCTGAAGGACCCTCAGCATTCTGGCTTGGCTCAGCCCACGCTTTCATTCTCAGCCCACCAGTCCCTGGAGACAGAGACTTGTCACCTGGCCAGCCTGCAGGATGTGCCCACCTGGAACAGAGAGACGCAAAGCCAGTGTAAACACCGCGACTGAGAAAAAGTCAACTCGAGGTAGTGGTTCTGTCTCAGGGGTTGAGGGGAGGAGAAATGAGATCTGAGAGGGACACACAGGGGCTTCCATGCTGCGCTGCACGTGTACAGGCACGTAGGTACGTGCACGCACGATTTTAAGGCTGGCAACACCTAGCAGAGGTGCGTGACCCCTACCTCACGAGAGGCCTTGTCCGACGCGCCCATCAAGAGACCCAGGGCTACAGGTTCTCCAAGACACAGGGGAGCGACAGCCAAGGAAACCTTCGGGACACACTTCCTCCTTACTTTTTTATGATGCTGACGTTTCTGTCAACTGTAACGTCTTACGTAAAAGCAACTGCCCGCGCCGTCAGAGCGCACCACTGAAACGGGAAGGTCGCAGGCTGTTCGTCCTGCTGTCTTATCAATTACTCTACAGAGAAGTTTTTCCTTCACCGTTTCCATTCTTTCCAAGTTTTATTCCAAAACGAGGAGGGGTAGAGGGGCTGAGACGTTCATGGAAAGTAATCGCCACCCCCGCAAGTCGACTGGAGCGCATGGCCGGGGCCCCACGCGGTCGGCGCCTGTGCCGCGTGGCCGAGGACGGCTTGCGCACTGCAACCGCGCGCGCCCCGTGAGCTGCGGGACGCCGGCCTTCGTCTATTTATCCTTCTCTTTTTGCTCCTTTTCCTTCTTCTCCCGCTCGGCCTTCGCTTCCTCTTCCTCGTGTTTCTGGATCAGCTGTTCCACCTCCTTCTGTTTGAGCACTCTGATGACCGTCTTCCCGCTCTCTCTCGTTAGCGTGGCGATTTCCACTAAGGGCAAACACACACATCGTGTTACAGGCGCGCACGCTCGCACACACACCCGAAGGCAATCGCACCGTCTCCGCCTGAGCTCGCCACTCTTCCTTCCACGTCCTGGTATGCTGCAGGGATACCTTTGATCTTGCAATGTTTTTATTAACATGTTTACTTTAACTACCTTCTCCTAACCCATCGACCTTCTGAGCTGCCGTTTTTCTCTTTCTTGGAAAAAGGACCGTCAGCTAATTGCTCGAGCTGACCTCCTACCAGCTGCGCTGACCAGAAGGAACAGCAATGTCCTTGTTGGAACATCTGAAAGCTCAGCCACAATCTTTAACCAGTACGATTAGTTTTCATGGACTTTTCAGGTCTCTTTTTAAAACAAAGGCATGAAAAGCAGCTTCCACAACCGCTGACAAGAAAAGCAGACTGATACCAAAACGAGAAGGACTTTTTCAAGTAGGGGAAACAGCAGAAATTGAAATGAGGCAGCAGCAGACAACAGGGGCAAAATGTGCGAGCGAACGGCAACTTCTAAGGAGCGCCGGGAGCGAAGTTTTCCTAAACCCAAGCAACGTGCTACTTCACCACGTTTGAAAAACGTCATTTAGAAGCCCGGTTTCACGTCGTTACATAACTTAAGCTAAATGAGGCATTTAAAATCACAAACGTGGGCTTAACACCCGCGATCGGTAGATTCAGAAGAGCAGAGGTACAACGCATGCAACCGTGACACCTCGGATAAAGCCCACCACACACCAACACGCCACCACCTACCCGCTCCACCGCACACACACCCGAGACGTCACTGCCGGGGCAGCGGTAAGGGGAAGGTAACTACTGACGTGTAGTAGCATGCTCAGGTCTCCAACTACGAACATTCGGGACATTCGGCTAAGGCCTTAGGCTTGGGGTACAGTGTGGGCTTGTGGCTCCACGACTTTTCCATGCTGACCTTGGTCAAGTCATTTCATCCCACCAAGTGCTAGTGTCCTCATTTAGGAAACAGGTGTAAGGCCACCTGACTCAGAAGGCTGCGGTTACAGGGACCTACGGTGACACGTCAAAGGCCTAACACAGGAGCCACTCGATCAACTCCCTCACGAAAGCAAAGAAATCAGAGGAGAGGACATAAACTACCTTTCTCCGCAGAGAGTTTGCTAACATCCATGGTCTTGTTGAGGACTTTGATGGCTAAAGCGAGCGCTGACTTGAGAGTCATTTCTCCTTCTTTGTAGTCTTGTTTTAACATTGACACGGCTGCCTATGAAACATGAAAAAGAATCAATAGATCATCTCCTTTACATTTTTGCATTTTTAGGACTATGGACTGGGCAAAAGAATAAGATCTGTATTGTTACTAGCACATAACCAATACAAACGATTTTGATGGCAGGGAGGGAGAGGTGACGTGGGATGGGGTGGGGAGGGGTGTCGATACTCTGTGAACAGTCTTGAACCTGGGGTCTCAGACCGCCAAGGATCCGTGATAGAATTCAGGGGGTCTGTGAAACAGGACGTGGAAAAAATTACATCTGATTTTCACAACTTGTAACCGAAAATCGACATTTCCTTCAGTTATAAATGTAGGCGATAAACCCCAGCAGTATAAGCAGAACTTGCAACTTCGTCACCAACAGCAATCACAGACGTTAAAGTCGCCGAAGCTATCCTAAAATGCTATTTGCATTCACGACTGTTTCGAAATCCCAGAAGTTATGAGCCCAGTTAACAGATCGCACAGCAACACGAGAATACTCACGGCGCTATTATTTCCAATGCACGTGGCTTTCCATCCCCCATAGTTCCCACTCGGGTCGCTCTGATAGAGCTGAAAGCCGTAGTGCTTATCCCAGCCAATGTACAGCAGCGAGACGCCAAAGGGACGTTTTCCTTTAACAAAGAACAGAACCCAAATGCGTCAACCATCTGAATTCAGTATCACTACAGCTACCTGAGCTCAGTGAATGCGGCAGCCCTTTTCTGTGAAGCTAGCATTCATAAACTGCTTTGTGTTCTGGCCGCGGAGATAAGCTCCACCGAATGTCCGTTTTTGTTTCTAGGATTTGGACACAGCCAGGAAATGGAATAAAGACACAGGCGACCAGTGCTGAATTTCATTATTATGGAAAAAGTAATTTGTTTCCAGATTTTAAAATATTACTTTGGCCTTTCGGTAGTCTATTAATAAAGCAAGTAATTTACATCGTGGAAGCCACTTCCTTTATGAAGCAAGAATGTACGAAAAATGTTTACTTATTTAATGTTCGATTTCTTTTTTCCATCTCAAAAAGTTCATTCATAAAAAGTTTTAACTTTCTGGAATAAAATTTGCAAAAAACTCAGTACCTCCAAACTGTGTATAAGCTTGTTTGATATCACACAGAGCTGTAACCAACTGCTCACAAGGAATTGGCTCCTGATACTGTAGTAAGTACCTAGGATCAAAAGATGTGCATATTGATGGGTTTTTCTGAAACACATACATATTCTAAGCAAAATACTGTCTGAAAGGCAATCTATGCCACAGGGACAACATAATCATCACCTATAATTTAAAAGGGACGGAGAACAAGGGCACATCAACATCCTAACATTCTTATGGTAAATAACACTTCACAAATTCGGTGAGAACAAAAACGACACTGTAATTTTCAATAGATTTTTAATGGCTTTAATCTTTACGAAAAAGAGTTCTCCTTAGGGACATCAAACTAATTTATACATCATCAATTACGATACTTGTGAGTATACCTTTGAGCAATGAGCCTCAGTTCGTTAGTCAGAACATTAGCATCAGAAGTTATGCCTGCCACGCTGCAGGCCATGTCCCTGGAGAAAAAGAAATACACGGACATGTAAGCAGGGAAGATGTTCGAGGGACCTTTACAAGTAGCACGAAGTATCGAGCTGTTAGACATTCACTATGCTTGCTTCAAAGCCGCTTTACCCTTCACACGACACCTACACAAGTGTTACCCCAGGAGGAGACCTTACACCTGACGTTTCTTAATGTGGAAGATAAACAAGTGCGCCCTCAAGTTCAACAGACGTGGCTATGACCTTCACACGGTGAACGAAGCAAGAGGACGAACGCCAAGCAGCTAAAGCCAATCCCGAGAAGACTCGGCAGCAAGGAGGAAGGTTTTGCCGGACAGGAAGACGGACTGCACCGTGCTCTTGGGGACTTAAGCAGTCCAGCGTGACAGCGGGGTGGGAATGAGGGGACCCACGGCTGGCTTCATACAGAGGGTGCACTTCCTCTGCCGTCTTCATTCCCTGAGGGCTGCCCTGGTGCCCCTACAGCCGACACCCTGTCACTCTGCCTCGCATACAGACTGCAGGCTGCTGAGTGGGCCCAGCAGTGACTCTGTGGAGGGATGAACTTCCTGGGACAAGCATATCAAAAGGCCCTATACATAACCAACATTCACTTGGCCCACCGATAAAAGGAAACTCTCTTTAAATGGGCAAATCCAGCTCTCCATTAGCTACCGAGGCCTCCGCCCCCAACTATCAGAAACTAACAGGGCTCATGTAAACTGCTCCCAGACCTCCGGGAGGGAAGATTCACACTCTTTGGACAAAATTCCCTAGCCATTCTCAACAATACTTTGAGGGCCTAATGCCTGTCAGACCTTGTGTTGATTTTATTCGTTTTATTTCATTAACCTGCCATAACCACTCTGGTAGGCTCTGAGGCCCAGAGAAGGTAAAAAATTGGTGCGAGGTCACACGGCTTGTATTGGTCAAGCCTCGATCTAACCCAAATCTGCGACTACCAAAGAGTAACACGTGGTCCTAAGCTTCAAAGCGGTTTTAAGCAAAATAAAAGCAAAAATTTCTACCAGAAAAACACAACAAACTATTCCACTCTACTACGTGGAATAGTCACCCCAACATGCGATCCCGTTTATGTGAGCACGAGATATTTTTAAACTCTCTCCCCTGAGAGCTCACTTACTCATTGAGTTTATAAATTTTTTCAGAAAAAAAGACTTCATCAAGAAGCTTGTGGATGTTGCGTCTCTCTGCTGCAAGCAAAACTCCATCGTTTGCCAAAATTCCCAAACAGGTGCCTGCATGCCCAATCGCCTCCATCGCATACTCGACTTGGTACAAGCGACCTGCAAAACACAAGTGGCAAGAAACCCAGACTCTCCTCAGGTCTCAGAAAATCAGCGGAGACCTGGTGGCGACAAAAAGGGGTCCCGCTGTCATCCTTCTACGTTGCACGCAATCGACCTGGTGATCGTAATTACTCCCAAGTACAAAGAGGATGAACAACTTAGCGACTACCGAAAAAGTTCTTAGATTTTTCCCCCCCCAAAAAGTCAAACACTTAAAAAATCTTTCTATTTAAGACGGATTAAACAATTTCTACTTTACCTTCTGGAGAAAATATAGTGGTCCTGGAGTCATATCTTCGAGACTGCAAAGGAAAAACATACAAGTGATTCCCGTGTGCTGAAAGTAACTCCCGCGAGCCCACAGAGCACCTCCTAAAGCACATCCCCGCATACAGAGTCCCGTGTGTGCAGGGCACCGACGCAGGGGACACTGATTCATCTCTCTCCTTCCATCCCGACTTTAACACGCCAGTCTGTACCCTGAGCGCAAGCAACACAATTCGTCAGGCAGCGGATTACTGGCATGTGCGTTAACTCACCATGTTTTCCGAACTTTAGAATTCCTGTTAAAAAAAAAAAAGGATCTTTATTAAAATGAAATTTATAATTTAAAAAGCATTTCCTAACTTAAAAATCTGTTTCGCTCACTCCATTCAGCTACCTTTATGTGCACCTCCTGTTAAGTGCAGCAGGCACTGTGCCAGACGCTAGAATAACAAGACAGGTAAAGCAACCGCTGTCCCCAGGAGCTCGCAGTCTGGTGATCAGGTGAGAGAGGCAGGCACGATGACAGCGCAATGTGCAAACACAGCAACGGAGGGTAGAGTGGGAAGAGGGATGGCAGAAAAATCAAGAAGGTGTTTTTCGAGAGGCCAACACAGAAAATAGTCCAAATCAGAAATGAGAGGCAGAAAGAAGGTTGAGAACCTGCAGGTCTAAGAATGGGGAGGAGAAAGGAAGAGGATTCCGGGCGGAGAAAGCGAAAGCAAAGGAGACTGAGGCAGGACAGCTCAACGGGCGGGAGACAGACTGCTGAAGTTAAGGAACGTGAAGCAGCCACAAAGCTAAGCGAGTGGCAGATCACGCAGAGCCTAGGACGACACGCTGGGACAGGGGCGGGACTCCTGCAGAGTGAAGGGGTCCCGAACCACGGAAGGCGGCGGGCGGCAAGCGTGGCATCACCTTCACTCTGCCCGCAGCGGTCAACACTGCGACTCAGCGTGAGTTAGCGCAAAAGCCCGACCTCCGACTTCAAAGCCCACTTCCCAAATACCGGACATCGGAAATTGAGCCTGAGGGGCCAGTGTGACTTTTCGCCCTTAATTAGGCCCAGGGGCGCCACTGGATGAATGGGCCGGGGAGCCTCGGGGCCCGACTGGCACCTTAGGCCGATCGTTCGGCGGGCACGGCCCGGAGACGGCCCGCTGGCCTTCCTGATGCCCACGCCCAAAGCCGGGGCTCGCTCCTCTCGTGTGCGGGGTCTCCCCGGGCCGGAAGCCGCCTCCCCCGCGCCGCCCACCGGCCGCCGGCCCTCGCTCCTCGCGCCGCTGCGCGCAGGGCCCGACGGCGGCCGGCAGGGGCCACCCGGCCCCCGGGAGCGGCGCCCAGTCATCGCGCGGCGGCTGCGGGCCGGGACCCGCTCTGCCGCGGCGCCCACGACCCGCCGGCGCGGACGCGGCCACGCTTCCGCGGGGCCCGGGGACGCGGACTCACCGAGGGGAGACTCTGGAGTCGAGGTCTGCGCGGGGAGCTTCACTCCGCGGGGAACGATGATGACGCCGCAGCCGGGTCCGCTGCCACTATGGCCGCCGCGCGTGCGCAGAGCCGCCGGGGCGGGGCCAGGCCTCGGAAGGCCCCAGCCAAGCAGAAAGCCGAGTGATGGCTGTCCCCTCCCTCCCCGCGCCGCCTTCCCTTTCCCTCCGGCCCCGCGGAATTGCCCTACTCCTCTCTGTTCTCAGAATGGTCCCCAGTGCGTCGGAACCGCGCCGTCCGGACACTTGCACTTCAGGCTCCTCTGCCTTTCACCTGCTCAGCAGCGAGTCCCCAGTAACCTCAGTAGTAAGCAGCATGAACCATCGCCGCACACACGGCATTCCACCGCTTTCCCGAAACTCATGTTGCTAACGTGTCGTTGCCCATCTCTCCTTTCCACCCTTTTTCTTACCCAGTTCGGTCCCTAATAGTGAACTACCTACTCTTTCTATTTTCGATTCTTTGGGCCAGAAAGTTGGCGAGGTCTGGAACAGACCTCGAGAGACTGATTTAGAATATCGTCGTGCGTGTTTTGACATAAGGCAAGGGGGACCCACGAGGACGTGACAGCTCATGTAGTATTTCTTAGTTTAAAAAAATCGTCGTGAGATTGAAGACCTTGGCGACTTCACAGGCATTGATATGTTCCATCAACTCATTTTTGACGGTGCAGGGAAATCCCTTAAAGGATTAGATTTGGTCCTATTGAGTTTTTAATTACACGAGTTAATGTGAACTTTTATGCAGTCACATGGAGATCCCAGATTCGTAGGACTTGGCGGTGTCAAACCAGATTTCTTCTACAGCTTTCTGGCCCATGTCAAACATTTGCTGTAAGTGCTTCCATCCAGTTTTTGCAGTAATCATGAGATATTCTTCATTCTCTGGGTGCAGCTGGCAAGAGTATGCAGCCATGACAAGTGACTGACAAAATCGACTGCACACAAGTAGAAACAAAGCACCCCTTTCTACCGGTGTCAGTGGGACTATACTTTCGAACCCGGCGAGGACATGACCGCCTACTTGTACAGGGGTCTTGCTTTCGACCATCATGTACATGATGGTGATTGCCACTTCGAACACATAGTAGCCATAGCTCATGTCATCAAAGTCCACAACCCCGGACACTCGATATGTAGCATCTCCACAGGCCGACGCGCTGGGCTCTATCAAAATGTTATGGTCATTAAGGTCTCCATGGTTGATGCCTGAAAGGAGAAAAATCGAGCCATGTAAAAAAGGTTACCGAGCACACCAGTTCATTCTCTTTCCATAGCTCTTTCTCAGGCATGGCCATTCAAATAATTTGATGAGTAGTCAGAGGTAAAAGAGCCAGACCCTGTTTTTCTTGAAATAAAATCATTTACTCTGAAAAGGTCAAAAGCAGTTAATTTTGATGATGTTTTTGCTTTTGCTTCTCATCTCTCATCGACGTAAGGCCAGAAGATGGAGACTGGCATTGCCACAAACACCTGATTTTGCCTACTAGAAGAGACCAGGGAAAAGGAGAAGTGCCCCGAGCCAGAACTGCCAAAAAGACAGCGATATTCACATTTTTATAAGAAGCCAAGGTTTCAGAATGGACCAGATGCGTCTTTATTTTAAGCTAGGGTTTCCAAAAACATTTTTCTGATGACAACGTAATTTGGAATGTCCCATCTTTCCACTGGCTTAAAACAGTCCCGCCCGACATGGGGGGGGGGTCTGTGCTCAGTGTCGGCCCACAAGTTGTCACTAGTCTGTGTGCGATAAAAACAGAAATTGAGAGAGTTGAGAAAACTTTACAGTGATGTGTCACCTAAGAGTGTGATCAATGATCGTGTGGAAATTCATCAGCCATATAGAAACATAAATTCCAGATGTATTACAGACCTATTACGAAAGCAAAAACCATAAAACATTAGTAAAGTAACAGAGAATATCTTCATGAACATAAATAAGGTATGGAAAATGTCTACACGAGGCACAAAACACTAACCATGAAGCAGAAGACCTATGTATTTCAAACCAGGACCTGACCGTGACCAACCCCGGCCTGCTGCTGAAGCCACCCAGTCTACGGTGTTTCGTTCTGGCAGCCCGAGGGGACTCGCACAGGAGGCAAAGGGCGAAAGGCCCCCTCCGTTCCTGGCCCTTCGACCAACCCTTCATGCTGGGTCAGAGGCTAGAAAATTTGTCCATGTGCATGAGGAGACGGGCGCTAGCGTGCTCACTGGAGCATCGTTTTCGTAGGGGGAAAAAAAGGGGGAACCAACTGAAAATTCCATTACCAAGAGAACAGGCCCCCAAAATTACGGTATGTTCAAATAAATTATGGCATATGCAAACTATGGAATACTATTCAGCAGTTAAAACTCGTGAACTAAATGAAGAACTATATCTATTAAATGGATCGATCTGAAGAACACGATGTCGAATTAAAAAACAGGTTGCGTTTCTCCAAAGTTTGAAAATATGCAAAATACTACTCTATATAATTTATGAATACACACATGTGTGGTAATGATATGAAACGTGCATGTAAACTTAGTAGGGAGGGGAGAGGGGAATGGTCAAGTTTAGAGGCTTCAAATGTAGCAATTTTAAGAAAATAAAAGTGTTATTCTTTGAAAAGCGACAGGAGCAAAAAGGGCAAAATTATAAGATTTGATAAGGCTAATTTCTACCTCCACCCTTGCCCCGTGGTTTGGAGCCTGACCACTTAAATATCAAGAAAAATACTTATGTGCTTGGGGAGTGTACTCACATTCTCGAAACTGACTTAATTTGGTCATCACTTCATCCCTGTACCGCTGAATGACCTGTTCGACAATCTCGCGATTTCGATTCTGGCCCAAGGCGTGCAGATATTTCTCCAGAAGAGGAACATTTTTCAGATTCCAGATGAAGTCCTCCCGGTGAAGACTACTTAACCGTGGGTGATGGAATTTCTAATCAAAATCAAAAGCAAGAAACCGTTAGACCCTTGGCACTTAAGCCGCCACGACCGAGCGACCCGCTGTGCTAGAAGCCGGGGCCCTCCGCGGTGCAGCCTGGAGCCGGCTATGAGTCGCTGCTACGGGGCCGCAGGTGATCACAGCGCACCTGCTCTTTCGCAGAGCGGTGCTAAAGGCAGCTTGGTGGTCACCGGAGCAGCCGCTTTCACGTTCTGGGACGTAGCCTCTCACGGAAGAAATATGTTTCACATCACAACCCAAGATACAAGCGACACAGACACAGAAAGAAAAAAGCCTTGGTAAAAAGTACCCCGACCATTCCACGTGGTATATTCTGATGTTTTGTATTTTATTCTATTTCTTTAAACATTTTCCTCCAAATCGATTTTAACACCACTCCCGTGACCTGGGGTGTGAAATGCTTCCCGTGACGCTTCTGTTATCACTGCCACGTCCGAGCCAAGTGGCCCTGGGGCCTGTGCTTGAATCCTTCCTGCAGGGGGCACTCTTGCGCTTACTGAGAAGGCTGTGTCCTTCGTTTTGCTGACCCGGCAGCCCCCATGGGGCCGTGTGGAGCAGCAACAGTCCTCCCACAGGACTGTCCTCCGGGTACCTGAAGTCGGCACCTCCACCCCGCAGTCCTTTCTAGTTCCTTCGGTTACTGCTCACGTGACATGGTTCTGAATCTCCTGACCATCTGGTGTGTTAAATTCCACCGCGGATCTCTCAAAACTACCCCGAGGAGCAAGCCCTGAAACACCCTCAGGAGCCGTGACTTCTGGGGACATTCTTATTAGGAAAGTGCTCCCAGCCCTGTCCCGGCTCTCACTTAACTCGGCTTCAGGCTCCACCTCCCTCTTTTCTCCAGAGCGCCAGCCAGAGGCGACAGGAGCTGCGGACAGAGGCCAGAGGGCAGCGGGCGCGGGCCGGCCGACCCCAGCAGCCACCGGCGGAGCACGGAGTGAAGCGAGTCGAGGCCGGCGCGCTTCGTGCGCGGCAGGAAGCCTGAGCGTCCGCAGATCTCAACACTTTCCAGACCCCGCCTCTGATACTCCCCCTGCCCACGCCTCCACTCCTTTGCTCCAGGCCACAGAGGCTACCACGCCACAGATACCGGGGGACAACCGGGCCTACATCAGAGGGGGCTGCGTGCCAGCAGACACGGACAGAGTCCACGTCTCGCTCAGCCTTCTCTCTCCCACAGGCGTAACATTAAATCAATCGCCACATTTGCTTGGCCCGTCTCCTAAATCTATCTCGAATCTTTTCTTGGTTCGAGCCCTCGATTAGCTTTTATCTGATCTCTGCATCAGCTTCCCGGATGCATCCCACCTCCGTTCTGGCTTTGTGCCAACCTATCCGCCACAATGACCCCCAAAGTGCTATGAACTAGAAACCTTCGCCTGTTTAAAAACCCTCAAGGTCCCCTACTCTCTGTAAGACACAGTCCAAACTCCTTGGTATTATATATGATAACGCATTTCATCACCTGACTCTGCCTTCCATTTCCAACTTCGTCCCATCTCTCGCACGTTTAACCCCGATTCTGCAGCCACGATGAATGACTCAGAGCCACTGGAGCACGGTCACGGCCCCTCCATGAGGTCCGCAGGCTCCTCCCTTTAGCGGGAACGCCCTTCCTCCTTTTCTCTGTCTATCTGATGGATCCCCAACTTTCGATAACCAGCTCAGAGTTTTGTTTTGTTATGAAGCCCTCCTCGAATACCTACTATGTATTGCTAGACACCAAGAATAAAAGATGAACGATTAAGACATAGACCAATTTCTTAAGACGCTCACTGCTTCTTACGTAGCAGATGTCACAGGAAGCACAAACACGTAACAGATAATTACGAAACCACATGTGGCGTCTGTTACCCTGTGAACCAGGCCTCCCGGTGTTCATGGCCTTGTGCAGCTGCCCCCACTTAACTCTGAGGTCAGACATGTCACTTGCTTTGGTCACTGGGACATAAGCTAGCATGATTCAAGCAGAAGCTTGATGAGCATTTGTATACTGGCGCTTGTCCTCTTGGAACTCTCTCTCAGAAGCCAGCAACACGTTGCAAGGACGTCCGGGCCACCCTGGAGGATGAAACGCCTCGTGAGAAGAGGCCACACGAAGGGGAGCTGACGCACCTCAGTGAGCTCCCAGCCGAATACAGCTGCATAAGCGACCGCCAGCGACACCAAGCAGAGCAGACCCACAGAATCATGAGAAATCAATCACAAGTGTTTTGAGCCACTGAGTTTTGGGATGGTTACACAGCAACGGATGACTGGAACACAGTGCAATAAGCAGAGCGACAGAAGGATGTCCGAGCTCCGAAGCAGCGAAGAGAAGGAAGCGATCACCTCTGTGCAGCGTGGGAAGCTGAGGGTCCGGGAAGACGTCACAGAGGAGGTGATGCTTGAGCTGTGTGTCGAAGGATGAGGAGTGTGCGGAGCAGAGGGGAGGCGTCGCTGGCTGGGAAACTGGCACAGGCAGAGGCACTGACACATAAAACCAAATGACGCTCAGGGAACTACAAGAAGTTCCACGGTGGTGGCCAGAAAAACACGAAAGGAGAGACACGGACGAGATGAGGGGCGGAGGCCACGACGAGGCCACACGGGGCCTCGTGTGCAAGGGATGCTGCAGACCGTGGCCTTAATTTTGAAGGCAGGGAGAAGCCACTGAAAGGTTTTAACTATGGAGCCGACATGGTCCGATTTGTAATTTTAAAACGTCAGTCTGGACTGGTCTAAAAAATCGATTCGAGAGGATAAAAGCCCTAAATGCAGGGACGCTACAGGGTAAGCCTGGGTAGTTGAGGCAGGAATGGAGGGCAGCAGATGGAGTAGAGACACCTGCGGGGTTGAACGGACAGGATCTCGTGAGCGAGCGGAAGTGTTTTCCTCACACAAACTGGAATCACTCTGTAAATGTGTATCTGTCCCCGGGAACGCTCCTCCAGGACAGGGAGTCCTTACCTTCCCCCGGTGCCTGGCATGGAAGACGTACTCAGTGAACACTTGTTGAATAAATGAAGATGTGTTGTGGGTGGGTCTGGAAAATATCTGTCATCGTTTCTATAGGACAAAAACATCCTTCATGCAAGTCACGTCATCCATCCATCACTTAGCGCTGGCTTCATACAGAGCTCTGGCTCATTACACGCGCCTGACGTTAATTTGTGAATACAGACTGTTTTCAGTGAGCAGCATAAAGAATATCATGAATTTCTAAAAATGTAGGTGATCCTGCGAATACACCAGTGAAGCACAGAGCCGGCAGAAAGAAGCCTTCTGTCATAAATGCACGCATCTAGGACCGCCTCCTTTGTAACACTTTAGGAGGCGCCACACATGAAAACAGAGTCTGACCTTGGTTTATTTTAAAAACATAATCGAGCAAATGCAAACAAGTCAAAAATTCTAGAAACAAAATAAAACCCCCGATCTTACCTCCAGTGTCTTATCCAATTTGGCAGCTAGCCGCCCGATCTCAAATAGTAGCTGGGGGCCCATGGGAACCTCAGCTATGGGTCTTCCTGGGAGGTAAGTCAGCAGCCTCACCAAGTAGCTTTTGATTTCGGAGCCACTATCTGCACGGATAGAAGGTATATCCTGTGAAGTAGTCTCAAAAAAAATGAGAGGCTAGTCTACCTTTGTAATTATTATTGAAAAGAATAATAGAAGTCAGAGAGCAAGAGGAAAAAAAGGGCTAACGTAAACAATGCCCAGGATTCCATGAAGCAAGGCTGAGTGGATCAAGCAAGAAGGGAGAACCTTAAAACACTGGACTGGGGTGGCCATTTACATACCAACGGAATCATAGTCCCAGCTCTGCCGGCCCAGCTCTAAATGTTCGTCACCTACTCTGGTAAGTGAATGCCTAAAACACTTATTCCTAAGTTCACAATTGAGGAAAGTGTGATATAAAGAAATGACTGTTTCAGAATCACAGTTTCTCCAGGAGCAAACTGGGGAGCGGCCTGTGTTGGGAACACAAGGCAGTAACTACTCCTTGGGGGCAGTAAGGGGCGCAGGTGTCTGGAGCGATGCAAATTAAGAAAGAATGGGTGAACGGTAAGAAAAAGTCAAAACGTCAAACCTTAAAAGACTGCAAGGCATTGATTTCAGGCTGCTGCTTGGAGAACTCCATTAGGTACATCTCGGCATCTTAGCATTTAGAGGTAAAAGGGACCAAGTTGCAGAGACGAGGATTTCTAGCCTTAGGAATGTATGTGGCGTGCCCCGGGTCACATATACGGTAATGACGGAGCTGGGACCTAAGATTCCTGACTTCTACTTCTGTATCTTTTTCTATTACAGCACAGCACCAAAATATACGGCTTGTGTGAATACAAATATTTAATTATTTTTCTGTTTAAAAAAAAAAACAACAACAAAACGTTCCCCTGATTTCCACGTGTCTTCTAAGAATCACTTCAGATCCGCTCTACTCACTTCTCAACGAGAGCCCCAGTCGCCACTTTGGTGATGCTGTGGCTTCTCCCGACTGCTGAAAAAACCAGCTCGTTCACACTCGGAGTGACGAGCCTGTGCCTGATATTCCTACTGAGCCAAGACGCGGCGAGGTGCGCGGACCGGCGGTGACCGGCGAGTTGGGGGTCTTACCTACGGACACGAGGGAGGTTATGTTGTCTCCCTTCGTACGACACACGGAGGCTGTTGGAAACCCAGCCGCTCTCAGAAACATGATGATGCAGCTCTGCACCTCGATCAGGTCTGGAGTTTTGCTGGACTCGGTGTTGTTTATTTTGAGGACATACTCAGTTGGGCCATCTGCATTGTCTTTCGCTCTTGAAATGCATATATGGAAATTCTGGTCATCATAGCTAGGAAGTGGCCGGATCTTGGAAACTTTGAACCCAAATACTGATTCCACTAGTGCACATGCTTGCGCCTCACTGAAAGCGGGTTTGGCGAAAGCCCGCGATCGCTGATCATCTCCACTCAACATTATGTCCAGGGGAGACAATCCTGGAAAGGATTATATATAACATACAATTGTTATATTTATTTTAATAATTTTCCTTAAGACAGGCCACTCACATTTCTCAACATTGCTTCTGTACTTCTGTTTATTAGTTTTGACTCATAAAGTTATCAAATCAAATCGGTAAATGAGATTCAAAAATAGCTGTTTTGGCAGGTGAATAAAAATCCTTGTACCATAAATTATTCATAAACTCACTTGCAGACTGAGGGTGTGCTTCCAGGGACAGGGCGCAGACCAGGAAAGCACCTCGGTATCACTTAGTCTAAGTCCTACCTGCACGCTCCCCTACAATCAACTTTATTTACAGGGGAAATTTAGGTCCCAAGAGGTTAAGTGCCTTGCCCAAAATTACATACCAAGTCACAGTACGAACTCACTTCTCTAGACTCCTAACCCATGATTATGTCCTTTTGACTACATTACCATTAATTTGGGTGAAAATATAAATTCGAGCACAGTGATCTAACTTTTACATCCACGTTTTGTTAAATTATAAGATCATCACCTAGCTTATTACGTATACTTAGAAATCAATGTAGCCTAAGGAGATACTCTCAAGAACGTGGATTTGAATTGAGTTATGGAGTGTTATCTGTGTAGACAGGATGGGAGAGACTGTTTTCCCTCCCCTTGGTAATGCCATCTCGGCTACTTTGGGAACCAAATATTTAAGATCCTTGCAACCTCGCTTCCCTCTTCCCCCCAAATAGTTTTGTTTCCAGTCCTTCCCTCCGACTAAATTGTAAATAATTAACAACATCTTGCGGGTGGGTTGCATTTTAGGGTACAATTCTGATTGCTGCTCAAGGGATGTAGTGTTATATACAGAGTCTCGTGAGCAGTGAGCTCTTATTGACAAATCAAAACGGCTGTAGTTTTGGGCAGAGAGGTGGCACGAGGGAACTTTCCAGGAGGAAAATGTTCTCTATCTGGACTAGGCTTTGGTGTCATGGTATATACATTCGTCAAAACCCAGCTTAAAACTTAAGTGAGTGGAAGATCTGTGAATATCACTGAATGTAAATTTCACCCGGGGGGTGGCGGGGTGGGAAAGGCCTTGTGAGAAACTGTGACAAGGAGATATGGGTGGAGTCTTGGGACTTTCTCGGAGCTCCCAGAGCCAGACCATATGCCTGTTAAGTGGCACCACCATGAAAGCCAAAGCCCAAAATGCTCCAGAGAGGAGGAGGGGATAAAGCCCAGGGAGGACACAGGGCTCTCCCACGGGACGCCCTCCCTTGCCTCAGCCCCAAGACTACAGCCTGAGGACCCAAGTGATACTAAGAATATAACCCTCCAACGCCACCCCCGCCCCATTCCCGCCTCCCTGATCCTCCCGCCCAAAGTGACTTCTGCACCACTGCTCCGTTCCCACAACCTATAACACAGTCGGTGCATCCGGCCCATCTCCTCGTGTTTACTTTCTGACTTCGCATTTGCTTTCAGAAGCAAATGAAGTCGTTCAGATTTTGTTCACCAAAGATACTGACAAAGCCTGAATGAGGTTTCAAAACAATCTTTGCATCTGAAACTTCTGGGAACTGGCATATCCTGTATACACTTAAGACTTTATGTGGAATTTTAACATTCCTTCTGGAGATTTGTAAACTGGTGTAAGGTCAGTATTCAGAATGTAATATGAACTAAAGCTTTAAACACAAGAGGAAATCCTGGTGTCATTTTCCCTCCTACAGTGTTAAGGGCAAAAAAAAATTTTTTTTAAAGTAGTAAGAATAATGCTGAATTTGATATAAATTTTAAATCCTTAAAGTTGGAGGGAATCTTAGGAGCAATTGTGAAGGCCAATCTCCCTCCCAGGTCTAGAAAATGTTCCTGTAGCATTTTAAGCTTCTGCCTGAAGAGCCGTTTTCTAAATCCGTGTAAGCAGGGCTGCCAGCTCTACCCACCAGGACAGCCTGGTGTAAAAGAAGCTGCTGTGCCCGTCCGATTGGAATTTAATTAAAAAAAAAAAAAAAAAAAAAAAAAAAAAAACCTGAGGAAAAAAAGAGTCGCTACATTTGGGAGAAATAAAATATATTTTAGTCCCAGCTGTGATACCCAGCCCCTGAAACTTGGGACCATTCACATCTCATCCTAAAAGTTCGTTTTGACCTTAACTTTGCCTTTTGCCTTTGTACACAAGGACTCCACATTACGTAACTAACGAATGGCACCCATAAGTCAGTTCCTGAAAGTAAATAAATACAGAGAAAGCAATGTGTTCATCAGAAACGCGTGTCTTAACCGAGTGTCCGTGTGCACCGACGGGGCGAGGAAGGGAATTCAAATCCGGTAGGTGGTCGGTCTACACCCGCTGCCTACAGGGTTTTTCTTAGCTCCTGAGGAAGCCCCCAGGAAGCAACTGTTTTCCGACTCCAAGGCTTACGCCCGAACCTCCCGACCTCTGCCCAAGGAGGGGGCACTGGGGAGGGGGCTCTGCGCTCCTCGCTCCCCGGCGTTACGAGCCCCCGGAGCTGCGCCTGGGCGTGGACCCCCGTCTACCCTGCGCCTTCCCAGGGGGGATGGCGGGACTACGAGGGCGCATCTCCGTGCCCCAGCACCCGGCCCGGGTCCCGCCGGCCATCGGTGGGACGAGGTGCACAGCGTTAGCATGCCGGCGAGGTCCAGGCGCCCCGGGGGTCCCCCCACTCCAGCTCTGGGGTCTCGGGCAGCCGTCTGTGTCACAGCTGCCGTCAGGTTGAGGGGCCCAGCTGGTCTGAGGGGAGCCCGAGGCACCGACCGGCGGCCCCGGCGGCCCCTGCGGCCCCGGCTCGCCTCTGCGTCCCCACCCGGCTCACCCTCGGCGCCCCGCGGTCCTGAGGCGGCGCCCGCTCTCCAGCAGCCGCGGCTCGGGTCTCGCGCGGGGCGGTCGCGCCAGACAGGTTCCTCGGTTCGTCCCTCCCCCGAGTCCGCGAAGCCAGACTCCTGATTGGCTCTTGGGATCCGCCAGTCGGCGTAGACTACGGGAAGGCGAGGCTGAGAACGGAAATTCCGAGATCTGGCCCCGCCTTCCCTCGGTGCTCACCCAGTCAGAACCCGGCTTCCCCGCCACAAGAACTGGGCTCCTTGCTTCTGATTGGCTCTTCGAGGTTCCGCACCGCCCCCTCGGGGAAGCAGCCCTGTAGCAGGCTTCCGACTCTTGAGTGGCACCTCGCAGTCCGCCCGGTCCACGTAGGAGACTTCCGGGACTGTTTCTCTTAAGATTTCAGGGGTTTGGGCACAGCTCGCGTCCTTTTTCTCTGTCCTTGCTCTCCTTCCTTTCCTGCTGGCAGCACGCGTCCCCGCGACCGCCTTCGCAAGCGCGGCCCGGGGCGGACTGGAACCCATCCGGCCCCTGGAACAGCACAGTTCGGATCGGAGGTCCCGGGAGTCGGGCTGGCTGCGTTCTGCACGGGACCGAGCACCCAGGATGCTGGAGGATAGGATTCGAGATGGTCTTACGTACCAAACAGGCCTGCGCGCTCCTAGTGCTGGTGAGGGACTGAGCTCAGGGGGCAGAGCGCGTCTTCACTCAGCTTCCAGTTTACGCTCTTGCCACAGCACCCAGCGTTCTACTCTTCCCGAGCCACTGCATTCAATGATGATGTCAAGGGAGCGGGGAGGTTTCCCGGGGCAGGGGTGACCACAGTATAGGTCTGGTGTGACACTGGTTCACTTACACTGAGCAAGAATGCTGGCATTTGGGTCTGAACCTTTATTCAGCTAGTGGAATCTGCGGATTCTCTCCCTGCAGGACAGTGCAGATACATGGATTTTCAGGAAGCTACTTGGGAACCCAGGTGTCACGGCCACAGTAGGTGGGTGACCCTCATCGTTTCAAGGGCACTCGGCTGTGACAGACAGCGCGATGCACGTCTGCAGCCAGCAGGACGTCTCCGATAGGTCAGAGCACTCCGTCTTCTGAGGATACAGCAGGCTCGGGTTATCTACTGTCGCCTTGGTTTTGACTTGGACGTTTCCCAAACCTCTACTGTGGGGTGGCCCCTTCTCCCTTTAGATTTGGTTCTTATTTCCTTCACTTCTAATCTCGGAGGAGCAGGCTGACTTTTTACAGCCCCAAGGCGACATTCTTACCCGTCTCATCCCTTTAGGTTGTGTAAGGGCCAACTTTGATTGGGATTTTCCGTAACCAGAATCTGACTCCTACTGGCCCAGTTGAGCCCCTCGGCCCGCCATTCCCTCGGGCAGCTCTTGAACGCGTTCCACCTCCTCACTATTCCGCCTATTGCAGTTTTCCCCCCTCCTCTTCTCGGGATGACGGAATGGGAGTGAAGTTTGAATCTGGAAATCGGGGTGAGAATTGAAGACAGGGGTTCCAGACCCACCCCTGCCTCCTTTGGCTTGCCTCTTTCCACTTACTGCGCCCTCCTTAGAAATACTGCGTTTTGCATCTTGCCCTTTTCACTCTAAAGGAGCATATCTTTGCCCTTTAAGAACATCTTCACGCAGAAATCCTATGTGCCTTTTTAAGTATGTCTTTGAGATACACTGCGCAGTCATATTACTGGATCGAAGACAATCTAAGGTTTGAACAATACTGGATCGAACATTTCTAAGGTTCTTAACACTTGCTAAGTCATGTTTTTCCTCAATAACTCCGATCCTGGATATCGTGATGAAAAACCTCCACCAGTCCGGTGGACAGAAGTGTCATGTCATTGTCACATTAACAATTCTTTTCTTCCTCACCTGGCCACTGGGACAGTTAAGTAGTAGGTCGTAAAGAGTTCAGAAATCGACTGGAATGAAGGAAAATGAAATTTGCAGAGTGATTTTGTATTATAAAGTGTCTTAAAAAATGTAATAGCCTGGTGGTTTTATATGTCCTTTAACTAGATAGTGCAGGTTGTTTAAAATGCTCAAAATTCAGTGCCAACATCATGTGGACACAAAATTCACAGTGACAACACAATTGTCATTCTACAAGCAAATATGTGGGGATTACATATATACATCTGCTTTTGCAAGGGATGGGTCCCACATTCAAAATATACTAAATACAAACTTTATAATCTAATATCTCGGGGAAACTTATCCGTCACCCACTCACATCAAATCAAAATGAGCGGAAGCTAAACGAATTTATAATTAAAAAGCAAAAGTGGCATCAAGTGAAAATGGTAAGCCAACAAAATTCAATAGTGGTAACGCACTAAGTTTCCTCCCAAACTCTGATATTCAAATAATCGGCACGTGTCTGTGATGGTATTAGCCATGGTAATGTTGACAAACTTCTTAGAATACTGAATTGGATCCTTAGAAACTTAATAATGTATCAGTTGGGGCTGATGAATGCCAGATTTTAATAAACGTTCCTCACCCATTTAGGTTGCCATTAAGAGTGGAATAATGGAAAGGGAGGTGGGCAGCTGACCTTGTTTACAAAACATGATCTGAGGGTGGGGGCCCGCGGTCCCGGCTTCCAGCTCTGGATGACGCTTCACGGAAACACTGAGGAATGGCCAGTGGAGGAGGTGGCAACATCAGCCAACGTTCTGAAGCACACAGGCTCAGGAAAACGTAGCACCTCCATCCTACATCGAGAAAAGGCCATTTCTTCCTGTAATACACGGCTTACAGCTCGAGACCTCGATTCGGTCCTCAATGTCCACTTTAATAAGTCACCTCCACGACGAAAGATCTACGGTATGAAGGTTATGTGCAGTGTAGCTGTGGGGGGTCCAAGTATGTATTTCATGTGTAGTTGTGCCGAAGTGCTTTATGAGGTGTAGACAAATCGGGGAGAACCAGAACGAGCAGGTATAAGCTCCCAGGAGACAGACTCCAGCTCGAAATGAAGTCTGTGTTTCTGTTCAGACTGCAGTGACGGCAGGGGCCGCCCCGCACAGGATAGGCTGCCCAGTTAGATGTCATTTGTGCACGGATCCTGCTTTGGGTGAGAGAGTATACTGTCTTTCAACCCTAAGACGTGATCCCATGAATGTCAGACCTGTTGGAACGACACTGGAATCGAGTTCAACTTTACTTGCTCCGTCGGGGCTAACCCTCTTCCAAACTGCTATCTGGCTTTTCGCTCTCACCGGCCCTGGAATAGAAAGGAACGTCTTGTCCCCAGATGCCAGGATGGCAACCGTGGCCCGCATTTTGGCCGTCACGTCGGGAACAACTAAAGTCCGAAAACTCAGATAACACGTTTGAAATTTCGGGATGCCATCCTCTCTCTTGAGTTATGGTGCTTATTTCTAATGACCACAAAATATTTTACATTGAGTCAAATGTGATAATACAATTTTCTTTATTAAAAATAATTTACAGCATCAATAACATATGCACAATTGTCATCGACTGGACTTTGCCTCCAATATATTTCTATACAATACTTAACATTACTGAACTTAAAACTGTTACACTGTTTTGTTGGCTTTAAATAACTGACAACGATCTGGAGTTACTTAAGTCAGAGACACGGTTTCGTAGCCACGTTGTGTGTTGAGTTGATAGAAGCCTAAGTCCATCTCCTTCCCCTTTATTTCTCCAAACCAAAACAAGAGTCAACACCCAGTGTCAGAACCTTCTCCCCAAACAGTGAGGGAAAAGAAAGGCGTCTTTTAATTCGACCACGGAAAAATGTCAGTCCAATCGTTTCTCCCCATCCTGTCACTCATCACCGAGGAGGCGATGCACACAACACTGTCAGCAAAAATGCAAATGACTAGGACTCTGATTTTGGTCTTAGCTATACTTCCCCTCCGCCGCCTTTAATACCACTGAAGTTTGATCACCCGTGAAAACTTAGCAATCTGGCTAAAGGGATTCTGATGCCTCTCATTCACGTCACCTTGGACATCTGGAGATAGAACAGGAAAGAATGACAATGGTCATCCTGGGAACTTGTTAGTTATACTAATGGCGATTCAGTGGTCGGATGACATTTTCCCTGATATCGTTTATTGGAGCAACAAAACCCAGAGAACGAAACACAGAAACGCTACGTAGCATAATGTGCTTGAAGGTGACAACGCTGATTTTCTTCTCTTATGTAACCATTATACTTCCTTTCCACGGTATCTGTTTTTTAAACATAAAATGACCCAGATGTAGTTAACGAAGGAGATAAGTAAAACAATAGAAACCAACAGACGCCACGTTTTCGCAAACACACTATTTGGCTAGAGGCAGAAGTATAAGGTACACTGGGACATACATTCGCAATTCTCCTCCCCGACGGATAATCATGCTTCTCGAGATTTTTGGTTCATTGAATATAAGCAAGAGATTAAGGAAACCTCGATCCCTTCCTCACACACAGGATCCGTTTGTACTATCACCGGACGAGGTGGACTGGAAGTTTAAGTGCTTCATTCACAGCTGGCTAGCTTTATCATCTTCGACTCCCGGATCAGCTGTTTCTGGCGATGCCCAGGCCTCTGCCCACAGGCTGCATGTTAGAGTACGTTTAAAAATAATATAGGTGCCACCCCGAACGTGGAATTATCATTTCTTCAAAGCATGTCACAGATACTTAACATTCAAGTTAACTTCTCAATCCCTAACTCATGTTTTCATGTAAATTAAAAATACATGCACCGACAGACACACGGTACACCAAAAATCAAGAACACGATGATCTGAAAGTACCACAGAAAATATTTATAAAAAAATTTAAATAAAAAAGGGAAACTGTTTTGTCACACTCCAGCCCATCTAATTGTCTAACATATTATCTGCTGAATATTTTCAAAACATTGTGTGATTGATTACGTGCAAAAGTCTCAGTGGTCTTTACCCACTGGTTTGATAGTTGCAGCATTTTAGCTTAAAACAAATAATTTACTCCGTGCAGTGTTGAACCAACTCTGAATTGCAGTAAACCAGGTCACTTGATGATCTTCGTGTGAAAACAAAACTCACTGCACTCGACCTTCTGCCTACTAAGTTTAATTTCTTCATTTAAAAAAGGGGGCTTAGGACTTTCTGGAATCGGTTAGCCAATCTTCTTTTTAAAAGTCGCCAAACTTCTTGCGGACAGAGCACGTGAGGTGGTAACGGACATGCATCTATCTACGGTGCTCAGCCACAACTTAAATGTTTTACGCCGATGGTCAACTTCAGCTAAAACGAAAACATAAAGCCATTCATAGAATCGTGCGCCCCAAGTAAAACAATGATTCAAACGACAGAAAAATCAATCTAAATAACTAAGAAATAACCAACACTTTAAAATGCTCAGGGTTGAGCAACCATGTAATTTAGGGGGGGTCATTTCCAATCTAGGGGAAATCATTTTAGTGTTTAATGATTAAATAAAGTTCTCTTCGGTAACTCTAAATGAGTGGGATTTTGGTTAATGACATCTAAAATTGGGTTACAGGAAGTTACACTACCGTGTAAATTGAGTGAAATCATCTAATCCGATTAAGATGCCGTAGCTAATGTGTGGTGCTGTCAGCCGCCCTCTGCCACCGCCCGTGCTGACGGGGAGGAGACCTTGCCGACTGCACAGTGTGACTGCGCCTGGGGCAGCTTCCACCCCCTGCGGCCAGACGGAGACAGAGGGCAACCCCGGCTCGTGGCGCAGACGGACAATGCCGACTGTCCCCGGCACAGTTCCGAAAAGGAACCGATGTACCTGGAAGTCCACTTATAAATCAGAGTCCGACTACCACGATCTCAGAATCTGATCTGGCTCCTTGTATTTTAATCTCCTACTTAAACCAACAAACAGCAGTATACAGTGTTATGGGTGCAAAACTAAACAAACAACTTCGGGAAGGTTATTCATATAAGAATCTTCAACACAAGTTCAACTTCCGCCTTTATTTACAAAATGGTCTGATAAAATATCCCCTCATAGGTCTCTTCCATAACACGCTTCACACGCTGATTTTAGCAATGTTAATAGCACCATTCGTATATTATTTAAAATCAAGAAGATTTCATTTCTGTCTCTATGTTGATTCACCAGCATTTACATCCATGGATGAGATCAGTGAGCATCCGGAACTGTCTGTGGCTCCATGGCGAGGTTTCCTGGGTCCGGCACAAAAGGCTTTGTGTGCAGTGACCAATTAGGAACGGTGTCCGTGGCGAGCAGATACTATGAGAATTTTCGTGCCACAAAGTTTAATAATCCTCCATGTTTGTACAACGTTACTTCCACGTCATTTTCAAACGAAGCGATCACGCTGAATACTTTTCCAGTGCTTGTCTTTAAACAAACAGAAACATCTCACGTGAGTGCTAATATCTTTGGTCAGTGTCCCTTGGCAGTTAGTACCATCTGTCTTCCCGGTCAGCGATTATACCCGCCACATACTCTGTGTGCAAAACATTTCTCCTGCTTGAAAACCACCTGAGATACCTAACCATGGGCTCTGTAGTTAAGTAGAAAAACAGGTGTTTTCACGCCTAATTCTAAACGATAAATATCATATCAAGTAGTTCGGGTTGACTCATTAACTGGGGAAGCTACACTCACTACTCGAAGTCAGCTTTACATGAAATACTCGTTGCATTTAACATCTGCTACTCTCTTCCTTTTTTCTTAATTGTAAAGTCTGTGTTACTCTAACCCTGAATGCTCAACTCTGCCTGCTCCCGGGGGAGGAGCCTACGCCCGCATGAAAAAGCAAAGCAGAACAGAACGAGCTGACGGCCGGGAAAGGACAGCTGGACACGCACGCCTGGAGTCCACACGTCTTCTTTGTTCTGGACTGCGTGTCCAGTGCGTCTGACTTTTCCTCAAGAGAACTGTATTAACGGGAAACAGAGCCGTCTTCGACCACGGCTCACGTTCACTGACCGACCCTAGCATCCAATTGACAGTCCTTGCTTTTCTTCGCCTGACAACCATCTCTCTGAGCACACTGCACACAATCGCACAGGAGAATTTAGAGATACCTTGATATTGAGCGTAACTCCAGGGGAGAGCTCTTCAGGAAACGCTAAAGAAAACGTTTCTCGGCCGGACAGGCCCAGGGACCCCGTGCTTTGTCCCGGGAGGAACTGGAGCGGGGCCACGCCCATCCCAATCAGGTGATCCTTGTGAATTTTTTCGTAACTTTCAGCCAAAACAGCTTTCACACCCTGTAACAAAATCACATTTTACTTCCTCTGATCATCTCTGAAAGTTGCTTTACTGAGCATTTTAAAGGAAAGAAAAAATCTCCTTTTGGCCGTCCTGTAAAAACTCAGCCTAACGCTCCACACCGAAACCCGCGCTGCCTCAGGTCCCAGAAGCCTCCCGGGGAGTCTGTGCACTCGGAGCGGCCCCCTGTGAACGGGCGGCTGCTCGGCCCTCCAACGGGCCCAGGAGGGTTCCCGACTGGTCACCAACACCCCTCTCGAAACGCCACTAAAGTAGAAAAATAGAGAAGCTACGAGCCCGCAGCAGCAAAGGGAAGAGGAGACAAGTAACTGACGCAGCAGGCAACACCGACACCAGAGAAACAGATCCGAGCGCGACGGCAAGCAGCTCTGCGGCCATGCGCGAGAAGGACCTGCGAAGGCTGGAGACTCGAAGGCGAGGTCCTCGGAGCCCCGGAGAGCTGGGCGGGGGTTCCTAGCAGCGGCAAGGTCCCCGCTCGGCCCCGCTCCAGGAGATGGAGTTTGCTCTCCGGACAAAGTAAGCTAGAGAGACTCCAGACCCGTGCTTCCCAACTTCAAACAGAAAAATTTATTGTCCCCCAAGTTACTGTCCTGCCAGGCACCGCCGCCAACTATTTGGGGCGGGGCGGGGGGAGTAAAATCTGGCCCACTACGTCTTCAGTCTGTTAACCGTGATGGAGCAAATCGGAGAAAATTACATGAAAACGGGTAAGTACAATTACCGAGAGTACAAACTATTATTATAAAGCGTTAGCTTAAGACAGAATCTCCCTTCCCTCTACCACGACTTCTTCAAATAAGACTGATGTTAAGTCTCATCAGATTCAGAGTATTAACGCAACTAGATGAGTACGAAATATACAAGATCACTTGAAAAAACCCGCAAATACTGTAAGACCCAAAGAAGCATAAAAACTCCAAATGAGCAAAATAAACTTCGCTAGAACATTACTGATAAAGAAAATACTTAAAGCTGATGTTTAAGAAAATAACATTTAAGAAGCGATACCAGCAAATACGGTCCTTTGGCAGCCCAGTCTCTTGAATTTCCTGAACCGTATTTCTTTCCTGCTAAAATGATCAGTGGGATACCTTCTTTCTGGTACAGCTCTGCAGCCTCAAATACATCTAGCTGTACACGGAAACAAACACAAAAATCTTTAATATGAATTTTGATGAGGTTAGCAATCGCCTTTGTATACGTGCTTTGTATGCGTCCTTACCGTCTGTCCTGATGGAAAGTGAATTGTTTTGGGAGCTGGTTTTCCAATAAACTTATTAAAAAGCTTGACATTTGCAAAAGTGCCTCTCGTCATCACGGCATCATTACCTCTCCGGGCTCCGTAAGAGTTGAATTCGCGAGGGGTAAGGCTAGAAGAGTTACAAAAGTCAGCTTTCATTTCAGCTAGGAAATAACCACACGCTGTTCGGCTGTAAAACTTACACAAAAACACTTTTTTATTACGGGAAATTGCAAGCACGTACAAAGGTAGAGAAAACGGAACGGTGAATACCCATGCACCTATCACTAAATTACGCGAATCAACTCATGGGCTGTTTCTTCTATAATCACCCCCATTAGATTATTCTGAAGCCAACTCAGATGTCATATTTCAACTATACGTATTTCAGCATGTTTTTCTAAATGATATGGACTCCTAAAAAACATCTCAGTAACAAAAAAGCAAAACAACACAAAAAAGAAATCACGATTTCTTCGCATTGGACAGCCAGTTAACAGCCGAGCGCCCCTCACCTTCCCCATGCCTTGTTTTGTCGTCGTTCAAATCGGGGTCCGAACATGGCCCGTAAATCATTTGGTTGATCGAGTCTCTTTTAGTCTCTATGTTCCTTCCCTCTCCCTTTCTGTCCCCTCTTGTACTTTGTCACCTACTTTTTTGTCTCTAGGCTGTACTGACTGCACCTCCATGGCATCACTTCACGTGCCATTCTGTCCCCTGTACTCTTATGAACCAGACATCACATCTACTGGCTGGAGAAGATCTGTCTCTGACTGGGCACCGACCAGGCCTGGCCTCGTGCATGCAGCCCTTACAGCCCGCAAAGCACACGTCTAAATGCTGTGCTCCAACAGCTGGGGTGGGGGCGGCTGGAACCAATCACCAGGCTTTATTATTTGGTTGGTCAGACTAAGCTGACTTTTCAACAAAGTAGCACTAAAAAAAGGAAATTCCTGTTTCCAATCACTGGTTTATTTTATTTAGCCTGCAAGGGCTTGACCTCAAATAGCAATTTCAAGTTTTGAAGTTCTAAGGAACGGCAGGTACAACAGGTACCCCAGGCAGACACTGCAACAGTGTGTACCCGCTGGATAAAGGAGCCTCTCAGACACCCGGGACCGGACGCACGTACCCTCTATTTGTCAGGTACTTGGCAGCAGCGCTGCTTCTGGCGATGCTTCCTGCAGGCGATATGTGGTCTGTCGTGACACAGTCCCCCAGATGTAACAACACGTGGGCGTTCTCGATGGGCTGGAGTGCAGCGGGCTCTTTGGTCTAAAAGGTGAGAAGAAGCTGAAGGCATTTAACTCTTCGAGACCTTTTTTAACTTCATAACCACCTTTCAAAGATGAAGCAGTGAAACAGTACTTACAAGCTTGTCGAAAAATGAAGGGCACCTGATGTAAGTGGACTTTAAGTCCCACGGAAACAAAACTGAGTCTGGGGCTTCTAAGCAACTCCACCGTTTATTCCCCATCTGTCAATATGGTTTCGGTTGGGAACCAAAAGAGAGAGAAAATGGAGTCAGAAGAGGCTCATGAAGACAGGCGCTTAGGTCAGAATGAGACAAGGCCCGGCCACGCAGAAGGATCTACAGGCTCCTGAAGGCCGAGGAAGCGTGCTCTGGGGCACGCTGCCAACCTTCAGAACACGGCGATGGAGGAAGACCTCGGCTCTGCTCAGTGCATCTGTCCATGCGGATTAGTGCGACCTTCACACTGTGCTCATTCAGACCTCGCCGCTACCCAGCAGCCACGGCCACCACCACGGCACCTCCCGTCTGCACCCGACCACAGCTGTTCATCCTGCCTCCCCTCTGACCCGACCCTCTGTCCAAGGCAGAGCAGCCCCTTAGATGAGGATTCCCTCTGCCCAACACCTTCCGAGGGCTCCCACCTCACCTCACCCAGAGTAGGAGACCACACCCGCACAAGGGCCCAAGATCCCACGTGAACTCGACCCCCACCGCTCCCTGTGTACCCTCTGCTGTAGCCACAGGCCCTCATTAGGGTCCCTCCGAACACCCTGACACTGCTCCCTCCACCTGGAAAGCCCTGCTCCTTGTCTAGAGAGGCAGCTAACTCATTCGCCTTCTTCAAAATTTTACTCAAATGCCCTGTTTTCAACCATCCCATATAAAACTGCGATTTACCCCCCATATCTCTTTACCTTGGTCTATGTCTGCATGGCAATATCACTTCTGAACACATTATATAATTTACCTAATTATTTGGTGTACTATTCACTGTCTGCCTCTTCCCATGAAAAGTGTTTTGGTCATCGATACATGCCAAAAACATAGTGGGTACTCAATAAATACCTACTAAGTGAATAAATACTTTTTCTGCCCCACAGTCCCTGTTCTTGAAGTGTGACTACATATGTGCTCACATGTGCGCAAAGCATCTCTGGAAGACGCTTAAGACACCGACATCGTCGGCCGCCTTTGATGGGGAGCAGATGGGGGAGAGCGCGTGCGGGGCAGCGGGTGGGGAGACTTCACCGTCCGGTCCGTCTCTTTTAAATTCTGAACCATTTGAATGTGACAAACAAGGGCAGCTTCTATGAAACGAGCTCACATTCAGAGAGAAATGTTTGCCATACGTTTCCAGTATGTAATAAAATCAATTCTAACACTCTAAGTTAGTCTCTTAGCTATTAGATTCCAGACTCAAAATAACTAAGAACTCCGTATTCAAATAATGTAATTAAAAAATAATGTAATTTAAATTTTTATTCTACTCAAAAAGCAAGATGCATGATATAAACACGGACGCTATTAAACTACTGAAAAAACAAGTGAGATTCTGACCTCTATCTTCTCTTTTAACGCTTTAAACATGGATAATATAACATGTTCTTCTTCTATCTGATGAACTTCTTCTCGACTAGGCCAAATATCATGCAGGTAAATATTCTTGCCAGCAGGGTCAGTACCTGGTTAAAAAATTTTTAATGAGATTTGGTATAAAAAAATAATTCTCCCTCGAGATGTTCACATCTCTTCAAAGACAACACAGAAACCAGGTAAATGACTCAATTATTCAACGACAGAGTCCTTCAGGCTTAGCGGCTGGAAGAACTAATTACGTGCGCATTTTATATTCTTCCGATCAACAGAGACATTAATAACTATGCGTTACGGCCAGACTTTCTGAAATAACTCAGAGCGGCTGGTATAAGAAGCATCTACAATGCAGCAAGTGTGGAAGTGTGTGCTGGCACACATGTGTGCACACGTGTGCAAAGGAAAAGGTACCTAGAGGCTCCGTCTGGAAGTCAATGTTCACGGTGCCTGCTATGGCGTAAGCCACCACTAAGGGCGGGGAGGCAAGATAATTGGCACGAACACAATCACAAAGACGACCTTCAAAGTTTTTGTTTCCAGATAAAACTCCACAAGTAACCAAATCACCCTGAAAAAAACCACACAAATATAGTCAATTCGAGACATGTACGACGATCGTACACAAGCAACCTCAAACGTTCTCTTTTAAGGCAAGAAACATCCCCGTTATTAGGTACAGAACTGTCAATCGTGTAAATACGCTGAAGCAGTTCCTTACATTATTACGGAATTACTTCAAAAATCTAAAAATTACTTAAATTATTTTATGATCAATGGGTTACTCTTCCCAATGGGTGCAAGAACAGCAGAAAAATATATATTTTCTACAATTTCATAGTAAACTATAGTTACGAAATCCCGCGTGGCTGTCGTGCTGATGCACGCAATTTACCTGTTTGATGGCATTCAGAACTGCTTCTGATAAGGGAGCTGTATTTCCCACACACGTCGAACAGCCATAGCCAACTATTTCGAATCTGCATTTCAGAAAAGAAGTGTGATTGGACAGAGCATCTCAACAGGGATAAATAAGGCCAAGTCTCATCTTTTGCTCCTAGTCCCGCGGTGAGGTTAACTGAAGAGCACGCTCACGGCCACGGTTAAGCTTCGTCAGCGCGTGCGCTCACGGCTCAGGGCGCTGGAGGCCGATGCTCCGTGCTGCTGGGCCGCGCGCAAACCTGTGATGAGCCTGGACGCGCAGGCAGCTCCCTACTGAGCTTTGAGGCTAACGACGCCTGGCACAGAAGCTATCACACCACGGGAAAACTGCTCGAGTGTCCCGAGCTGGAAATATAACACGACCACTCAAAAGCAATGATGCTGGACTTCCGTCCACAGGGCTTCATTTAAACTGAAGAGTGTCAAGAGCACTGGCTACCGCCCAACTGGAGGCCCCAAGGGGCACTGCGGCCGGGTGCTCTTAGGGGTGAATCTTTCACTTCTCAACCAATTAAAGCAACCAAAGTCCCTGACAAAAATTCCAAGATGACAGAACTAAAAAATTAAATGTATAATCCTCAAAACTACTTTCAGCTGTTCTTCTAAACCCTCCCCCCGCAAAAACCAAAATTTATCAGGCTTGCAAAAGAATTAATGATTTATGTAAGACGGTACGTTCCAAAATACTCACTGAAAACATAATTAGCTTCAATTACCTGAGAACGTGAGAAACGTAAGTTAATTTCTCCAGAGTTCAGGGACCACTTAACCTATGCTTCACAGAACTAATAACCTCATAAAAACTCAATTAAGGAAGTTAGCTCAGTTAAAAGTACAACCTGAAAGAGTCCATCCTTTTCTGAAAGCTGACTACGAAACTCATGGACAGTTCACGCTGCCTGGTACCAGCCCTTATACTGTCGGTCACCGTTACCTCGTTTTCCTCGTCCGTCCCATCTTTCCATCCTGGAGCTAGAGATTGCGCCTACTTCTCTGTACCCAACACATGCTGCCTTGTACACCAGATGTGCCCAGTAACGTCTGCTGAGTGATAAGGCCTCAGAAACGGTATAGGGAGGGCAAGGCGACGAGTAGATGCAGGCATGTGTTTTCTACCGTCTTTGTATACGAAACGTCTGAACAAGCAGCTTCAATCCCTGATACCAGAATCAATATGAGTAGCGACCGTCACTTACCCGAGCCTACTGAGATACGGTAACACGCCACTGGAACTGAGGTAATGCGTAACCATGCCACTGCCTGGAGATAAACTTGTTCTGATGTAAGGCTTGACACGCAGACCAGCTTCGACAGCTTTTTTAGCCAAAAGGCCTGCACAGTGAACAAACAGTGATGCTTTCTGGCGGTGTCCTTCCCGCCCATCGAAGGGGGAAGAACTCATTTATGCAACAGGATGATCTCCATTCATTTAGGGTAAAAGTCCAATCAGGAATTTACTCTATCTTGTCCACTTTATACTATTGATTTGTTTCATTTAAAACAAAAAAACGTAGTAGATATGCTAATCTTCACGTTGTAAATTACTAAGGTACAGCCTAATAGTATCATGCACACAAATGGAAAAATAAAAAGGAAATAAGAGATATTAACGGAACCATTTTAAATGCCATAATTGTAATAAACTAACAGTGCTTAAGTACTTCAAACTACTACCAATTGCTCCACACACACACAACCGATCGCACTGACGATCCCTGTCAGCTTTAACCTTCTTCGTACTCTCGTGGAATCCAGCTCTGCTACGGTAAACTCCTACCCCACTGTCAAGAGATCCGCTAATTAACTGCCCTTCCGAATGACAGAAGCAGCGGACACAACCTAAACCTAAAAGACACGTAAGTAATAAGAAAATCAAAACTGACAGCGTAAATCAAACAGCCTTCTTCAGACCTGAGTTGTCTCAGAAAGCCCTCGCTGTCAAACATACGCACTGACACTCATGCAGAATCTAAGAAACAGAGAGTGAATCTAACAGAGAAGTAAAGGTAACCTAGGAAAGGGTGACGCATGGCCTTGCGCCACCACCCACCTGCGGCGAGCATGACCGATGGGTTGCAGTTATTGGTGCAACTGGTGACGGCGGCGATGACCACGGACCCGTGGGAGAGCTGATAGTCTCTTCCTTCATAATGAAGGGAGACGGCGTCATCTTGCTTCTCGGCTGCAATTTGGAAGCCTCTGAATCCGACCTACGCAAATGCAAACGTGCACATAAAGACATACTGAATCCTTTCTTCATCCGCTCCACGGAACCCAGCACGGCTATGGTACGCTCGGCACTGCTACGGGCACGTGTAGGAAAAAACAAGTGGCAGGTCCTTGATGTCTGGGTAAAGTTCTGACCATTTGTGAGAGATGCTGAAGGCCCGTGACGCTCAGCAGCTGTGATCCAGCTGGAACGCGAACGCGAACAGGCAGAGGGGCATCTGCGGTGTCCCTAAGCTTCAACCTGCTGACGGCCCAGTCCGACTACACAGGGTCTCCCCTGACCCCATGCTTCTCTGTCCGTTCCTGCTTACAGGAATGCTCAAGACATAGCACAAACTTTTTCTTTGTTAAAAATGGCCTTGAAGATTTGCTCCAAATGATCCCGTGTGTGTGTGTGTGTGTGTGTGTAAAAGATGACGCAAAACTGGCTAGGTGGTTAACTGTCGAAGCGAAGTACACAGTTCACAAAACTGTTTTATTCCTGTACGAGTATAACATTTTCCGCAATAAAAAAATTAAGATATCGTAAAAACAAAAGCTCTGAATAAAAAAGCCAGCTCTTGGTTCTCAGAATAGAGAAGGTGGAAGGCCCGAAGCCTTGATTCCTTCTCGCCTGGTAGTCGCAGGAGCCCAGAGCAGTGCTGTCCACCGGACCCTGTGTGGTGACGTCAACAACGACACTCTGCTGTCCAGGACAGGAGCCAGAGTCGTCCCATGTCGCTATTTATCACCTGAGATGAGGATGTCGTGACTAAAAAACCAGATTTTTAACTTTCATTTTAATTAATTTAAATTCTGATTTAGATAGATACAATCGGTTCTGATCCTTAGACTTGGGAAGAAGCTCATCGAATGACCCGCTTGCCCTTCAGACAGAAGAAGGGGGCCGCCGGTGTGCGCCGTGACACAGACAAGACAGCAGCACACCGTGCTGACGGGCCACCTTCTGGTTTTTCCCTCCTCAGTGCACAAGTGTGCCGACCAAGAGGTAACCCACCTTTTCATTCAAGCAAGCTCGGAAATCATTTTTCATATCCGTCACAGCGACTCTATCTTGCGGCCTTTTTGGACCACTGACCGATGGAACTATCGAATTCAGATTAATCTGGATCACCTGGGACATGAGAGCGACGGGGAAGAAGAGGGATTAGGGCTCGTTGGGACAGATTCCAGCACGAACACTCCTTTCAGGAGCAGAATGAGTTTGTTTGTATTTGTTTGAATGCAACTCGTTTTCATGGTGAGATACACCCCCAGAAATAAAGATTTAAAAACCCCATGTAACTTCGGAAACATATGAAAATTTGCTAAAAGACTAGCAGATGAGTATGCTAAGTAGCTCACCACCAGCTGAGCAGTCTATATAAATTACTTTATTCCCCAACTGTTCTCTTCCCACAGATAAACACTGTCTTGACAGACGCCCGAGACAAGCAGAGGCACACGCCAGCTACGGACTGACTGCCCCCGGGGACTGACTGCTTCCCATCCGCCCCTCTGTGCCTGCCCGGCACGCTGGACGGCACACTGGACGGAGGGCTGAGGAAACCTTCCTTCCTTCTCGCGTGCCTGTCACGTCTGGTCAGCAGAGGGTGCTGGCGGGACACTGCGGGAGGGTTTGCTATTCCTGGCTCCAGTGTCCAGGCTCCTGCAGACGTGCTTTTCACTCCTCGGTGTTAAAAATCACGTCCTGTACAAATCTCATCTCCCCACTAGGTTCCTGCTCATTTCTTCCCACGCCTACCACTTCTCTTCCTGCGTTTTACCGGGGTCAAGTCAGTCCAAACTCTCTCGCTCTGGCTCTCGCCAGGACTGAAGGGGCCCTGCTCCCGACGGACCCGGACTGCAGCCCTGCTTCTCTGCTACGCTCGCGTCACGAAGCCAGGCCATCTGTCCTGGCCATTAGGTATGTGGTTAATGAATTCCTCTTGAAGTCAACACCCAGATGGATTTCAGTTTTATTTCTTAATCTGGTCGAGATTTTCATAGGCAAATTTATTCTAGTTTATTATACCACCCACACTTTCCATTCAATTTTTTTATCCTTTCCCTCTAGGTCTTATTTGTTTTAATGGAGACAAAGCAGTAGATTCAATAAACAGAACTGAAAGAGACCAGAAAATGATCAGAGAAGTTAAAAAGATTTGCCCAAAGTGTCGCACAAATTCAAATCCTGTGGGTTTTATACTGGCCTTCAGTAGACCTGTGTACACTCATGTGTTCGTCTAACATGTTTGCTGTCTACCACGGGCCAGGCACTGCTCTAGCAGCTGGGGAGACAGTGCCAAACAAAACCAAGTTCTGCCCTCATGGGGCTTACTTGTTTTCCGGTGGGGGAAAAGACAAGGCAAACGGGTCGGGTACGGATACGTGCTATCAAAAACACATAAAGCTGGGTGAGAAAACATATTTCTCAGCAAAAGCTTAACAGGTAACCAGACCTATGATAAAACCAAGCTGTTTAAGATCCTTAACACACTCCTAGAAAGTGAATTATATGAAAATTAAGCCTTTCGTCAATGTGAATTCTATGTACTTAAATATAAATAAAAGTTCCAAAAGACAAGAACTATTTGCTTAGATTGTCAATTATCTTTAACTTTCAAGACCACGTAACCATGTATCTCTTTCATTTTTATAAAATGTATAAGGTACTCTTATGATAAAGTAGAAAAAGTTACAATGATCAATTAATTATGTTTTAAATACTAAAAATTTAGACTTGATAAAATGTTGTAAAATTCCCTGTAACAGAAATCTATGTAAACTGAATGAATAAAATCAAAGCCCAGTCACAGATATTTATTAAATAATATCACTGACTGAGACACTCACCATGTGCCCAAAACTGTCCTAATAAATTTGCATTTAATCTCTAAAGAATCCTATTCTAAAAAAAAGAATCCTACGAGGTAGAGAATACCTTCGTATTTCAGAGAGGAGGAAACCGAGGCAGAAAGGATAAACAAACTGCCCACGGTCATACAGCTAATAAAGCTCAGAGCTGGATTCCAGCCCCCGCGGTCAGGCTCCAGAATTTCCACCCACGCTGGGCGGTGACTCTGCACGTACCTGGGAGTATTCAGGTTCTCCCGAATCATTCTGGTCGTCTCGAAACAATTTCACAGCTTTAAGGTATGTTTCTACTGACTCGAGTTTGGCTTTGTCAAAACCTGAAAAGATGACGAACAAGAAAATCCAGTAAGGAGCTGTGAAATCTTCTGGGTGCTGAACTTCGACGATGAGCAAGAAATAAATATTACGAATTACGAAGTACTCATAATCGATTTCTTTACAAATTAGGGCTTGACAGTATTCTCAAAGAATAGTAAAAATTTTACCCTTCATGAAAAATCCTACTTTATAAACTGCAGAGCAGCCCCATCTGTAAGTCATTCCATCACTGACGAGATCAGAAATACTGAGCCAGTTCTACAAAACTCACAAAAAATACTGTTTGCAAAAGAAAAACGAGTAAGAAAACTGAACGTAATAAATTACTACCCCCAACGAAGGTAAGTTCATTACTTACCCTAAACAACAAGCGACATTAATGTAATTTAATAGAATGGAAGATTAAAGTAAATGAAGGTAGAAGTGATTTCACAGAGCACAGATCTAACGAGATCTTCAAGAAACTGAAAGGATTTAGAAGTTAACAGTCAGTTTCCAACGTCACACTTGGGTAGTTATCTGTACATCTGATGACAAGTAAATGACTGTGGCAGGTTGTATTTTCCAGCAATTGCTGCCGTGAAGCTCACTCTAAGCCGCATGTGCCTCCTACAACGTGAAGTGACAGTCCTACGCTCACTCCCCTGAACCTGAGCAAGGTGACTTCCGGCTGGTGGGGTGCGCTCTCTCTCAGGTCAGTTACACGGAGAAACCACGCATGGGTGTCCAGGCTGACAGCCCAGCTGAGTCCCCAGCTGACAGCTGGCACTCACTGCCAGGCAAGAGAGTGCAGCTGGCCCCCCGAGACCACGCGGCAGACACAGCTGTCCCAGCTGTGCCCTCTGTGAATTACTGACCACTGAAACCATGTGGCAGTAAATGGTGACTGCTGTTTTAAGCCACTAAGTTTTGGGATAATTTGTTATACAATAATAGATCATTAATATCTTAACTCATTTTAATATGCAAATATTAAACGTCTCTAACGATTTTTGTCTTGAATGTTCTACCAACCTAAATTCCGTTAGAGGACTGTCCCCTCTAAGGTCTAATGACCAGGCGTCCACTTTACCATCTGATTTATGAACTTACAATAATCTGCCCCAAACTGAAGAATACTAGAATTCATTCCCAAAATACACACCTCTGACTAGGGCAATGATCTCTTAAAAACGAGAAAGTACACCAAATAAAAAAAGAGATCCTGCTTTTAACTGGGGCCTTCCGAACCAACAACACGTCTGGTTTTGCAGGCGCGTGGTTTTAAATTAAACAGTCAGCACAGGAGCGGCCGAAGCTCCCAGCTACTCAGGCTGCAGAGAAGATCTGGAACCTGTCACCCTGGGCGGCTCTTCACAAAAGGCTGTGCCCCTTGTCCTTCGGAGGGAGCCTGGTTCTCAGGCTCTCCTGTCTGGACGCGGCGGGGAGACTGGAGAACACGCCTGAGCCTGCCTCCAGCCCCTAACCCCAGGCGGGGCAGAGGCACCCGTCCCCGCGGGAAACGCGGGGCGGGATCGGCGGTCTGAACGACCCCTTAAACTGCTGGAATGAGTCACGGGGGCCTGTGGTCTGAGGACAGGACGCTCTTTAAAGTCCTTGATGCAGTTTATTTGAAAGCCACTGTTTCAAAATAAGATAACCATTTGAGTACTAAGTAACGAGGCAGTGGTCTATCCTAAAACGTTTCACAGACGCACTGGAAAAATCATATGCTTACCTTAATGATCTCATGTTCTCTTACCTGTATGTTCTAAATGTTTTAATGTCACATTGTCGACAGGGAAAAAGCTGAGGGTAGCACCGTATTCCGGACACATGTTTGCTATCGTCGTTCGATCCACTATAGATAACTGTGAAACTCCACTTCCAAAAAACTCAACGAACTTCCCAGCCACTCCTACTTGCCTGAGGTGCTGTAGAAAAGGATACACAGAAAGACGCGAAATTAGCAGGAAGACTGGCATCGAGTTGCTGAAAACTATACGATCTAATTTTTTAACCGATACTAGTGAAAGTGAAGAAAAGAGGTCCTCTGGTTTTCCAAGAATTTTAAGGTAAACAGTGAACAGAAGAGAGGTTCAGTGTCGCCGTCAGGGCAGAAAGGGCTGGGAAGCTCAGAGTGTCTGCGATGCGCGCTGTGACGTTTCTGAAGTCAGGGACGGTCCAGACGCAACGGTGTCTGTTAGCTGGCGGCCCTTTCTATTTCCTGGGTCGTAAAATAACGGCACTTTTAACCACGGATGGCATCTCCGATTTAATGAAACGCTAATACACCGATCAAACTGCGCATTTAAATAAAAAATCATACACTGGTTAAGAAAATTCTTCTAATTCCAACTACTGGTCCCAATGTTTACAGCAACCTCAATTACAGGTAAATTCCATTTTCATAGGATTTAACATGTGGCTTCAAGCTCGATTCCTCCTAACATCATTTTTCTTAGTTACCACCAAGTGACCAGAACAGCCGCTCGCCTTTTAACTGTACCATGGTCTCAGATCGGTGCGGGGAGGGGGTGCGGGGAGGGAGCGCGGGGAGGTAACTTACAACGAGCGACCTTCCGCGCGTGCGCAGTACTAACCCCGCGCGGCAGGGGTGCTCTGGCCCGCTTAGCGCAGGGTCTCCTTACAGATATGCGACCTCGGGCCCAAGGAAAGGCGTCTCCCTACAGCCACGGGTGTGTTTTTAAGGGTGAGCAATATAGCTCAGAGGTACCAAGCTGCGGCTTTCACCAAAGTAATGAGGTGCCGCAATGTATATTTTGAAAAAAACGTGATTAATCCAACAAAGATCATGAATAGAACAGGACATCAAATATAGTACCCCATAAATGTATGCATAGTATATTTAACTTTTGTATCGATAAGTCAAAATGTCAAAAATTGACATGTAATATTATTTTAAAAACATAGCCGGAGGGGTCTGACAGGCAGCATCAATTTTCAGGAGATCTGAAGGAGAGAATTGATTTCTCTGAACACATAATGGGACGTCCTTTCCCCTGAGGAACGACACTGCGAATCTCAATTTAACTTCTTGCCCTTTTGGTCCCGTACGTCGCGTCAATCATTTTGTAAGATGTCAAATGGCCTCACAATCAGGGAAGACGGGTCGATAGCACGCGCCGAGGCGGAGGCCTCCAGGTGACAAGCTGTGATGCCGAGGCCCTGGGAGGCACAGAGGGGGCCTCGTGGAACGGCCCCCAGGCTCACGTGACGTAACCATTAAGAGGCAGTTAGTCAGTGAACCCCGGGAATCTGGGGGAGGGAGCGGTCACAAATGGTTGTGCACTACGAACTCCTAGAATACTTGTGCTGGACACGCGCAGTCCGTATTTTAAAAACTCCGAGGGAGACACTCTGAAGGCGTATGAGAGCAGCCAGCAGATGAATCTGACGCTGCTGCGCTGCTACAGCCCGCGGTCTGCAAAGCAATCGTTTCCAGAAGGCAAACGACTCAGTTAAGTGGTAAAGGAAATAAGGCTTTTCCTAAAGATAATTTCCTAAACTCACGTAGCCAGCCAGCAACGCAGCAGGGCGAGGCAGAGGTCGCGAGAGCTGCTGCCGGGGACAGACGCTGGGTCCCCGCTTTCCACTGGGTCACCCTCTGGCCCCACGTTGAGCTGCTCAGTGTCACGGTGTCTGTTCTCTTGGAACCAAAATGGGGCCAGGAACAACAGAGCCAATCTCACAGGCTGGTAATGAGGACTGAGTTAACGTGCCCAATGAGCAATGACAGGACAAACTGTCTAGGACTCAGCAGTACACGGTCGTGTATTTGCGATGACACAGCTAAGAATGTGACAGAGCTGAGGCGGCTCACAGAGGACCCTCTACTTACTTAAACACAGTACCACGAGGCTCCGCAGCGGCACGACGTCCACGTACCTTTGTAACGCCGAGGACAACATCTATGGACGTAACAAAAGGGTTTGAGGAGCCAGTTAACTCGCATCCGACCACCTCCGGTAAGGTGAGGGAAACGGGCAGGCCCAGCATAACTGCTTCTGTTTCGATGCCCCCGACGCCTGCGGAGAGAAAGACAGGCACGTGAGCCAGTGCGCGTCCGGGCCACCGGAGTGCTCTCTGGGACACGCGGGTGCCGCACGAGCTCGCCCGACACGGTGCTGCTGCGGACTCCGGCCACGCCTGCGGGCACGGAATCCAAGTCGTCTCAGAAGAATGACTCCGCTCGCGTGGCTGCAACAGCGGATTTTTACCTTCGCGTTAAATTCAGTAAACGTTTAGTATTCACTACGGTAAGTACTGGACTATGCTCGACACTCGTCACGGATAGAACCCAGTCCCTGTCATCCTCAAGGATTTCAGTCTAAGGGCAAAGACAAAAGGTCAATCATCATCATATACCCTATCAAAGAGTAAACGGCTTCTGCCAGAGGGAACGGCTTGCGCAAAGCCACGACGTGTAAGAGCACAGCCCACACAGTAAATAAATGACTGGTCTTCAAGACATGTGTGGGCCAAAGGCCAAACGGGCACCAGTCGTGAAGGGCTTTGTTCAATAAAATGCAGAGCAAATAAGCCTCATAAAAGAGGCCAGAAGCCACTGAAAGACTTTAAACAGCGGAGTCACCGCATCGCCTTCACGGACGTCGCCAGCACCACGGCAGCCACGCCCCACGGCAGTGCCACGCTGGCACCGTGCACACCGCACGCGCTCTGACACCACTGTCCACGAACGCCGAGTTAAGACTGACTTTTGCTGCTGCTATTCCGGATGAGGCGATAAAGACCCCTTCGGTAACGCCCCTGACCCCGGCACCCGGTCGTCGACTCACCCCAGCCCAAGATCCCCAGGCCGTTCACCATGGTCACGTGGGAGTCCGTGCCAACGACACTGTCGGGGAAGAGGACGCCCTTCTCTTCACAAACCACCCGCAACAAGTACTCCAGGTTCACTTGATGAGCCGTCCCGGTTCCGGGGGGGATCACAGCCACGTTCTTAAACACCTTCGAACTCCACTGCATCGTGTGCGCATGGAAGAAATCCAAGCGTTAGTGCACTGTACAAATCTGCGCTCACCATCCAGATACAATTATTGACACGAAAACTATTTTACCAGTGTTCAATATGGTCGAGGTTTATGGTACATGCTTAAAAACAAATGTGCGGACGCTGAACCTAAACAGTCATTTTGGAGATTGTTACAACAAAATTAAGCCAAAGAAAAAGGTTACATTAGTCCCCATGAGTGGAAGTTTCCAACTGCGTCCCCAGGAGTCCCAAGGATGGACGAGGGGAGGCCCGCCCAGCTGCCTTGAACTAGACCTTGCTTTTATCTTTCCTGACACACTGGTGCTTGCGGTACAATTTTATGTAGGGAAACAAAAGGGCTTTACTGCCATGAAGTGTTTAAAGTTTTCTTGTCTAAAGATATGAAAAAAGTACCTAATAATATTTTTATAAATTTCAATATAAAAATTCCCTCCAGATCATACCTTGAAAAATTGAAGCCTCTCTCGATTTCTGCCAAATTCTACTTCTTGGTTTTTTAACACTGTTTCAGGTCTAAAAGGAAGAAGAGCTGGCGTTAAACGTGTGTATTACAGAAAAGACCGGCCTTGGTTCCAAGTCTTCGTTCTTACACACACGCACACACACACGCACACACGCGCTATTTAAATTCTTAGAACGGCAGTTTACTAGATCTCTCGGAATCCGTTCTTTTCTTTTGGACAGGGAGTCCTGCTCTGCATAGTGCACCGGGGGCCACCGCGAGGATGTCTTACTAAGTGGGTGTGTTAAGACCGTGTCCACACTAGTGTCCCAAACGGCACTCAGCACGCATCACAAGGAGCTTTGGCTACATAGTACAAATTCACACGGTACGCTCTGTCGGATTTCGTACAAGAAAGAAAGAGGGCAGCGCCTAACTCAACAATCCCCGTGCACACTCCCCCTGCTCGGACCTCGTGCCAGGGAGCCAGGAGAGGCAAAGGCAAATTTGGCACACAGTATAAAAAGGGCTTTTGGCCAAAATCTTGTATTCCTCTCACCCAAAATGGAAGGGTCTACCGTATCTGTAAGTAACAAGTTTACTTTACACGAGTTATAAGTATATTCATGAATTATAAGTATATTCACGAGTTACTTAAACTAAGGGATAAAAACAATTCCCCTCCAAACAGTAACCATAGTTTCATTTTTAGGAAGCTATTTTTATCTAATGGAAATTTTTAAAAATTACTAACCGTTTTAAGTTGTTTATTTTACTTTCCAGCTGGTGATTAAGTGCTGACTAGAACATCGATACAACTTAAATTATACATGTCCTCAAGGGTCCAGATAATTAGATTGCTTAACTGTCAACATTTCTCAAGCAAAGGTCACTTTAATAATTCATCGCTAAGCAATCATCTGAAGCCACAGTGCGTCTCTGCGAGCTGCTTCTCGGGCCCTCGGGGAGCACAGCTCTCCAGGGCCACTCCCCCCACTCCATGTCCCCACAGCACGTGTGGCCATAAAGCATCACACACACTTTTATCACCTCATAACCCAACTTCAAAGTAGGCAGTAATTTCAAGGGCCAAATTGTACGCTCTCGACTTTCTACCCCTGGCTTCTTGAGTCCGTAATTAATAACACTTCACTGACGCGTTACAGCGCACAAGAGTTTTTATTTTCACACAGCCAGGACCTACAATATAACCTATGCACTACTTTGTTATTTAGAGTCAAAATTGAGGGGAAATGTTCTACTAAATTAAATTTTTAGAAAAAAAATATACCATCTTAGCACTTCATACACTGCCAGTTATAAAAAGACAACCATGAAAATCAATGATTTTTCACTCAATAAATCCTCCTTTTCAGGAAATAATTCTGTATAAGGGATGTGATCTCCAAAGTCGACATGCCCCCCACAACCAGGACAACTAGTATCAGGGATAAGAAATGATTACATAGAACTGTCTAAATTAGATGGCAAGGGACCCACGGATTATACAGAATTCTTAGGAAGAACACGTGAGGTCACTGTAACCTGAGGTTTTGTAGAAATGGAGCCAAAAACTTGTAGAACTAGACGGAACTCAAAAAATAGTTTAGGGACAAATGAATTAATGTATTATTTGGCACTCAGGATGAAACGTGTGTGGATACTATTCTTAGCTATTCTAAATTTTAAATGTGTTAAATGCTAACTTTAAAAAGTTTTAAGTCATTTTATAGTCAATTAATCATGGAACAAACAACATAATCCTGAAAAACAAGACTTTGGAAACTTTATAACATAGAAAAATCCAAGTCACAGAACTTTTTCTTATTTTGAAAAATGACCTATCGGGGAATTTAACGAACTCCTAAGAAGAGGATTCTCTTCTAGGCTGGTTCACTACTTTCCAGGGTACCAGATAGGCAGTCACTTATCTAAAAAGGCTCGCTCATTAAGGTTGTAACGTAGGATAATGATGGTATTTTTAATGTAGAATTCTTAATGCAATATAAAATAAGAAATCTAGGAGGAGGATAAAGTTAGAAATATAAATAGGGAATCCAGAAAAGAAATAGGAATGGTAATGAGCACATGAATAGTCCAAATTCACAGTTTAAGATGTGGCACCATTTTCCTGCCTACATCAGTCACAAAAATTATATTTACAGAAAAATCTGAAGGTTTTCTTCCTCAGGAACAGGAACAGATGCCGGTATCAGAGACTACCATGGCAATAACTGCTTCTGTGGGGACAACGGGAGCTCCGTGTCCATCCCTAATGCAGCACAGTGAGTATGACGGCGATGTAACAGGAGTGGGGGTGGCGGCACACACGCGATGCCCCTCACTGAAAGATACCCTGGCCCTGAGAAAGAGAAAGTCCCGTACTCAGGCACTGGCTGCAGATGGAAAGGGCAGAGCGCGGGCGTGTTCTCGATCTGCGACGGGGCCCGCCCCGGGCCGCGGCCCTCTCCGGAGGTGCAGGACCCGCGACAGGCGGTCTGGCCTCTGCAGGGGAGCTTCCGCGGCTGCGCCTTCAGTGGGGAGAGCCTGGCTGCCCTCTGCACGTCGCCGCCTCCGGGATTTGGAGCATTCTGTATTGCACTATCGTTCCACAAGAGGAGACAAAACCAGTTAACAGTGACGGAGACGCAGCTCTCCAAAATCGCACACTAGCGATGCCATCTGCAAGTGACTGAATGTTGTTCCCAGGGCTCCAAAGCCATCAGACCACCAAAACCCAGACACAGGCCATTTAAATTGATGGAGGTGAAAACAATTCTGAGTGCCAATAAAATCGTTTCCATATACTTCCGTAACGACGTAAATAATTTTCAGCAAGTACCCAAGTAGATTTTTTTCATCTAACGATTTTTTCATCTAATGACCGTGATAAATTGCAATCTAATTCCAGTACTCCAAGGAATGTAAAAAACAGCAAGTGCATGACAACATCATCATGTCTTCTGCCAGACCTTGGTCACAGGGACCTTTAGATAAAAGACATTTACTTCAGTGGAAGGACAACAGCTTTGGTGAGCTGTGTTTTCAACCACTGATTAAAGACATTCCCGGCTCACATGTTTAGTTTCTCCGGAAGGAAAGTCGGTTAGGCAAAAAGGACAAAGCCTGAATCTGACAGTCACTCCAAACGCAGGTTCTAGGCTTACCGCACATGGCAATCAAAAATGGTGGCAGAAACATACAAACGCGAAAATAACCTTCGGTTCAGACTAAGTTAAAAAAAAAAAAACTTAATACGCAAAACTTCCTACCAGTTTTTCCTTTTCTGTCTTAGCCAGTACTAAGCGTAGGCTATTTCACTCTGCATAAATGATCTCTACTCCCTTTGCGCCACACGCCTCCAGCGCCGGCTGTCGGCCAGCACGGCTGTCTTTACCGCGTCTGTATTAAAGTACCATTTACTGAAGTCGATCTGTAAAGAGTGGTCAACCGTGAGATCCGTCGGACAGGCGGGGTGGACGTTCTTAGGGTCGCCTCCGAGAGTTTTCACTGCCTCCCTCATAGCAGCAAAATCCACCATTGCCGGTATTCCACTGCAAAACGGAAAATTACCAAATTGGAGCTCTATTTGCTATTTTACATAGACTAGAATTATTCACATGCAGCTACCCATTCTCTTGTATTAAAAGTGTCCCTTCTTAGTTTGCATTCGTGTTTGATAATGTACTTGGTACCCACAGTTGGACGTGTCCTAGTTTAATGAGAATTATAATAAATGTCATCCGAGAACTTGAGCGCTCAGGGGTAGATGTGCCAAAAATAACACAAGAGATGACTTTCAGGGGAACAAGAGGACTTCAGGGGAACGGCCAGTGGAACTTTTTCTCCTGCCCTCAATGTTGACACCCTTTCCCTTTCCCTGGCTCCAGCCCCACCACCCCGGCCCCTTCTCGCTGCTCCAAAGATAAGCAGCTGAAGCGAACTAAGTAACATGTTTCTGAAATGCCTTCACTGCTCCACACCAAAGGCAGAGTCCAAATAAGAGACGGTTCCTGCTCTCGAGAAGGAGCGGGAAGATGAAGCAGTAGTCACAGAACAGCGCCCTGACTACCGCGACAGCGGCACTCACACCCAACCCCCGTGGGTGCGGGAAGGCCGCGCGCCTACTCGTCCGGCGAACTCCTACGCCTCCCTCAAACGCAGCTAAGGCCGAACTCTTTGAAGGCTACTCCCTGGACAGCCAGACCAGACGACGTCGTTCAGGCTGTGGTGGAGAGTGCGGATTTTATTCCGAGGCTGACGGAAGCCAACTGGTCTACGAGGGAACGCTACAACCTCGGTTAACATTTTAACATACTAAGAAAAGACCACAGACTGCAAGTGTGGGAGCAGGGACACCAGCTGAGAGACTGGGACTGCGACCAAGGTGACAGTGGTGGAGATGTCCGCACCTGGACGTCAGACGTATTTCAAAGGTAGAGCTGACAGAACTTGAAGACAGACTGGATTACGTATGAAGGAAAGGAGGAATCAAGGTCGACTCCCAGACTGTGTCCTAAACAAACAGGAGACTAGTGGGTCATTTACTGTGACGGAAAAGGCGTGGAAAGTAAGAGGTGAGGTGCGTGGGCCGATCGAGTTTTGGGCACGTGGACTCTGATAAAAGCCTATTAGCTCCGTGGAGACAACAAGCAGGCAGTTAAGCAAATGTAGTTTTTTGATAAATGGTACAAGAAACAAATGCTTGATTTTTAAAGAATTGCTTCAGCTTAGAAAGGGCAATTTTTTTAAATTTATAAACTAATCTTCGATATTAAAAAACAATGGAGCCGACCAGCAGGGAGGCTGAATTTTAAAAGCGGAAGGCTGAAAATTCATCCATCAAAAAGAAATCGATCACTCACGTGAAATCTTGAAGAAGAACACGGGCAGGGAAAAAGGGCACTTCAACATTGCTTTGTTTGGTTTTCCAGTCTAAAATGTTCATGACATCTTCCTTTTTCATTAAAAAGCCGTCACAATTTCGCACAGCAGCTTCCAACAGGACCCGTATCGAGTAAGGCAGAACGTCTAGGTCAAGAAGAAACCAAGAGAAAACAGTACCATTACTAAAGGAGCGGTCATAACTATGCACTGTAAAGTTTACCACAGCAAAAAGTTAGGTAAAGACACAGATGCAGGATTTTCTTTATGATGGAAAAATTTTCGTCTAGTGAATGTGGAATAAAACACCATTCGTGTTCAATCTGACGATCCTGTGCGTAAGCCAGAGCCCCGAAGAGGCAGAGATAAACCCTTTGCACACGAGACCAACGAATACAAGTTAACGTTCAGAAAAGACAGAAAAAACTTAAAAACACAGAAAGGTAAAATGAAATACAATAATGAGACATCTCTATTATGGCAAAATATGGTTAAACTGTGTAAAAGTTTGTAATAGACTTAAAAGATTTCCATCAAAATGGTTCAAGTTGATAAGTAAATCAGGGTGCTTAGATGAAGAAAATTCATTTCACGAAAACTGTCATTCACTCCTGAAGACTAGTTTTAGAAAACCACAGGGTAACATTTCAATATTCTAAAAACTTCCGCCACGTCACATTCTCACTCCAGAGGCTGCCACGGGAAAGCGTTCCCTCTGGACGCAGAGGGACTGAACTGCGGGGTGCGCCCGTGGGCCGCTGCGCAGCCGTTCGGAGGAAGGCAGACCTCTGCGACGAGGCGTGACCTTGACTCCATCGCTACGAGGAGACGCAGCGCAAACGCTCGGAGCGCAAGGCTTATGACACGCACTGTCAAATACGAAGTACATAATGTTATATGTTATTAAATATTACACCCGTAATTAAAACACTTAAAATAACACAATGATATACACTTTCCACCTAGGACAATAAAAGGATAAAATGAAAATCTTAGTATATGTTCACAGCGTTTTGGCTGTACCTCCCTGGCACGACATGCACCAAGGGCAAAAAGATTCAGGCATTTATACTGATATTGTAATTCTGAAACCATCAGGTACATGATGTCAAGAAAATAAAAAATACTTCTGTTACTGTGACTGTGAACCAAGATTTTCAAGAGTAACAATGTACGAGTATGAAATCAGAGCAGCTGAGTTAAAAAAAAAACACGTTTCAGTTGGAATCACGGGTACAAACATGATTTATTTTTTTCTTAAAAATATGTATTTCCTACCTGGGGCAATGACTAAACAATAGTAATAATGCCTAACGACTCAGCCTGCTGTTTCTAAATACTATTTCCCATTTTAAAAAACCAGCCTTCGAGAAACGGCTCAGGAAAGGGTCTGCACGGAGTAAACCTGGACCATCTTGAGTCAGCAACCAAAGAAGTTATCAAGGACTAATGGGGACACTAATGGATCAATCTGAACATCACGATGAATGATGACCGTAACTCACTGAAATGCATCAAGTATATAAATAGCCTTGAGTCCATAATGACTCTGAAAACCCTTCATCGATCACCGATGGAAGTTGCTAGAGCAACTCATTACCCTGAAAACTGACAAAGGGGAGAAAAATCAATCAGGAATCCTGTCCTTCCTGATTTTTTGTAATGAAATAGTTAAGGGAAAGTTCCTCATTATAGAAGAATTACAGCTAAGAAATGTAAAAGAAATGATGTAATTAGAAAAATGGCCAAATGCAACACCTAAGGAAGAACGGACATTGAGAATGGTCGTTTAAGTGGGCGCTACAATCGTTAGGTGACGCGGGAAAGGGGAGCCTCTGGTGGCTGGACCAAGCTCGAGACAACTATACCCGCCCAGCATCACCAAAAGTGGACCTCGAGAGCCTTCAGATGGAACAGGAAGTAGAAGCACCAACTCCAAGGTGTTCTTGCACAAATAAAATCATACGTAAGTCAACCTGAATCTAATCAAACACCTCGCTCTAATGCCCGGCTACGGGAAATGTGGGGGACAGTGCAACAGTAAATGAAACCACAGAGAAGCCATCGGTCAGACCCACAATAAAGAGCCCAGTTCCTTCCACATGAAATGGCGTGGAAAAGGGAGAGATGAGGGACGCTACAGATTTTTAAGAGATTCGAGACCTAACAACCAATGCTATGTGTGATCCTGTTTGGATACTGTGCGAAAAAAAAAGCTGTAAAAATACATTTTCGAGACAACCAGAGAAACGTCAAGATGAACCGGGTTACAGATCATATTAAGGAATTTCTGTTAATTTTGTTAGGCAGAACAAAGGCACCGAAATCACGGTCTGTTTTCAATGTTCTCATACATCAGAAGTGTATACTAAAGTATATTTTCAGGTTAAAAATGGAATATCTGAAACAAAAAACTGGCAAAATGTTGCTAACTGGCTGACAAATACATCGTGGGTCCGTATAGTATTCTCTCTCTAGTTTTATGCTTGAAAATTTTAACCCAGAGAAATTAAAGAGGAACAAAGTGTCAGTAAAGTGGATGAAAAACCACATAATCAGAAACTAGATTCAAAGCCTGCACCTGCCATTTACTACGGGCATGACCTTTGGAAAGCGACTCAGAAATGCTGCACTTTCTCATTTTCAAGTGTCAGCCACCTGACAGGGATGTGAAGAATACCTGACCTCGTCATCTGTCTAGTACACGTAAAACCCTCAGACATCTCACGACAAATAGCAGGGACTTAATGATTCCACTTGTATTGGAATCTAAAGAACAAAATAATAAACAGATAAAACAAAAAGACTCACAGACACAGAGAACAAACTGGTGACTGGCACATGAGAAGGGGGGGATTGAGGGGCTGGGTGAAAAAGGTGAGGGGTTGAGAAGTACCAATCGGTAGGTACAAAACAGTCACGGGGATGCGAAGCCCAGCACAGGGGATGTGGTCGATAACCCTGTAATCACTATGTATGGTGCCAGGTGGGCACCAGACTTACTGGGGGGATCGCTTCATAAGTTATACAAATGTCTAACCGTTGTGCTATATACCGGAAACTAATATAAAATAAAATTTTAAAATGGTAGGTACTTAACGAGTATAGTTTCCACCCGTCCCTCAGTCAAAAACATAATGAAGCGTCCAAAATCAAGAGGAATTACAGAAGGAAATGTTTAAATAGAACGATAAGTGGTCTTACTGGCGTTTTAACTACTATTTGAAAATTACATATTAAAAAGCAATTGTCAAATAAGAGCGATATAAGGAGAAAAATAACCCACAATGGTAACGGAACGCTCCACAGACTCGATGCACAATCAGATGCCAGCGGCGCGGAAAGGTGCACACACACACACACACACACACACACAGCTGGCTTCTTGTTCCTCCCAGAGGCAGCCAGCCTCCAGGGCGACCGCAGCAACCCGCACCGCCCGGCCCCCATGCTGTCACGCGCCCTTCTGCACTGAAGGTCGGCTGGCTATCTGCGTGACCCATGGCCTGTGGCAGAGATGGCAGTGTGTGGCTGCTGAGGCTAAGTGACCACGATGTTTCAGGTCAGCCTTCCTCCGTGGCTGCTCACTCCGGGAGGCCAGAAGCCCGCGCGAAGACAGCCACACAGGACCGAGGCCCCTGCGCCGCCACTGAGCACACGCCCGCCATGCAAGGCCGCCTTCGAGGCAGACGCTCCACCCCCACTGGGCCCTCAGATGCCCGCCACCTGCTGTGACCTGGTGAGACCCGTGCCACAGCGGTCCCACCGAGCCAAGCTCGAAGTCCTGACGCGTGGAGCCATGAGAGCCACAGACGTGCTCGGCTGCTGGGCGCCACGCGCTTGGGCCGACGTGACACCGTCTCAGAAAACCAGTGCACCCTCTTCCTCACCTTTTCCAAAGTGACACCTGCGGGTACTACTGACTTGGGACTCACCGTGGAGCTCCTGGCCCGGCCATCACCCACTGTCTCGTCACATGCCACCCACTGCTGGCGGCCCGGCCCTGCCTTGCCTGCCATCCAGTCGTGTCGTGGGCTGGGCCGCGCCTTCTGCAACAAGGTCTGGCCCCTCCCAGGCCTGTGCCCCCGCGGGCCCGTCAGCCCGTAGTGCCACTCGGTTCCCCCACATCGCACGATCACAGCCCCCGCACTGCGGCAGTGACGTGCCCAGACCCCCAGGGGATGCCTGAAAGCGCGGACTCTGGTCCCTCCCATGCGCACACCCACCGTAAAGCTCCACTCGTGAGTCAGGCGATTTCCAGACAGAAGTTTCGTTCCCGCCCTCGATCTTGGCAACTTTATACGATTTTTTTCTTCCCTTACTAAGCTGAAAATGCTCACCTTTTCACTTAAAGTACTTTACGGCTTCTCTTTGGTTTATCTGAATGGCCAGAGTTACTCCTCTTGCATTTTGGGACCATTAAAAAATACGGGCGACCTGAACACAAGCATGGCAATACTGCGATGACCAAGACGGCTACTCGGTGACTGCTGAGCAGCGACTCTGTCATGGAGACGCTGGACAGAGGGATGATTCACGTCCCGGGAGAAGTGGAGCAGGACAGCACACCACCCAGAACGGCATGCAATTTAAAACCTATGAATTGTTTATTTCTGGAATTTTCCATTTAGTATTTTGGAGCCGCAACTGACCACGGGTAACTGAAACCGCAGACAGGGAAGCCGTGGACGAGGGGGCGCTGCTGTGTGTCACGGTGATGCGTATCAAATGTCCGGCGCTACCTCCCGACTGAGCTGAGACCCCTGCAACGTATGCCATGCTAACTGCACTCGACGTGTCCCACCGACGTCTCCGCACACGGATGCTACCGCAGCTGTGTTCCATTTGCCAGAAACGCGTGGGTGCTCGGTATCTGTTCCACGAACGAATGAAACAGTGCTGTCGAATACGCACCAAGCAGAAAAGCAGACTGGATTCATTCTGCCTCTTCTAACCAGGAATTTCTAGAATTCTACACATCCAGACAGGTCATCAAAAAGACATGTGGCAACCAGGACCAGCTGGTAACCTAAAACTGGGAAAGTATAATTTGCGTTATCGCACTTCTGAGAGGAGCTGATAACAACAGATAACCTTTGGTCAACTGCTCAGTGGAGCACGCGGCAGGTGGTTTGGGCTCTGCAGAGGGACGCGGAGGGTCTGCGAGCGTGTGCGGAGGCAGCGGGCTCGGAAGGCCGGGGCTGCAGACCCCGCCGTGCAAGGCCAGCGGCTGCCACTGACGTGAGGCCACGCAGCCCCTCTCGGCGCAGAGCTGTCTGTCTGCCTGCTGACGTGGTTTGTTTGTTCTACACAGTTTTAAGATTTTAAAACTTAACTGTTAACACTGAAAAACCAGAAACATTTCACGAGAAAATCCCAATTTCCAGCTTAAGGTAAAGATCAGGAAGTGTCACAACGCTGACCTCACATTCTCGCGGGAACGCAGCAGACCGACCTGCCCCTTCGCGCTTGCCACGATCCCAAGCAGGGCCACCGACCTCGCTTGGGTGGCCCCTCCACTCCTTGTACGCCTGAGCAGGCAAGGCCCCTGTGACAGGTTTGACAAGCGAGGGCCTCAGAATCACAGATTTTTGTTTAAGCTTCTCCTCCACCACTTAGGAGGTAGGTCACAGCACTTGGTAGTGGGACCCTGGCCAGGCAGATGACGACAGACCTTGTCTTAGAGAATGGACACAGTAAATAACAAATGCTAGCCGCTTTCCCACTGCCATCAGCAAGCTGGGAAACGACGCTATTGAGGCAGGAAGTAACGGTCTGAAATCTGAAGATAAGAGTCTAGGACCAAATTCCTCACTTATAAAATAAGTGACTGGAGGCAAATTACTCAGATTCCTAGACTCGCTTTCTTCCTCTCTGTAAAGGGGCGAGGAGACTCCCCTCCCTGCCTGTCACACGGCAATGCAGCGAAGACAGAACGCACGAGGGCTGACATTTTAAAAAGTGGAAATTCCAGGTTTAAACATGGATGAAGGAATGACCCGCAGAGGAAATCAACACTAACTGGCTGGTGAGCGGACTGTAGAAAAACTAATGAGACAGAAATACCGCAGACTGAAGGAAGGAAAGCATGCAGATGCTCCAGGCAGATGCTCCCGGTGGGCCCAAAGCCCCAGGGAACCTCTAGGTCCAGACTGAGAAGCAGGGGCAGGGGACTGGGAACCTACGACAAGAAACGGTCCTAAAGGCCCTGTAACCCTCGACCTGTCTCTAACCAGCACCAGGGTGAACGAGACTGATTCCCACTTAAAAACTCTGACCTATTTTACCATACACGGCCACGGCAGAGTCTAAGGTGGCAGAAGAAAAACATATTCTTGCCAAAGATTTTTTGACTCACTAACAAACATAGAGGAAACGAGGAAGAGGGTCTGCCGCTGGTGAAAGCCTCCGCTCACGCACCGCTGGTACGCACGGAGCTGGGCGCTGTTTGCCCCCATGACACGCACAGTCCTCAGTGTCCCAGCACCAACTTGGTACAGCACCGAAGCGAGAGCCAAGACCGACAGCCTGGAGAGAAAATACACTGCGACAGACAATGAGATTCATCACCCAGGGATCTGCAAGCAGGACACAGACTGCACAGGAAAGGTGCTGAGAGCTAAGCCGGGGGCTGGGGTAGCCGGCGGGGACCGTGTGTAGTTAGAGGCTTGTCCGCAGGAAGGCAGAGGGAGCACACGGATAGAGTGGGTAGGAATGTGAAGCCCCGAAAGAAAAAGTCAAGTGCTTCCTCAGCCCTGGCCCACTGCCCTTTTACAGATACAGCCCCATTTCACCAGCCTGGGGGCTTTATGTCACACAACGAACCTTCCAGCATCTGAGTCAGGAGTGTCTATTCTTTACTGCCAGAAGGCCTCACCTAGAACAGAGTGTCGACGAAAGCAGTTAAAACCACAGAGCCTTGAACAAAATGTGGTGAGTTCGTGCAGTACATGGAATAGAATGTTAGGTGAGGGCAACCCTTAAAAAGTTACGTACTGTGTGTAAATATTCTAAGCAAGCCACTTCATCGCTTACCCCAACTCACGACCCTTTCCAGAGTCCAAGGAACAGACAAGATTTGAAAGCTCGGAACTTTGTCGAGATAGCCGGGCCTGCAATAGATGCCTGCCAAGCCCTGCCAAGCTAGGTTAATACAGTAGGTGGACAAGTCATCTAGGGCAGGGGTCCCCAAACCCCGGGCTGTGGACCGGTACCGCTCTGTGGCCTGTTACGAACCAGGCCACACAGCAGGATGTGAACAGTGGGTGAGGCAGCGAAGCTTCCTCTGTATCTGCAGCCGCTCCCCAGCACCAGCATCACCGCCTCAGCTCCACCTCAGATCATCAGGCATTAGAGTCTTATAGAAGCACTGGTCCCTGATGCCAAAAAGGTTGGGGACCGCTGACCTAGAGGCAGTCTTAACTGGCTGGTAAGCAAATCAGGACACACAAAGAATGGCCAGCAGTAGCTCTGCTGGACGTTACCCAAAATGAGTTAAGTAAAAGGGGCTGCAGACAGCAGACTGGAGAGCAGGTATTAAAAAAGAGACAGGCATAAAGAGACCAGGCAGCCTTCGAGTGACAAACAGGATGGCCTCTGGCTTAGAAACTCTGGTTTCGATGACGCCTGACCGCTTTCTTCCTTTGTCTTTGGATGTCTGAAAACTGCAACGTCTTCTTTACTTGACGCTGAGTTAAGTGATTTTTTGTTCCTTATATTCAAGAGTAAAGACTGAAACAGAAAATATACGGTAAAAGTATAAAAAGAAAAACGTACGATGAGGGGGAGGAAGCAGCACGCTTTCAATCCAACAACTCTATATAACAAGCCTGCATCAAAATTTAAACGTTACGCACACACAGCAGAGTTATTAATAAATAGGGAGAAGTTGGTAACAACCAGAGTTTTAAAATCAAATCTGTTCTGAAAGCACTGAGACTTAGGGGTGCCCTACACTGTACACATCATGGCTCTAAAGCCCCGGCACTCGGGAACTCTGTCATGCGCAGATGCCCGTGGCGGAGTATTTTCAGATAATCTAGCTTTCACATTATCGATCACCCTCTTTCGATGCATTTTCCAGTTATTTTCATAGTTTCCTACTGATTTCCTGCGTTTGGGAAAGGGGGTATCTTTAAGTAGGCACGTTTCCATAGAAAGAACTTTTATACTCAATTTTAAAAATACCCTCCTATATGCAACTTTACTTTATTAAGCTATAAAACGTGGGTTAAGAAAGCTCCAGGTCAGACTCACTAGATATTTGGGAGAAGTAAGGAGAAATAAAAGATTTTTCTTGTACATAACCAATTTAGCTGTCTCCTTTTCAAAATTAACACGAACTCTTCACCACGGAGGGGTAGCATAAATGTGAATGCAGACAAATGGGACCATGAAAACAGCCAGGTTCTCTTAACACAAACCACTGCAGTTACACACGCAAGGTGAAGGAAAATGCTCTCTTTGGTGACCTGTTTGTTTGTAAATGGTGACGAAATTCTAAGACAGGGATCTTCTAAGGTACTCCAAAACATCTAAATCTTCTCAGTAAGTATGAGAAAACAATGCTGGTGGCAGTCTAGAATAGTCAAATCCATGAAAGTCTACAGAAAAATCACAAAAGCAATCTTCTTAAATGATGCAAAAATTATAATTAAAAAAAAAAAAAAGATAAACAAAAGCTCCCTCCAAAACTGATTGCAACACATTTGACGTTTATGTTTTCAAGAAGTTTTCACTAAGAAGTCTGAAAATAATAATCACTCTTCCAAATAGGTCTTTCCTTCATTTGCCTGGTTGAGAAAGTCACTCGACTGTCAATAAAGCTATGATTTCCATCCAATACCCTCGGGTTCAGCCAAATTCAGTCTTCTGAGACCTCGGTAAGGTCTGACTGATCAGGTGCCTGCAAATATCTGCCAAAAGTGCTGGCGTACAGGTCTGGGCAAACCATGCCCAGTACTGGCAAACAGCTCAGATCAGCAGGCCCTGCTGATGATTCCTAGTCAATGGATGGCAGTTAAGAATTGCGGGCATTGCTCATTTGAAAAATTAAAACGTACGTTTAATAGCTGTAGAATATCATCAGTTTTTTTTTTTTAAATTAATTGTAGTGGTTTCTTTAGGGGTGGGGAGAGACCCATTGCTTAATTTAAGATTTTTAAATGAGAAGTTAAGGTATAGGCTTACATCTTTCTGAAACAAAATTGACCCAAGAAGAACATTTAAAATGTCAGAGATGCGTGTAGGTGTACCTGTTACAACATGGTAGGAACAGACATAAAATTTCTTCAGCTTGCTCAACAAACACATTTTTATCATTAGAAACTAAATAAACCCAGGAAAATTTAAGCAACATTACCATACTTGGTGCCTCCAAGTTTAGGTACATTGAAGAACTTCTTGTGTGAACTGTCGTTTAATGTCTCAATAAGGTACTCAAAGATGTATCCTGAAAAAAAAAATTGTACTTTCATTAAACAGTTACAAAGTACCCTTTCAAAGTGAGAATACCAGCTTTGTCCAACAGAATTTTCCGCAGTGATGGAAATAGTCTATATTTGCACTGTCCAGTAAGGTAGCTATTAACCACATGTGGCTAATGAGTATCTGAAACGTGGCTAAGACTGAGGAATTGAATCGTTAATTTTATTTAATTTTAAATAATTTTAATTTGAACAGTCACACGTGGCTATCGTCCACTGTATTGGACAGTACTGCTCTAAACCATGGCTCTTATCAAGAAAAAACTGACAATTAATTCCTGAGACGTGATAACAGAGAATACCTGAAAACGGACAATGAGAATGATTTAAATGACGTATGGGCGTGTTTGGGGAAGACGTGTCCTGAATATTTCAAAAGTACAGACAGAACAATTTCAGAACACCACAATTTTGTTGGAGGGACTGATTTTTTTTTTTAAGATTCAGGAGACAAGATTTTGGCAGAGCATTCAACAACCTAGACAAAACCAAACAAAACCAAACAAAAAACTTAACAGGTAAGACCTCAATAGGTCTTGAGACTGAGGAAAGACGCAAACGACAAAATATTTGGGCAAATGAGCAGATTCTCTCTAAAAGAGACATGTCTCTCCGGTCTGGCACGAACTGAAGCTGAACCATAAAGTCAAAGACCTGGGGGGGTCTCATCTGAAATGTGCCCCCGCCCCTAACGTCTTATAGATTCAGGAAGTGACGGGGAAGCCGCCTCAAGGGACAAGACCTTGCCATCTTTTGTGCAGACTCATTGTCGTGGGTGGGCAGGACCCTCGACAGTGTCAGGCCGGCGGGCCGAGAAGAGAAAAGCACAGTCCACTTGCAGAAGCCACAGCGTTTCTCTCTTCCTTTTAGAGGGGAGACAGCGGCGCACTGGGGTCGAGGCCCAGCGCTGCAAGACGCGGTCCGGGCACTGTCGGACCAGCGATCGGCCTTGACCGCTGGCCGAGGCCGAGGGGGGGAGGGAGGGGCGCAAGGCTGGACAGCGGAACAAACAACAGGCTGCGGGAGACCCCGGCCCCCGCCCCGATCTCTTACGAAGGGGGGCGCTGAGGGGACGCGGGCCGCCCCCGACCCCAGCGCGGCTGCGGAGACAGCGGGGCCCCAGGCGGAGGGGGGCGGACGGCCCGGGGGTCACGGCGGGACGCTCGCGGCCCGAGTGTGCAGCGGGCCCGGCGGGCAGGCTCGGGAAAGCGGCTCGAGCCTGAGGCCCGGACGCCGGCCGAGCGACTCCAGGCAAGGGCCGGAGGGCCGCGGCGCCGGGCGGCGGACGGAAACTGACCTGCACTTGGGGCGTCCATCGCTGGAGACCATATTAGCCCGCGGGGAGGGGCCCGCGGGGAAGGAGGAGGCCGCCGGGCGGGGAAGGGGAGGAAGGCGGCCGACGGGCCGGAGAGGAAGGAAGGGCGCAGTCTCGCGCAAACACCGCGAGAGCCGCAGTGCCGGCCCGGATCTGCGCTCGCGGGATTTGCCGTTCAGCTCTCGCGAGACCTCTGGACGTGGAAACAAAGAAAGAGCAGGGGCGGAGCTAGCGGGAAGGCGCCTCCTCGCGGGGGCCGCGGCTTGGCGCGGCCTCGTGGCCGGTTGTGGCCGAGGCCGAGGCCAAGTGGGGTGTTCGGTGGCGGCTGCACGGAACGCGTCTTCCTGGCGCTCCGGGAGCTTCGGTCTCCGCTTGCTGCTCCCTCCCGGCAGCGGTCGCCACGCGCCTCTCCGTGCGCCCGCCTCGCCCGCCCCTGCGTCCCCACCGCCTTATCTGCCGCGGGCAGCCAGCTTTGCGGGGACAGCTGCCGTGCTCGCCCTTCCCCTCCCACTCCTTATCCCGCCGCAGCCCGCCTTCCACCGCCAGCGGTGCCTCTCTGCCCGAAGTCTGCCATAACTCCGCCTTTCTCAGTCCTTGCTCGGCCTGCTCGCTCCCCTCGTTGAGAAATATCAGCTTTTGTGACCTCAGACTCTTGTTCTCTTTTCTGCCTGTCTCCAAGGGCGCGCCATCTCGGTCCCTCTGCAGGCCTCTCCCACCCAGCCTCAGTGCACCGGGTACTGAATCCAGCCCCCAGCCCTGCCCTTGCCCCTCCTCTCTCCATTTCCCCCAGCCGCTCTCACCCTGTCCTTTGGCTTTAGTTATATGCTGATGCTTCCCAGTCCACCTGTCACCCAGACCCACCTCCTAAACCTTGAGATGTACGTCCCAGCACCTACTGACGCCTCCACATCCCACAGGCACCTCAGACCTAACATCTCCGAAACTGGATACCAATCCTTGGTCAGAGACATGGTTTGCAAATATTTTCTCCCAGACCGTAGCACAGGTTACATTGCCTTTCAGACAAAATTAGAGTTCCGTCAGCAAGGGAGGCAAAATTCCTGTAAGGTTGGCAACGCCCGTGTCTGCCACATGTCACTAGACTATAAACTCCATGAGGAGAGGAGCCATGTGCATGTCCCCAGCATGGAAAATGATCCCTGGCACAGAGTAGGTACTAAATGTCGTGTGAATGAATGAAGTCACTCGTTCAAGGTTGTACAACTGGCAGTACCAGATTAAAAAGAAAAGCTAATAATTGAGTTCTCTGAAACATTTTTGAAATACTCGTTCCTAGATTTATCGGCGTGATCGCTTCATAAGTTACATAATTGTCTAATCACCAGGTCGTACACCTGAAACTGATCTTGTATGTCAACTGCAATTGAAAAATAAAAAAATTTAGTATGTATTCAGTTTCTGTTGAAAAGAGAGACTGAGAACTTTGCAAGGGAAGGGCAGAGAAAGAAGACCTTTCCTGAGAAGCCAAGAAATGACGGTAGCCGTCTACTGAAGCTCCAGCTTGCCCTTAGGAACTTCATGTCCCTACTGTGAGTGATTATCTTAAGCATTTTTTCCCTACCACGGTGGTAGCCTCCAAAGAGACGTTTTCACAATACATTTCTTTTTCAAGTTACACAGGAAGTCAAAGCCCCGGGGGACCATGGTACACGCAAGGCAGGTAACCGTGTGACTTGTATCTGCCCGTCTGGTTAAGCGGAATGCAGTTAAGAGTCTTTTCTTCTAGCTAACAAGAATAGACCACACTTCAAAAGTTTTTAGAAACTCACAGAAGTCTCAGTCTGTCGCCAGGAGGTGGTTAAGGTCAGTGCAGGTTTGCGGTTCAGAACACAATCTTTGGAACTGTCATAAGGTAGAAAAGAAAGAAAAGGCTCTTACTCCTCAGACCCATATTTCCTTTCCTAAGGGAAAAAGAATCGCCATCGGTAAAATGACATCGGAACTTAAATTCCAAAAGTACTGCTAGGAGTTCAATTGTGTCCTCCCTTATAGATTCACATGTCCAAGTCCTAACCCTATTTCTCTGATGGCTCTAGGCTCGTCCCTTAGTCTGGGGGAACTCTGAGAGGTAAATAGACAACGACAGTGACCACGTGTCCAAAAAAATCAGAAAATCTTACCAGGAGACGGTGGCGTTTGAACTCAGAAACTATGTGGTCAGGATATTTGTCAGCCAGCATTGTGGACATCCGACACCCACTTCCTGCTTCTCCTGCACAAATCACTCTGATTTTCGTTTGGGCAGTTCAGCCCTTCCCCACTCCCCATCCACAGACCCACTATTGGACTCAGTATCTGGGGAATAACGTAATCAGAAGCAACGAATCACAAGATGTTTGCTGGGCCTTCTAGGAAAGGGAAGCCTTCTTGTTCCCTCCAGAAGTCGTGGGGTGTGAAGTTGTGACTCCTGGAACTGCTAGAGTCATTTTTATCACCGTAGTGGAGAGCCTGGGGCTTTGCGGTCCACCGTGTGTGGCCTGAGAATAAAGCCAGGACTGTGGACACAGAGGCAAGAGAGGAAGGAGTGATGGACCCTTCGCGTCGTCCATTTAGCTGTGGACCAAGCCCTGCCTGTTCCTCACGAGACCTTCCTCTGGAATTTTTTTCAGTTATGTGAGCCAATAAAACCCCTTAATAGTTTAAGCCGATTTGTGTTTTTGTTTGCGCTTTGTAGCTTGCATCAAAAGATCTGGTGGCTATTTAGGAGCTGTGCAGTTGGGGACAGATTGCTTAACTTCTCTGAGCTGCAGGTTACTCAATTGTAAATGGTTGCAAGTAACAATGACTACTTAGATGGTCTTGCCAATTAAACGTATGCGAGGAGTTGTCTTAGTTTCAAATAGTGGCTGTCACGAATTTAGTGGCTTAAAACAATACAATGTTATTTATTATCTTATAGTTCTGGGGATCAGAAGTCTGACATGGGCCTGGCGGGCGAAAAGGTGTCAGCCGTGCTGCTGAAGGCTGTGGGGCGGGCGGAAACCAGTCCCCGGCCCGCTCCAGCTCGTAGAGGCGGCCTTTGTCCCTTGGCCCTTGGCTCCCTTCCACCCCCAAAGCAGCAGTGGCATCACTCGGACCTCTGCTTCTGTCCTCACATCTCTTTCTGACACTCCTGCCACCCTCTTTCAGTTATAAGGAGGCTCGTGATTACGCTGGGCGGTCGGGTAACCCAGGGTAACCTCCCATCTCCAGTTCGATAGTCTACGGCCTTAATTCCTCTCGCTGTGCCCCAGAGCGTCCTCACAGCTTCCAGGGTTAGGACGCGGACGTCTTTCGGGGGCGCAGGGGCCAACCACTCGAATCCATGCGAGAGTGTGCACAGACAGCCAGACTCATGAATTACCTCGACCGGCTCCGAAGAACACTGGACCCCACGAAGTGGGAGTCAAAGAAGGTGTTCAGAGAAAATGATGTCTAAATGAGTCCATTTTAGAGAATGTCAGCCGTTTATCAAATACCTTAGACGTGGTGCCAGATGGTTGCATAAACTGTAAATGATCTTCATAATAACACTGAGGGTCATTATTATTATTAGCCTTGTTGTATAGATTGAAACCGAGGTTCAGAGATACGGAAAGATGGAATCCCTTATTAGCACTCGCTACTCGATGGAACTAGACAGGTTGGATTTGGGGAGAGAGAAAGGTGGGGGGCAAGAGGCAGAAGGGGAGAGGTCCCAAAAAACATGGCAAGGGAGGCCCAAGAGAGGCCCTGTGCTGTGTTTCCCAGACAGCAGGGGACAGTGCCCGGTGCCAGGAGGGGGTCTGGGGAGAGCTAGAAGGAGGAACTTGGGGGATCTGGAAGGAATTTGGGATGGTATGGAAACCACACATAATGTAGAGATTTCATACACTCTACATTAACATGTCAGAGCAGGAACGGAACACAAGAAGCCATCTGGTGTAAGGTTTTGTAGCCGGGCCCGGATCTTGCCGGGTTCCGCTGGGGGTTGGTTACCCAGTGAGGTGCCGGCAGAGCAGGAACGGGGAGCCGGATTCGGGGCCCCGGCCCCACTTCCCTTCCGGGGGCGCGGGCCATTCTGCAGCGGAGCCCCTGGTTCGTGCCCAGAGATTTCGCGGAGATATTGGGGAGACGGCTCGGGCAGCTGTCAGCGAGCAGCCTCTGCGGGCAGCATGAGGCGTCGTCTGCCTGGGTGACAGCAACAGAAGCCTGGGGGACGGGGCTCCAGCGGTTAATGAAACGCGGAGGGAACAATAAGGGAAGGCAGCTCCCCGGGGCCCCCTCTAACAGGGCCATAAAAACGGGTTAAGACTCCTCGGTGGCCGCTTCCGAGCAGCTCTCCCGCCCGGCTCCATCTGTTTCAGACGCGTTCGCCCCACTCAACCCACGCTCAGAGCAGCCTGCACGCCCGGGCTGCACTGAGGGCTCCAGGACCAGCACCGGCTTTGGGGGCCGTTCTTCGAAAGCTCAGAATGTTAAATCCTGACCATCCCTCCACAAATCACAGGTGCCCTGGGAATGACACAGCCTCAGCCCCTCCCCCGCGGATAAGACGCATCCCCGTGACCTAAACCAGCACTGGGTCACCGCCAGCCTCCCGGCCGGTTTCGACACAGCCACGAGAGGGGTTCTGTTAAAACACAAGACGGCTCAGATCATCCTCCTCCCAGGACCCCACACTGGTCCCTTGAGACTTGCAGGGGCTGGACCACTAACGACTATGTGTCCGAGACAACCTGGACCGTCCGGATCCGGCTTCTAGCCCGCTGGTCAAATGCGCTCGTGTGACATTCCGAGTCGGACCTGAGCTGTGCGGAGAAGGAGGCGAGGCGTGGGCATCTCTCTGTGGCCTGGCGTGCGGGTGGAGGCGGCACCCTCCCGACGGGCATCCGCGGTGGCCCCGTTCTGCGGTGGCGTTCGCGAACTGTTCCCGTAAGCTCAGCCCAGAGCCCCAGGGGTCTGAGCCCCGCCGCCCGCGGATCTGGGAAACGCAGACGCCAGCTTTGCAGCCCCGGCGGAGGAAGAAGCATGAGGAGGACGTGGAACCGACGCCAAGCGCCAGGCCGCCTCGAGCGGGGTCGGCCGACTCCCGAGCAAGGCCCTGCCCAGCACAGGCGCTGTCTCTGGTGGCGGGAACGCGCCACCTCCCGGAGACACCTGTCCACCGTGCGACAGTCACACTAGGAAAAAGTTTTCCTTCACATCGAGCTGGAACCCGGGGCGAAACCAGTCCTGGCTTTGCTTTCTGGAGCCAAACAGAAGTCGGCTGCTGTGTCCATTGACCTGCCCTTCAGGGATCTGAGGACGGTGACACGGATGTCCCTCCACACCGTGCTGGGCAGCACTGAAAACGTGGATTTTCCGACGAATGACGGCGGCGAAGAGCCACGCACCGGAGGAAGGGGGAGGAAGGTCTGGGATGGAGGAGGTGGCAGGGCCACCATGAGTCCCCACCCCGCCCCGAGGAGAACATATGTGTCCGTGGCATCACGGCAAACGGAAAACCACAGCCGTTCTGCTCATGCCAGCCTTCCGAGAGCTGGGAACCAGCGAGTCCCCACACGCTGGAGACAACACACTAAATTCCGACACCGGAGGCAGTGTAGACGCAGAGGGGCTTTTGGCTAGGAGCTTCACGGCAGCTCTTTTTGGGGGGGCTTCTCCATGCGTCCCAAGTGCTCCAGCACCTGGCACCACTGGCCTCATTAATGAACAGCAGGTGGCCTCTCTCACCGTCCCCTGTTTTTAAAGATGGTTGACTTTTTTTTTCACAGTCATGCTAATTACAACCTTCTGCAGCTGTTATTTGCAAGTCCATGGGGCTCTTTAAAAAGCTTTGTCACTGATCTAATTCACTCGACCCTCCCATTCAGGGGAGGGATCAATAGGAAAGAGGCAGTTTCCCCCCATCTGGATGATGTGTGAACAAAACGTCAAAGAATCTGGTAAAATAAGTGAACTGCCTCTGGCGCCAGAATTTATTTACTAATAATGCTCCTCAGTTTCCTATGCTGAGTAAATGTCGCGGACCGTCCAGAGGCTGAGAACTTGACCCCCAAGAAACAGGTCGCCCAGCTAGGAAGGGCCGTCCGTGTGGCCGGGAGAAGACAAAGCCATTCTTTCTGGCCGGGCGATGTGGAAAAGTTGCACAAAGAGATGACAAGGGACAGGAAAAATGAAACAAAACCGCAGCGAGTCCTCCCCACAGCGGCATCCTGAGGGGCCGGCCACGGGTCCCGGGCGGCCCGTCCTTGTGCTGGCTCTGCTTCTGCTGCCCAGCCTCCCCACAGACGCAGCGCAGCCCCATTCCTTTCCAGTAAGTTCCATGCGCTTGGGCTAGCCGGAGTCCTGGCTGCTGAACAGCTGTCTCTGGGCAGAAGCGGTGAGTGAACCAGTCCTCGAGGAAGCAAGCGAGGGCCAGGCCTGTCAGGGACAGATGGAGCACAGGCCGGCGAGGACGAGGTTCCAAGCTCCAAATCTTGGAACCTCCTGTGCTAGACCCTGGCCCACAGGCTCATGAGCACCAGAGGCATGCATTCAGAAAGCCTGCTGCTGTGGTGCATAGTGTCACCACATGGGGAAGCTGGGGGGCGGGTGGTTTGTCCAAAGGACCTCCCTGTGTTATTTTTGCAAGTGTCTGTGTCTATGATCATCTTTAAATAAAAGTTGTTTTTTTTTTTAAGCACATTGCTGTTGATACTCCTAGTGGAGACAATGTCTGAACCTCTCCTAAGGTGACCCGTGGCGGAGGCTGGACAGGCGGAGTGGCCGGGCCCACGGCAGGCCGTGGGGGAGATCCAGGAGGCTAAGGCGAGGACTGAGCATACCTGGGGTACCCGCCATGATTCAGGACCTGGGGGAGAATGGGGGAGGAAGGGAGGGCGGGGGAGCAGGAAGGGAGATCTACCCACGATGACACACGCGGCTTGGGAGCGCCGTGAAACAGGGCATTACTCGGCTGCACCACAGTCGTCCGAGCCACGCTCCTGTCGGTGGACACCTGAGCTGCTTCCAGCTTTACGTGATTGCCGACATTCTGTGGTGAGTGTCCTCCGAGGTGTTTCTCGTGCACGAGCCAAACCTTTTTGGGGCACACGCATAGAGACAGAACTGCAGGTTTGCAGGAAAAGCAACTGAATTACACGTTGCATCCGATCAGGTGCTGCCCGGTTGTCCTCCGTGGGGTCCGCAGCGGTGTGTACTCTCACTGGCAGTGGGTAGGAGTGCCCCCTGACACCTGACGCTGCCCTTCTGCGCCCTGCGGGCCAAGCCCGTGAGTCTCGGAGGGAAGGCGGCAGCCGCTCCGTCTGCGATCCCGCGGTGCTCGACCACTGACTTCATCGCGAGGATGGAAAGTTGATGAATTGCTTAACCACCCCCCTAGCCATTCACCTGAGTCACCGAACGAACTGCTCTGAAGACAGAGCAGCCATCAAATTAACCGCGGAGTCGAAGGGGCTTCCCGGGGGACTTCACAGACGTGGCCCCGAGGGGCCTGCCGGCTGCCGTGCTTGGGCCTCAGCGGTGGGAGACACTGAGCCCGATGTTTGCTCTCTGTCCGCAAGGCCCCACACGTGGGCAGGTGTGAGACGAGGAGCAAGGGCCCCAGTACCTCCCCCCAGTCCCCAACCGACTGCTCACCGCGGCGGGAGGGCCGATGGGCGCCGGGCGGCCCCTCGGCCCACGGAGAGGGCCCGGGGTTGGCCCGGCAAGGCTGCTGCACGAGGCGAGGCCAGCCCGCTTCAGGGCCATCTGCGCCGGGGCCACCTCCTGCCCCAGGCCCTTCAGACCCACCCGCTCACCTGCCCGCTCCCCATCACGGTCTTCAGGGCATTAAGAAAACACAGCAGGACGCCAAAGAGTCAGATCCGGTTCCATGTCTGCCCACACTCAGGGACCGGAGTCCTGACCGTGCCGTGGGGATGTCCCCTCCCGCGGGACCCCTCAGGGTTGCGGCACATGTCAGGACTTTGAAAACTATCAGGTGCCACAGGTGACAGCTTGGCTAACACATATTGGGTGTCAATTAAACGCTGGCACTCACTGAACAGTGACGTGTAGTGTTTCTTTGGACAGTCCCAGTAATCCCGTAAATTAGGGACCGTTATTACTCGAGTTTCCAGTGAGTCAGAGGGAGGCTAGGAGCCTCACCCAGGGCCACACGGCTAACGAACAGTGTGGCTGGGACTTCAGCCCTGATGACCCTGAAACGTAGGAGCCACTGACCTCTGAGGACTCTTTAGAATCCAGTCTGGAGAGCGCCATGTCCCGTGAGAAACAGCGGGACCGCATTCTGGCGCAGCCGGCCCTCGAAGGGCCCGGGTTAGCGTGAGGGCCGAGGGAGCTGGGCGGCACCAGGAGGGGCCGGGCGGGTCTTTCAGCGAGGGACGCTGCGGTCTACACTGCGGCTTCGCAGCCCGGAGGGGTCAGGCACCTGGCCTAGCTAATGGCAAGCCCTGCGCCAGGCTCATCCTGCTCGGAGCCTGCAAATGTTCCCCACCCCTCAGCCAGGTGAGGCCCTGAGGCCCAGGGCAAGTGATGCTCAGAAACGCCATCTTGTCTTGCAGCCCTTCCTCTCCGGTCTCTGCAGGAGCCGTCTGCGCCTCAGACTCTGCGGGGGAAAATGCCGATGGCCCTTCACCCTGGGAATGACGATTTCCAGGCCGCTGGGTTCCCAACACCCCGCTGCCCGGAGAGCATCTGAGCCCAGCTGTATGCCCCACGCGAGGGGGGATGGCAGCATCGCGTGGGAAGAGGCACTTAAAAGTAGGCGTTCCTCAAACCACAATGTGCAGACGGAGGAGGAGGAGGAGGAGGAGGAGGGAGGAGAGGAGGAGGAGGAGGATGAACCCCGGGCGGACCCTGGTAAAACGCAGTCTGAGTTTGTCAATCTGGGTGAAGCTGAGATTCTAGCATAACGAACTCTCAAATGAAGTCACTGATCGGCGGACCACACTCGGAGTGACGGCCACACAGGTGTGGCAGAGCCTGGGCCGGGGGCCTGGGCCCTTTGCGCCTCCTTCCCATGCGGCTGACGTCTGCAAAGCTACTTCTAGTCTCAAGGTCTCCATCCGTAGAACAGGAAATACCTACTAGAATTTAGTAAACACCTAAACGTGAGTGAAATCTTAAGTAGTTAAGTACCTACCTAATGAGATTGCTGGAAGGATTAAAAAAATAAAGTACTGCGGGGTACACAGCCCAGAGCCTGGCCACATAAACCCTCACTGCACGTGAATTCGCAGCCATCAGCGAAGGACGGGAGAGGCTAATCTGCCAGAATCTCGAGCACCAAGAAGCCAGCAGGGAGATGGGGTCGGGATTCCTTTTGCTGTCATGAGGGTAAAGCCATCTCTATTCTGCCTTGGGTCCATCTGGGGCCACCTCCTGTCCTGTAATTCATCAGCGCTGCCCCACTGGCGTCACCTGGGCAGATGTGATGGGGGGTCCTGGGCAGCCCCCCGTCCCAGCAGCTCTGTCTTCTCAGGAGACCCTCTGCAGGCTTCTCGCTCGCAGCCACCTCGAGCGGCTCGTCCTTAAATCACTTCCACGTCACGGAGGGGCGGGAGCCTGCCGGCCTCTCGGGGGCTCCGGCTGTCGCCCGTGGAATATGAACAGTGCCCGTCAGGCTGTTTGTCTTGTCGTCATTGCAATCTGCTGTCTGCACAACGTCTGGGTTGGGGCATGTTTGCAGGCTCGGCGAAGCCATCATTTTTCCCGGTGACATTTTCTGGGAGTAGCCTGATTCATCATGAATTGCTAAGGACAGACCTCGCCTGCATCTGGAGGGAGCTGCACGGCCCACCTCTGCATCGTTGCCTGTGTCTGACCTGCACACCCACCCACGCTCAGACCGAAGAACCCCAGGGCTGGGGCTCAGCTGTGCCCTTGCCACACTGCAAGGTGCTGGGCCCCCCTGGGATCTCGTTAAACTACACAGTCCGACTCAGCAGGTCTGGGGCCAGACTCTGCATTTCCCACGAGCTCTTGGGCGATCCCGTGCTGCCGGTCCATGGACCACACTTTGAGAACTATTGTTCTGACTTCCCAGGCTTTTGGTACGTTCATTAGTACCCCGAGAGATCTGTGACTCTTCCTGGAGGTCTGCCATCCCGCATGCGACAATTTAGGAGAGCTGGCAACACCCGAAACTTGGCCAAGGACACCCCAGCAGTCCTTATGACTCTCTTGAACTGGCAGCCTTGGTTTGCCCACACTCTGCCCGCTTGCTGGCCTCCGCCTCCCACCTGTGGCCTCTCCTGGTCGTTTGATCTGTGTCCTACCCTGGTACCTCCGGCCTTGGTCTTTGTGTCACTGCTCTGCCCCCCTCAGCCTCTCCGCCCTGGGCAAGCATGGGCAAGCGGTCCACCCCTGCCTGTACCCCAGCCCGCTGCCAGGGGCCTGGCACTCGAGGCTGTGCCCGAAGGAAGTGGCGGCTGCAGAACTAATTAAACCAACGTGGACGCAAGGCCCCAGCCCGGCGCCTGCCCTCCTCGTCCCTCCACCAGTGCCGAGCAGAGCAGGAAGGAGTTAGTCTGACCTTGACCGATGTGGTTAACGAGGTGCTTGTGTGACGCTTTGTTCCAGGGCATGGCTTCTGAGCCTGGCCCGAGGCTCAGCTGGACTCTGGCCGGCTCTGCACCCGCCGCCCGGCCATTCCCTTGAGCCTCACCCACAAGTCCCCGGGGCTGGTGTCTTGCCGCCAGCTGCCCTGAACGCTCTGCGTCCCCAAGGAAACCGAGGACAAGTCCTCTGACCTTTCCCCGAAGCCCCGCTTCGGCGAAGCTTCCTGTTTTACGAGCTGGCCTTTCTCTTTTATTTTTCAAATACAGCTGTCTATTGGGACGGAAGAGGCAGAAAACCACACGGAAGGACATAATTTTGGAACACTACCTGACACCATGTATGAGCAGAAGAAAGAGCGTGTTAGTCGTATTAATAATGCCTACGAATCCATGATGTGTTAACGAATGTCTGTTGATACCCGTGAATGAAAAAAATACATCAATTTGTTGCGGGAAAAAAACACATGCTCTCGAAAAATGTCACCATTAAATTGATAAAACATTGGTACGAAATTCAGCAAAGCATAATACACGTTTACCGTAGGCCGACGGTGATGAGAAGAACACGTTTTGCCCATCATGTAAGAGAAATTGAAACACAGGCGTTTCTGTAAGTCGCCCTTCAGTTTATAAAAAATACGGGATCCGTGAAGTTCAGGAAAGCAGAGAGAGACAGAACGAGGTACGCACGTGAATGTATCAGTAGGACGCCATCGGCGGAGATCAGTTTCGGGGGGCTTCGCGTTTATTTCTCATACAAATACACACCCTCGACTCTGTTTCACACAGTCGTATGATAGTACCTCCTCCCACATAGAATCATCACGACGCTATCATTCCCCGATTAGGTTTCAGAACGTCTTGTGACTCGTTCTGGACCGTGGTCTTTCCACCTGTTGTAACCTTTTGTTTTGAACTAAGTCTAGATTTACGGAAGAAATGTAAGGAAAATGAATCCAGGGCGTTCCTTCCACCGCGCCCATGTCCGAGTGTCCGTAATGCCAGCCTCCGACGCGGACGCACCACGCGGTCCTAACACCGTGACACTGGGCGTTGCTACTGCTTTCCGGACTTCGTTCAGTTTTCCCAGTTTCCTACCGATGTCCCAGGACGCCACGTGGCCTTTGGCCACCCTCTTTCTTTAACCCCCGGTTGGCCGAATGCTCTACAAACGGCAGCCGAGAAGGCTGATGGGGTCCCTCATCTCCATCTTCACTGGCTTCCTCCGGACTGCTGTTCTGTCCGTCACAGTGAGTGGAGGGCTGGGTTCCCCATTTATTACCCGGATCTGTCTATTTCTCGTTTTCTCAAATAAATAATCGGTACCCGGCACAGTGACCAGGATACAGAGCTCCCGCTGGTCACCCCAACTCAACCGCAGCACCCGTCAGGGGCCAGGCTCCAAATGGCTCAGCGCTTCAGACGAGGCGAGGCTCTGGGCCCGCTGGGCTCCCTCTTGGCTCAAATCTGGGTGAGGATGGCAGGGTGCGCTGACAGATAGCGCCAGGTCTGAGACCGGGCCTGGATGAGCCCCCACCCCACCGCATCCCTGCTGGGCAGGGTGACACCAGGCAACCACGTGGCTTCTTGACCCAAGACTCCTAGCTCCGGGACTTTAAAATTGGAACTCAGTAAACTCGATAAACACGTCGGCTGGCAGCTGAAACGTCACCTGGGGGCGAGTGTTCTGGGCAGGCCTCACGCCCTTGCAGCTTGGTGAATGCTAGAAACCCTTACCACGGGGTCACCCGTCAGCGTCCCCACCCCTGTCACAGAAATCCCAAGCCCTTCACTTGCGGTCTGTGCGTTGCCTCTTTCACACCGAAGGGCAGCTTCTCGGTGAGCCCGCCGTCCATGGAGCCACATCTGGTGGAGCAGCGAGAGGTTCCAGAGCCTGTAGGTGGTCCCCCCCCCAACCCCCACCAGTGGGCTCGTAATCACTTCCCGGATTCCAGAGGCTCATTATGTGAAATGCAAGCCGTAAGGCCCAGCCGGCCTCGCCTGCCCGCCTCCCCGAGCTGTCAGCAGGCGCTTGAGATGTTTAGAGCTTTTCTGGGGGAGATGGGGGCTGAGGCCCAGGCAGGTCTGTTGGCAGCCCTTCCCCAACCTTTCCCTGTTGACCTTGGCCCTGCCCTCTGGGTGCACCTGCCAGCCTCCCCGTGCTCTAGGTGGGACCTTTGACTTGGGCCTGACCCTCCCATTGGGGGGTGGGGGCTGTATTGAACTTGAAATGGGTCTGGACATCTCATTCTACCATTTCTTTCATTCTTCCTTCCGTGAAGATGGGCCGACCACCTCTTCTGAACCCAGAGGTGGGTACTGTGGGGGCAGCAAAGAATGACCACAGGGAAGGAACACTCTAGAGAGAAATCGGGGCGAGTCCCCCTGCCATCGTCCTTGTACGCTCCGTCCTCGGGCCCCTCCTCGGCGTCTGGAACGCAAGCAGCCGTGCCGCAAGGCTGGCTCTGATGCGTGCAGGGTCGGCGGGCGAAGTGGGAGTTCACGGCAGGGAAGGGCCAGTCCCAACAAGTCACCGGGCTGTGTCCACAGAAGGAGTGGGGATTCCCTAGCTGAGGATGCAGAGGAGGGAGTTGTAGGTGCTGGGGTGCGTGAGAAAACCCGCCGGGAAGCCGGAGAAGCAGGGTGTGAACGACGGCTCTGGAAGTGAGCGGGAGAGACTCCCCGCCCTACGGGCCGCGTGCTGCGGGGAGGCCGAGCCCTCGCCGGGCTTCACTGCCGCCTGCACAGTGCGGGGCAGGCAGGCGGCGCCCCCTTTCGTCCACCCCCCCTTCAGAAAGGGGTGAGCACAGCCAAGTCCTCCCAGAGTGGGACGGAAGACAGTCGACAGGACCTGTGGTAGCAAGGTAAAACGGGACGATGAGGGAAGCCCTCATTGATAAGATAACAACCAATCGAGGGCCTGACGGAGGGGCGGAGCCAGCCGCGGGGATGTCCCGGGAAGAGCTGTCTGGACAGAAGGTACAGCAGGCCCGTGAAAAGGCCCTGGGGCGGACGTGAGCGTGGCACGTTCGGGGCCCAGGAAGAGGACAGGGTGCTGGACTGGAGCAGAGCAGTGGGTCTCCATGGAAACCGGCTCCAGAGGATGGGTAAAGCTGGTCCTCTTCCTGCCAGGGTAAGGCCCATCGTGTAATCAGAAATAGCTGGAGTGGGCTGGTGAGTAGGAAGCGCCCTGGAGGCTGGCATCGGCGGCTGGCTGGGTGCCCGTGCACCTGGGGGCAATGGCTGGCTGCACCAGCTGGCTGTGCTGCGTGCTGACACACTCAGGCACTCTCGCCTTCGACCGCCAGGGCTTTGCTGTTCCCGTGACCAGACACGAGCCCCGCCGAGTCCTCAGTAAGGTGACAACGCGGTGTGGGGAGAAACATTCGACCTCTTAACTGGGCCCTGGTTCTCCAGTCTCGGATGTTTCTTTCTGGCCCTTGACCCTTGCCCCGTTCCAGAGGACAAGAGAGTCCGTCTGGCCTCTGAGTCACAAGTGCCACAGGCCTGGGGGCACGAGGGGGCATGAGCGTGGGCCTCTCCGCTTGGAGCTGGGCAGAGGAAAACCAAGCTGGACGCCGGGGGCCCCCCGGAAAAAGCCCGTGCTCTGCCCGCTCCAGGTCAGGCGTGCAGTGTGGAGCAGGGGCAGAAGCGGGACCTGCGGGTGTCTAGGCCCGTGGGTGCGAGAGAGCCTTCCGCACGCTCTCTGGGTCCAGCTTATGCTGGCACCGCCCCGTGGGGCTGTGTGCTCACAGTGGCCTGGACATGGACCCAGAGCCCTGGGAACCCAGAGGGGCCAAGCCGCTGGGCATGTCAAAGCCGCATCGTGGGAAGAACGTACTGATGGCGCACGGCGGTCGCTCTAAAGCGCGTCACACACGTCAGCTCGTCCAGTGCCCACGAGAACCCGGTCCGGTCCGGTGGCCGCGTTGTTATCTGCCTCTCCCGGGCGAGGAACGGGAGGCTGTAAGTGGTTAAATGACTTACCCCAGGGCCCAGGGCCAGGAAAGGCCTGGCTGGGATGTGAGCGAGGGTCAACTTCTCCGCCCTCGCCGAGACCAGGCATCAGCCCTGGCGGACGACGCCCTGAGGACCCCCGAGGATCAGGTCCCGCACACCCCGCCCCCGGCTCAGGCACAATCCCGCCAGAACGGGGAGGGGAATCCCAAATGGGGGGATTCCACCGCCACCATCTGCTAGCGCACGGCCCATCGGTGACATCTAGTCCAGTGACAGACGAACGAAGCGCTTATGACTAAGACGCATCCTTGCGGCAAACGCCACGCAGCACTGAGTGTCCGGATGGCAGCTGCAACACCTAAGGCCAGCACAAACACACACCTGCTGGCGGGCGGGCGCTCGGCTTCCTCTCCCCTGTCCGGGTTTCCGGTCCCGGGGCTGAGTCTTCCCCGGTGGGTGAGGGTGGGGCGCGGGCGCCAGCGGAGCCTCCCTGGAGACTGCCCGCAGCTCTACCCTCATCTGGAAAGAATGAAGGCAGCACAGCGCTCCGGTCACTAATGCGAACCATTTGTGCAGTCAGAGGAAAGGGGCGTGAGTCACATGGACATTCCAGCTTCCCCTGCAAGAGGCCAGTGGCTACTATGGAGAGGGCGGGGCGTTTTGCAGAAAAGGGACATTTCTGGTCAGGCTGGACTCACTCTCCCATAACCATCCTGGGACCTGATTGGGAAGCCAGGTCCAAGCCGTGCTCGGGCCCCCCTGCACGTGGGCCATGCGTGTGCGAGAGAGGTCAGTGGTTTCAGAAATTCCGATGGGGTGAGTTTGACGCCGTCGCCGTTCCTCACGGGGCGCGGCCGTAGGATGCACCCCCGAGAACATCGAAAGGCAACAGCAGCAGTCGGGCCCCTGCTTCAGCAGAGGGTGCGCCCCCTGAAGCAGGTGCTGACGATAGATCTATCGGTCTGATGGTCTGACACAGGCCCCCGGGAGGGTATGCACTGCCTTCTCTCAACTCCCTTTCCACTCTCTTCCCTCTATGAGTCCCCAGACTCACTGCCGCTCACCACGCAGACCCTTCTCCATCCCCTCCGCCCCTCCGGGCGGCTCCTGCCCAGGGCCTTTGCACGGGCTGCTCCCTGAGCCCGCAGTGTTCTCCCCACCTCGTCTGCCTCGTTAACCGCTGCAAGTTCTGAGCTCTCAGCTCGATGATCACCTCCTCGGGGGATCTGCGTCCCTGAGCGGTCAGGCCCCCCAGGACGACTCTCATGGCACTTTGCAGCTCTTTGTGGCATCTGTCACAGCCGTCACTGTGCACGTCTTCGTGAGACTCCTTGGTTAGTGTCTACCTCTCCGTCCACACAGCCAAGTCCACGAAGACAAGGACTTTGTCACCGTCTTCTCCCCCACGCCTTGCCCAGGGCCCGCCACCCAGTAAGCATGGGACGGGGCGGTCAACCGAGAACCACACGCTGAACGACCCTGAAAAGTGGGGCTCGTCCTCCTTGTACAGAGAAGTAAACCGAGACTCGAGAGGAGAGGAGACTTGCTCCAAGTTACCCGCTTGGAAAGAGCCAGAGGCGGGCTTCGAACCCAGGTCTGACTCGGGCGCCAGCACCCTTTCTGCCTGTTGCCAGCTCCAGATCTCCGGGGCGGGGGAAGAACGAAGCTGATTTTGGGGGTGCAAAGCTGTCGTTCTGATGACAACGCAGAGTTCTCGCCCGGGAAGTGAGGCTGCCTGGCTTCGGCTCCAGGCCAGCCCTTCGCTGCTTAGCTGGGGCGACCGTCCCCGGCCAGACAGCGAGGTGGCCCTGTCCTCTGGTCCCTGCGCATCTCAGGGCGACTGCTACAGCGGGCCACATGTTCAGGAAACCGCCCCAGGTCCTGGCTCACAGGGCTGCTGGGAAGGCGACAGCTCTGGGGCCACATGAAAGGCATTCTTGGAAAATGTCTCCACCCTCCCTGTCTCCCCACCCCGCGGGGGACTGTGCGCTGCAAATTCCCTGGCCGCCAGGACGGCGGAGAGGGGTCTGGGTCTTGAGGCTCTCATTGCTCCGGGGTGTGCGGGTGTCTCTGGCAGCTGCCTTCTGCCCACCTCCCCGCGGGACGAAGATGCTCAGAGAAGTGAGCGCAGCAGACCGAGGGCCTCAGGTCCCTGCACCTTTCTCTGCAATGCCGCCTCCACATTCCAGACCCGTAACAGGGAAAGAGGGTGGCGGGAGGGGGCCCTGGGGACCAGGCCGGAACACGTTTGTCCCGGGGGATTTCCGTCTGCCCTCGGCCACGCCCATGGGCAGGCGGCAGCAACACCACACTTTGCGCATCCCAATTCTGGCGCCCTCAGCTCCGTACAGCGGCTCTGTCCCACGGAACTCCCTACGACCCTGGAAATGTCCTCTGTCCGCGCTGTCCACTGCGGCGGCCCCCGCCGCCGTGGCTGTGAGCTCTCGACACGTGGCTACTCCGACTGAGCAACGGAATTCTGCTTCCTTCCATTTTAATTAAGTTTAAACAGCCACGTGTGGCTCGTGGCTATCGCATCGGACAGTGTGGTTCTAGAATTTTGTGACTCCGAGCGTGGGCCGATGACCGGCAGCGTCCGCCCCACCCCGGACCGACTGAACCACATTTTAACGAGATCCCAGGGGGTTCGCGCACGGGGAACATTCGAGAAGCACTTCTCTGGAGCGCGGCCAAGGACAAAGGAGGGAGAAAGGAAGAAGGCTGCGGAAAACAGCGATCATCAAGCTGTATTTTGGCACGGAGATCGCTCAGCACCCATTTGGGGCGTACTGAGGCTCGCTGCGGATGCTCGCTTTGGCCACAGTTCTGATTGCTGTAGCTGCAGAATTTTATTTTCCAGCTGCGGCAGAGAGAAGCGGCTGGCAGGGCACTTAGAGCCTTTCTGCCACCTCCGATACCGCCCGTTGCATCGGCACAAAGTGCCACGTGAACGCCTAAGTTACGTTGAAAAGTTCGAGGGTGAGGTCGAGCGTCTCTCCGACACCGTGTCAGAGTCCGTCTGCAGCACTCGGCGAGCCGGGGCTACATTCCTGCATTTCGTTGCTGAGTGTGTGTGTTAGTGTCTGGCATAATGAAACACATGCTACGTGCCGACGAAATTTAATGTTCAAGCTAAGTAATAAAGTGTTTTCTTTATGGGCGAATTTTACATCTCCCTGTAGGGAGGTAAGTTAGCGTGCGAGTCCTTCCCACTTCTCCATGGCTTCCCCTGGACACCTCGGGGGAAATGCGGTGAGCGAGGCAGGCGAGGGGGGCGCCTCGCGGTCAGCTTCACGGTCGTAAGTCTGTGCTACGATGGAGCCGGTGACAATTCTGCTGGGTTCGTGGGCTGAGGACGGTGGAAGAAGGAATTTCAAGAGGATTAAATGTCTGGCCTCTGCCAGGTCTTAGCGAGGTGGGACTGATGGGGAGGGCTGCATCTGAGAACATTTTCTTCTTTTAACTCTAAAGAGACCATAGATGATTCTGCTGATGAGAGGAAGGTTTCCCAGCCCTTACGACCCTGAAGAACTCGCCCTTCCATTCAGGAGCCGATCAGCAAACATCGACTCCTTCGGTGCGCCAGGCACTGTTCCAGATGCTGGGAGATTAAAACGTTATAAAACGAATCCGAGAGCTTGTCTTCTAGGAGCATAAACGCGCACACAAGTACAGGAGAGAAAAGTTGTCGAGAGGCACGGCAACATTCAGGGAAGGCTTCCCGGAGGAAGCGATACTTGAGTTGCGTCTTTCATGGAGGTGAGGAGGTAGCCTCTCAAGGTCCGAGGGAAGGGCAAGGTGGGGGACTCATGCAGGGCCACGGAACAGGGTGGGATTTTATTCTAAGCAAAGTGGGAAACCACTGGCAGCCTTGCGTCTCGAGCAGAGGAGTGATGCCCACGTTCGCTGGAGAAAGGACTGTACGCTTTGGAGGGAGAGGAGCAGCCCAGAGCCCAGGGAAGGGGCTGCTGTGTTCCGGGCGACATGCTGGAGCCCTGGGTGGAGGGATCGGATGAGTCCTGATACATGAGCCGGGGCTGGCTGAGCAGTGTGTCCCCCCCCCCCCCCCCAGTCCCTGCCCTGCCCAGTCCCATGGCAAGACACAATCTCCTTTCCCCTTGGGTGCCTATGGTCTGACCTCCGCCTCTCACTCTGCAATTATTCTCAAAACTGGGGTGAATTTCAAGGCAGTCGAACCTGAAGGACTTCCGTTTGGGTGCACAAAAGATGGGGTCCAAATGAGGAGTCAGGTCACACCCAGAGCTGACACCTCAAAGCTGTGATATTCAAAATACCTGTCACAGGGCATGCGGGTCTTCCCTCCACTCCCTGTGCTACCATCCGATCCTTTCTTCACAAGCTACACGTCCGCTTCTGTCCCCACACGGCACAGGTGGTGGGTTGTCCACCGATAAGGTCCAGCGCCCTGAATCTGGCATTCGAGCTGCTCTGCGATGCCACCCTGACTGTTTGTCCTGCCTTCTGTCTCTTGCTGATCTCCTATGCATGACAAGCTCTTTGCATCATCAGAGTATACTGCTCACCATCCCCCCAGGAACCCTTGCTGCCGCCCTGCCTCCGAGCCTTTGCCTGCACCGTTCCCTCTGCCCAGAATGCCTTTCCTTCCCACCTTCGGGAGAAACCTTCCCCACCCTTCAAAGCCCGGCTCCGCTGGCTCCGTCTCCTTCCATCTCTCAAATCACAAGTGCTATTTCCCTCCCTTAAATCCCAGGCACTTTGTGCGGACGGACCTTCCTCGAGTGTGGATGAGCTAGGCGTGTGCCCTTCCTCTGGACAGGGTATGTGTACGAGCAGCAACAGTATCCCGTTCACCCCCATACCCCCCAGGGGCCACGCACGTGGCAACCGCTCAGTGAATGCATTTTGGGTGAATCGAGGCAGGAACGGACTCCTAAAATCTGTGGGACGTTTCCCTGGCCCAAGGGCAGTTGTGTCTTCATGGAACCACCACTTACCCTAATGCAGAGATGTTACCCAGAACTTGGAAATAAGGCAAGGAGATCACTGTGTGCCCTTTACACGTCTCCCCAGAGCATTTCCTGAGGGCTGCCTGAGAGTCACTGGCACTAGAGACATAACTTTGTTCGACTTATTTACTACGAATTAGGGCCCAGACTTGCAAGAATCGTTAACTGTAGAAAATTGGTAAAAGTTGCAAATGACTTCCAGATACTCAAGAAAGCCTCACCACACAGGGTTCCGGTGAGATGGTCCTGTAGGACGGTGCCCAGTTTTGCGTCTAATTTAGCGATCTCATCGCTGCATTCTGCCTTTCCCTCACTGTACGTCCTTCAGCGTCCAGCACCCTCTTTCGAACCAGCTTTGCAATACTGCTGGGTTCCCTCACGCGTGAGCTAAAGGAATCCTTGATGCGTGTGCTCGCTATGCGTTTGTATGAACTCCGTGTTCTAAGTTTTTGAAATTTGTACCTTAACACACCGTTGAAGCATATGAGAATCATATGCATGAAAACTTACAGGTACCCAGGCTCTACCTCCGCCATTCTGATTCGCAAAGTCTTGGGGGATGCCCTGGTGCCTGTGGGTTTGTCTTTTTAATACTCTAAGGCAGAGGTCCCTAAACTTTTCGGGCGCCAGGGACCGGTGCTCCCATGAGACTCTAACGCCTGATGAGCTGAGGCGGAGCCGAAACTTCACTCACTCACTGACTGCTCACCTCCTGCTGTGTGGTCCGGTTCCTAACAGGCCCGGGACCGGTACTGGTCTGGGGCCGGGGGGTTGGGGACTCCTGCTCTAAGGGTAAGCTAATTAACACTCAGCGCTGACGACCTCTCTGCCGATGGGAGACAGTCTTGACGTTAAAGCACTTAGCCTCGAGCCTGGCACATGGACGCGCTCATTACGGCTGGCCATTGCTCCCATTAACCTTGCAATCTCAGACACCAAGAGTGGAGACTTGGCAAGCCGGGGCACTCCTGAAATCTAACCAGCTCAAAACGGGTTTTTTAGATCATGATTTAGCACCACTGTCCCAAATTACCGCAAACCTCGTGGCTTAAAACAACGCGAATCCATTCCCTTACAGTTCTGTCCTTTGGAAGTCTAAAATGAGTCTCCTGGGGGCTCAAATGAAGGTGTTAGCACGGTGGGTCCAGTCTGAGAGCCCAGGGGTGAACCCATTCCTGGCTTCTTCCAGCTTCTGCTGGCGGCCAGCACGACTTGGCTCATGGCCTTGTAAACCGAAATTAATTGTAGACTGTCTTAAAAGAATACAAATAATTGATCTGAGCAAAAGGAGCTACAGCCCGGGAGACAGACTCACGTATTAACTTAAATCGGATAGACACAAAGGAGAGCCCGCCTTTTACAGCTGAGGTTCCTGCTCAGGTTCTCAATCAGGTCCGTTTATGTAAATGAGGTCGTTCAGATTGTCCGAGGCAGGTCTCAGGCAGGAGCTCGTTTACAGCAGCTGACGCGGACCGCGAGCGACTTCACGTCGAGCGACTCTCCTCTCGGGGTCCACAGCCTCGTCACCCCATTCCCTGCTTCCGTGAGCGCACGGTCTCCCGCCACCCAGGCTGACCTGCCTCCCTTCTGTACGGACCTTGTGATGACCTTGGGCCCATCGGGTTCATCCAGGATTGTTTTCCTATCTCGAGCACCTTAACGCGATCACGCCTTCAAAGGTCCTTTTGCTATAAAACATGACACCGGCAGGTGACGAGGCTTCGGATGTTTTGGGGGGACGTTATTCAGCCTGTCACAGCCACCGTTCCCTCAGCCTCTGCGATCCGGGCACCCCCTCGCTGATAGCTGGCCGCTCGACCCCTGAGGCCACATCCCTCGTCACGATGGGGGATGGCCGTATCCTTGGAGTTGGGCATCAGAGACAGCAGGTGGACGTTGTACAAACCTCCCACGCCGGGGATTTTACACGGAAAACAGTTATATATTTGGGAATCGAGGAGTCAAGAGGGAGCATTTAAGGCAGCTCTGGATGACCTGGTTGCCTGTGGCTGGTCCGCAAGCAAGTGTGACATCTCCCGCCACACGGCCAGGTCACGGCCGCCTCTCCGCTTTCTGAGCTGCATCTGCATTTACTGCGGATTAAACTGTTGAAAAGAGAGAAAAAAACTGATACGCTCTTTAAAAAAATTACCTCTGTAGATAACGACAGAAACGTTTTATCGCAGGTACTTCTCCATTAAATAATTGTAGTCTAAGAGCTCCAGAAAAGCCCGTCAGAGACCCGCAGAAGGTCCGTTTCCCTCCCTCCGCCTGCTGTGACCTGGGTTTGCAAGGGCAGGCAGGGACACCGCGTGACTATAAAAAGTCACGCCTGCCCCAGTCCTGTGCCACGGTGAATGGTTTGGCAGGTAGGGTAGGAGCTGGATATCTGGCAGGCAGTCTTCCTGGAGCGGTAAACACCATGCCGGCCTGTGCACAGCAGCCCTGGTCACCCAACCGCGTCTGTACCCTATCCACTATAATACATGACCTTATTTCACAAGAGTCCGGTGTTCACAAACCCGCAAAGCTTCCCCACAGGCCCTCCGTCCTCACGACAGGCCTGCGAGGCTGGCCACATTGGCGTTACCACCCCGTTTCCGGGACGAGAAAACTGAAGATACAAGGCGTGGTTTGTAAATGTCACCTTAGTAGGCGATGGGGCCGGATGCAGAAGTGCCCTTTTCCTGACGTCGGTCAGCGCGAGGTGACCCTGGCGTGGGCCAGGGTGCCCGCTGTCGTCTTGTCGCCTGCACCCAGAGGCCCGGGATTCAGGAAGCTCCCCGCTTCTCCCTTCCCCACCCTCCTCAAGAGTCACACTGTCTTCTCCCGAGGGCACCTCTAAGACGCTGAGCGAATACCCTCTCTCCCCACAGTATGATTACATCAGCTGCCACCGTACAGGCTTCGGGGCGCATAAATCACAATGACTTACTCAGAGGGGTGAGAGGGTTCATATACCCTCAGTGGATTTTGCCCTTCATTTAGCAAGCCAGTGCGTTGGCTGTGGGTCTAGATCGAGGGCTGTCCCACAGGATGGGAGCCTGTTGGCCTTCTGTGAAGCGGTCAAGGCCAGAAGTAGGTGAAGCTCCCTCTGGCCAACAGGTGATACAGGCAACCTTTTGAGGGCTTGGAAAACAACTTGGCGCCTTGTCCTGGTGTAACTGGAAACCTGCCCTAACCGAGAGGCATGGATTCCCTTGCTGCCCAGAGAGGCCTTAGGCTCAGCTTTCTCTGCCACTCCTGCCAAGGGCGGAGATTAGAGAGGCCCCGAAATCCTATTCACCCTTTGCTTAAAAACCTTCTGCCTCAAGCTGGCGGCACAGGCCACCTGGAGATTCACAACGAGAACACTCACGCCCTAAAGGGACCCACGGGAGCAGGGACTTGCGCATAGAAATCAGGGCTAGCCGGACCTCTTTATTTCCCCTAACCTTTAAATGAAACGCGGCATTTCCCTCCACTGTGGCTTCATGGGGAAAACCCCAGTGGTACGAGCAGAAATCCCCCATCTCTCCCTAGCACGTCGCAGAGGGGCAGGCGTCTTTTTTTTTTTAAATTTTAATAGTTACGTATTATTTATTTTCACGGTCACGTGTTTTTATGGTGATACCGGTCGCAGGTATCTTGAGATCTGGTTTATGCCCCTCACTGCTTCAAAACTAGGAGAGTTGTCAGACACACTGTGGATCTTAACTGATGGGCTAATAAACGCACCGCCACGGCACAACTCAAACGACACGTGGTTAACCCTATTTCAATATAATCGATTTCTTTGGAATCCTATGCATTTCGTTTTATGTATTTATTCGGAGACGGGGTCTGTGGCACCAAGAAAGTGAAAGCGTTAAGATCTCCTGCATCCACAGGGACCTTCGCAATGGGCAGAGGCTACGGGTCACATCGCGGTGGCGGGGGTGTGAAAATACAGAATGCAGGTCCTGCCCCGGGCAGGGGTCTCGGGAAGACCAGCCCTGAACTGGAGTTTTGAGTTCAGAGGGCTGATTAGGAAGCGCCTTTGGCATCGATACCTGTGGAAGGAGGACGGAAGTGGAGCTGGGCACGGGAGGACGACGTGGTCACCACAGCGTCTCGGCGGACCCTGCGCGCAGCTGCGAAGCCGGAATGAGGCTTGTGCGTCGTCCTGGGTGGGAATCGGGGGCCCGGCCTTTACATCTCCACACCGACCAGTTATGAGGTGCACGAACCCCATGGCAGGGGTGCGACCGTGAACAAGGCTGCTCTTTCCAGCCAAAGCACTTCCCAAGGAGGGCTGACAGTTGGGAGCTCCCAGCCAGTGCCAGTGGCACCCCCAGCAGCTGGGAGAAAGTCATTCATTCCTGAGGGGGCTGAGCGGTGTCTCAGAGGCCACCACGAGCTCCACCCAGGCCAACTGCAGCCGAGTCCCTGGAGAGACTCCAGGATCTTTCGTTTTTAAGGTGCTCCGGGTGATTCCGATGCTCTGCCAAGTTTGGAAGTCCTTGGTCCCCGGCGCTAAAAGCTTGAGGGGGCTCTGAGACCATGGCATCCGTGTGACTCGTTCAAGGTTATGAGACAGTGGCAGAGCCAGGAGGCTGCCGACCTGGCCTTGCCCACGGCACCTCTTCATTCACTAATTTTGCTGGGAGTCTCCACCACGCCGGGCACTGGGCGCGCCCTAGTGAGCAAAAGCCATGAACACAGCCCCTGTGCTCGGGACACTGACTGTCCGGGTTCCCACAAGCCTCTCAACGTGCTGCCCAGGGCACTGGGTTGGCACAGTGTCTCTACAAGGCAACTCGGCGACATCCATCAACGTTTTAAACTTACCTGCCCAGCATTTCCACGTCTAGGTGTGTACGGTGCAGATAAACTGCCATGTGGGTGAGCTGATCTGCGTACGAGGATATTCGCCAAGATATTATTTATCATAGCAAAAGCCTGGAGCGCTCCTCCGTGTCCATCAGTGGGGACTGGTCGAGTAAATCGTAGAACGTACGAAGGGTCCTATGTTGCCCCTTCCACCAAAAAAGCCTGTTTGTGTCGATATGAATCCAAAACCTTACGAGGTGTCAGTAAACGGACGAAAGGGCAGCAGATGCAGCGCCGTGTGTGACCTGTCACAATTTGAGTGCCAAAGAGGGGAAAATAGTGAATGTCTTAAAGTTTTCAGCTAAGCAAGGGCATCGAAAGAGGGAATCGTCTGTCCGATTAGAACGACAGAAACCACCGAAGGTTTTTCCGACAGAGTCGAATTCAGGCACCTGGTCGGGTGAGCGACGCAGGAGGTGAGCTACCACATGGAGGCAGGGAAGCAGCCCCGCAGTTACGGGAGCCCGAGGGCGGGCGTCCCACCGGGCCGGGGGCCCTGGCAGACCTGCCGCCCATCCACGGAGGAGACACAGCTGCTGCTGGAGAAGCCACGGGGACTTAGGAGGGGAGGAGAGGCCCTTTCTCCTCCTGCCTTCACCCCCCTCCCAGGGCCTCCCCTCTGCTGAGCCCACCTGAGCCAGCTGGCTCAGGACCTGGGGACACAGTGCCTATGGGGAGGAGGGCGGGGAGGGCGAGGACCGGGTCCGTGGACTAGCACGACAGTGACAGCACGGTAAGTGTGCGTGATGAAGCCCAGAGAACCCCAGGGCCACATAAGGTGTCAGGGTGGTTGCCGCCAGGAGCTCGTCCGCCTCCGGCGCACTTTGGTACTTTTGAACTTGGCGCCATGAGCATACATTGCTTATTTGAAACAATACTCTTGCCTGACGTTCCTATTGAGTACGTCGGAAAGGGCAAAGCTGTTATATTTTTTCATTGCAAGGCATCCTCCTGGAGAAAAAAAGCCATTTCCAGCAAAATCTCCCCCCGACCCTCCTGTAGTTACATCCCCAGAAACAGCGCAGCATTTTTCCTGTGCATGTCTCTCATAATTGGCCTCTCCAAATGCCTCCAGTGCCCGCCCCTCCCTGAGTGCAGCGGGTCGGAGAGCGGGTGAGGGCGAGGACCTGTGCCTCTCAGCAGCAGCTGTCCTGCTGGATGAGCTCATACCACATCTGTAGCCACTTAGAAAACGCCGGCGGACGGAAGGCCTCAGCTCACAGCCGGAGCCGCCCACCCGCCCGCCTGCCTGCCAGGAGCTGGGCCCACCACCTCCCTGCAGGGGCACTGCTCCCACCGGGGGGTGTTACCCCCACAGGAAGCAGCACACACGGTGGCAGCCACCAGCCAAAGTCCCCGATGCCCAGAGGGAGGGAGGCCTGTGTCCCTGGGCTAAGGCGGTCTGTCGGTACTCCATAAAGACGGGCGGAGAGGCAGGTCCAGGCCACTTCTGCTCCTTGAAGATTAACTCTTTGAACTCGCTGAAGATGAAGCGAGGCACAGGGAATGTCGGTGACGTAGCCAAGGTCACACTGCTAGTGAGCAGCAGAGGCAGGATCCAGCCGAGGTCTGGGTGGGGTCGTGAGCCAAGCCCGTCGCCGTGCAGAGGGGAACACGGAGGGAACAGAGGGGCATCGCTGCCCAGGGCTCTGCCCCTCCGTGTTGCCTCCTTGTCCCTCAGGGGATCCCAGGTCACACGGCAGGCCACTCCTTCCCGAAACTCTCTAAGTCTCCGATTTCCCAGTTCTGCAGTGGGGTCACTAACACCCACCAAAAGGTTGCGATGATTAAATCTGTCAACGACTATAAAGCTTCTGGCACGTACCAGGTCTCAACCAGTGCGAGTCCCCTTCTTCCTCCTTCCTCTTCCTGAAAACTCACAGCTCCTTGAGCCTCAGACCAGAGTGCCGACCTCTGCAGAAGCCTCTGGCCACACTAGACAGTCCGCCGGCTCAAGGCCGTGGAGTCACAGAATCCACCTCTTGCTGGGAGGAGAGGCGAAAACGTACAGCCTCGCTCATACCCTGCCGCAGGAGGTTTTCTGGAAGAGGTACCCCTGGAGCCGGGTTCGCCAGATGGACAGAACGACGACGGCTCCCGGGCAGCGGGATCAGCATGTGCAAAGGCCCAGGGGCACGAGAGTAGATTGCGTTACCCAAAATGACTCCCATGGGATTTCCTAGGACCTCAGCACGGACGTCCCTCCTGCTAGCTCCCAGGCAGCCATCTCTGCTGGTCCTCCCTACTGCCAGGGCCCTGCTGTGCCCAGAGCTCAGACGCCAGCCCCTCCACTGAGGGTTCACACTGACCAGGGGTCGAGTGGCAAATCCACACCCCAGCAGCCCGGCCCCACCCGGCTCCTGGGCTGTAGTGAGCACACGGGGAGACGCCACGCGGGAGAGGGTTGAATAGAGTCCAGCTGGTCCCCACACCCATGTTCCCATCTCTAGCTTTTGATTCTGGAACCCTGCGGCCTGGCCGAAACTTTCTCGGTTTGGTTTCTCAAAGCACTAAAAGCTCTGTGTCCGTTGGCTCAGATCCCAGCAATTCTTTCCATGATGGTTGGCTCTTCCGATCGTAGGCATTAACAACTCAGACTAGATTAAACAGAAAAGAGAAATCACTAGTTCTTGTGACTAGAATGTTCTAGGACCAAATCCTGGAGTGTAGATATCAGAATGCTATCTCTTCCTCTCAATTTCTCAGCTGTGCGTTTTTCTGTGTTGGCCTCATGTTCAAGCAGAGTCTCCCCCAAAGCAACAGCTGATGGCTCGAAAGCTCTAGGCTTAAGTGACCCCCAGAGCCAGCGAACCAGCCCAAAGAGGGCACCTCTTCCCCGAATGCTTGGGTCACGTGCCCTTCCCAGAACCCATCACACGTGACCCCTCGTAGGGGTAGAGGGTTAGCCCTCAGTAAACACACGCGGTCACCTCGTTTCAGGAAATAAGGGCGGATGAAACTTAGCCACACAGTCCCAGGGCCGCTGGGAGAGTTGCACAGGTTGTGCACTGCACGAAGGGACCGTGGGGACCTTCTTTGTCTGCCCGGAGAAGCTCCTTTTCCTAATTCACACAAGGTGGCCATGTGGACCGCTGCCGGGCTTGGCAAAGCTGCCGCGCTTTCCATTCCCCAAGGCTTCAGTGCCGCCTGGAAAACTCCTTCCCATCTCTGCATCCTGGTTCACCTTCCTGCCCCTCCGTGCACGGGCTGGGATGGACCGCGAGCTACTCAACGCGCCACGGAACCGTGACTGCAGCCTCGGCCCCCTCACCTGGCCTAAGGCTCGGCGAGGCCGGGGCCCTGTCCACGCTGCCCTCCCTGGCTGGGCAGGGAAGACGCACGGGCGGGGTCTGTCCAGTAGGTGGGAGGGGGGCAGGACGATTGTCCTTGCTGCCATAGCCCGTCTCCCGGGTGTGGCCACAGGAGACCAGTACGGAGGGTCGTGGGCACCCACTCTGGTAATGAGAGGCTGTTGGCCGGATCCATGCATCCCCATCTGTAACCCCTCATCCCGCCTCTGGGGACATGTCCAAGGGAGGGGCCTTGAACGGCGTATGCACAGGGCCTCTGGGAAATAGAAGGTGCTGGGCTCACCTGGGCCTCACTGAGGACTTCCAGGCAGTGGCTCCAGGGCTCAGCTCTTAGCTCCTGATCAAAATCAGATCCAGGAGCCTGAGCCTGTGTGAAACTGGACACCTGTCGTCGTGGGCAAGGACCTGTGCCGTGGGAGGGAGGCAGCTGGTCGACAGCCAGGGCGCTGGCGGGGCGGCGAGGTTGAGTTCTCCTGAAAGGCCCCCAGGAGCCCTTGCCGCAGGGTGTGATGACAGCCCTGAGGAACAGGAGCCCCGCGGGGACCAGAGGCGCCACCTCCTCCTCTGTCACTTTGTCCCCACTCCTCTTTGTCTGCTCCCTTCCTTCAGATACGAGGCCTGCGTTCAACCCCGCCACCCACTTTTATTCATGGGGTAAGGTTACCGACCTCTCGGAGCCTCGGCGTCGTCATCTGTAAAACGGGGGTGACAACGGTACCTGCTGGGTTGGCTTATTGTAGAATTAGCAGTGACGCTGTGCGCAAAGCGCTTGGCACAGGGCGTGAGACACACTGAGCCCTTATTAAATGTCACTTACTGTTATGCTCCCCGCCCCCCCGCCCTTTCCACGAGAAGCTATTTGATACCATTAAACCATGAACACGGTCCTTGGTGATTATAGGCAGGAAAATATTTCGTGTCCCTAATGGCCGAGGCGGTGGGAAAGCACTAGCTCTGTGGCCAGACAGCCGGGGCTGTGATCCCAGCCCTGCCACTTGCAAACGGGGCGATGAGTTCCCAGGCAGGGTCAAAGGAGACACTCTATTCTGCCTTCCCCTCTGAGCCCCAGGTCCCTGTCTGTAGAATGGGGACACTGATAACATGTGCTCTGCCTGTGGCCCAGGACTGCTGTGCGCCTCACGGACCCGTCTGGAGGCCCCTGGCCGTTGGGATTTACGCCCCCGGTACCCCGCCTTCCTCGTGCTTCAGAGCCCATGGGGCCTGACCCCCGGACAGCTGGAGCTGGAGGAGAGAGCTTGGTGGCCGCTGGTTCGGCCGTGCTGTTAGGGATCACTCGGGGACCCAAAGAAACAGATTCCTGGGCTCCCGCCCGAACCCAAGGATCAGGATCGCTTGCTTCTTATGTGAAATTTCGTCATACGTTGCAAAAGTCATACGTGCTCATTCTAAACGAATTTCACCAATACAAATAATGAGAGTCAAAACAGCCAATCCTCAGAGGCAACGGCTATTAACAGCTCGGTGCATGTCCCCGAGGGTTTCGTGTTTTCCTGGAAAGAGCTAACCATATAGTTTTTATTTTCCCCCATTAAACAAGGTCATCACTCATTTTTTTTTTTAAATTTAATATAGCTTGGACACCGTTCCACGTCAGTACTCTGGGATTTGCCTCATTCTGCTTGACAGCTGCAGACAATTCTGTGAGGTGGCGGAACGTGATTGAGTTAACCGTTTCCCCGTTGGACATCGTGGCTTCTCCCCGGCGATTTACATGCAGCCAGTGCAGCCTCTGTCCACATGTGGCAACCTCTACTCCGTGCAGATGGGCAGTCGAAGGCCCAAAGAGGGGACACGAACAGGCCAGGATCGCAGAGTGAGTTAGTGGCAGGGCCACGGTTTACAACTCTGGTCTCTGGCACGCTCTGCATCGAACTATACCACCCCATTTATTTTTTTAAAAGATGATCAAAGAGAACTTAATCATATTTTCCTGAACCTATTCTTGAGAGCGGGGAAGAGAAAAACACCCCATGTTAATTCAGTTTTGTGTGTTTCTGAGAATTGGATTTTTTCCAAACTTTCTCAGAGTTTTCACTTTTCGTTATGTTCTTTGTAAGAGTTCATGACTCAATATATTTTTCCTACACATCGTTTCTGAAGCCAACGTTTTTAATGCTAGAATCTTGAAATCCCAGGTGCCCTGAGTAGGACTATTCCGAGAGACCTTGGTCAAATTCCATTTTGGAGACCCAAAACCCCTCCCCTTCATTCCCCATAATTGATGAGCTTTCCTCCCTTGCGAAAACAAATGGAATTATAAAATTGTGACTGTCGTCTATTTTTTTCATTAAGTAGATTTCTCCAAGTTCTGTGGGAAACTTTCTCAGAAAGATAAATTGCCCACTTGTAACAAATACAGCATGTAATGTTTGCAGAATCCTTGTAAGAACTTGCTCTTTGCCCAGAAATTATGCTCAATAGTCCTCCCAAGGAATGGAGCATTGAGTCCGCCTCCCAGGGGGTAAGAGGTTTGATGGGGAGTGGCTGCTGCCCATCGAGTCACACGCTCTTTAAAGCAGTTGCCCTGGAAGCTTGATGCTGAGCTGCAGACAAAAGTTTCCAAGTCTGCTCCCCCGACCTCCATCCGTGCCACAAAGGGTTGGCCAGAAACTGGTGAGACTTCTGAGCCAAAAGGAGATGTCATTCTCAGACAGCCGATCAGAGAGTTGGTGACATTCGAGTGTTATTTAGCATTGTCTTGGGCAAAGACCGAGAGAACAAAGGGCTGCAGAGCGAGTCTTTTGTCTGTGACCTGCCTCTTGGGTCCTAACATTCTGGCTTCCATCTTAGCATCAGATTAGACACACCCCGTTCCCCGTCCCCCCATCCCTAGACTGTGGTCTCTAAACACCACGGCCTCCCTTGGAGAAATGGCTGATTCCTGGTCCCGGAGCAGCAAATGTGCAGAATGAGGCTGGAGCATCTCGTCATACCAGATGGCGGTGAAGTTCTTGAAAATGACGAGGGTCCGACCAAAAGATGCAAGAGCCAATCTGGAGAGGCTCCCGCTGGCCATATGGGCCGTAAGGACGACAACTGCAATGTGTTGAAACACGTCAAGTCTGTTTCCATCCGCAAATTTGTAGTGACATTCAAAAAAAAAGCAAACGAAACCCCCAAACCCCACATCAATACGCTGGTTCCTTTTGAAGGATGCCAGAAGAACCAATTCATTACTTCAAGACTAGTAAATACAGGGAAAGAATCAAACACTTTTTCCGTCTTTCCTATATACACTGTACCTCAGGCTGACCACCTCGGAGATGAAGGGAAGTTTCTTTTTACAGAAGTATTCGAGCTCATAAATGAACGGGAATGATCGAATGCGAGGATCCCAGTGTCAACCCCTCGTGAACCGCGGATCCCGGCGACGATCGGCAGTGACTGGCAGCCTGACACTCTGAGTCCTCTGCAGTGTCCTTGCCCAAGACGTCAGACCTGAATCAGACAAGCTTCTGGTTCCAACTACCAGCTTACAAGAGCTACAGGGGACGGAGAACAGGATGGACAGCACCGCGGAGATGTCATCAAAACCCAGACTGTGGGAATCTTCGCGGGACAAACAATCGGCTTCTCCAACAAATGTACTACTAAAAATTAAACGAGGTGAAGGGGAACTTACAGATCAGCAGGTCCTGCCCCGGGCCCAGAAACAGTCACGTGACTCTGGCCTCGCCACTCATTGTGCGCTGTGCCCCAGTCGTGGTTGGTCCAGGGGTGGTCACCTGACCAGAACCGGTTGCATACGGACATGGAAATGGAGTAAAACTGGAGGGAAAGAGCGCCTCTGGGGTCGCCCGGTCAGATTCCAGGCCCGCTCCTGCCGCTCGTCCTTCAGACCTGCTTTCCCAGCATTCCTCACAACCAGGGGGATCAGCACATTCCTTAAAAAAAAAAAAAAAAGCTTTATTTTTTGAAAACTTTTTTATAAGAGTTTATTTGAGCGAAACTGACGAACGTATGCCAGCGAGCGAGATCTCAAGTGCTCCCAAAAAAACAGCTTTACTAAGATGTTCGGAAAACAGACGATTCGCCCGTTTAAAATGTGCAATTCGGTGGTTTCTGTTGTATTCACAGAGTCGTGCTGCTCTCACCCCATCAATTTTCCAAGGCTTTTATCACCCCGAAAAGAAAACCTGTACCAGTCACTCCCATTGCCCCAACACCCCCAGCCTTAGGCAACCACCATTCTCTTCCGTCTCTGGATGTCTCTATCCTGGACGTTTCAATAAATGGGATCACACGATGTGTGGCCCTTCGTGACCGGCTACGTCCACGTGGAGCGGTGTCTTCAGGGTTCGCCCACGTCGTAGCAGAGTTCATTCCCTGGTGCTGGGAGTGGTCGTGGTTGGGTGTCTGGCACACAAGCAGACACCAGCGCCCTTGGGCCGCTGGTTTACCTGCTGAGGCCAAACTGGAGCGCCTGATGGCCGAGCCAGAGCACTCGAGTGACACATTTAGAGCAGTGTTTTAGCGAGTTCATGCCGATGACGGTGGTGCATTGTGAAGGTGTTCATCCTGCTTGCACATTTATATCATATGTTACGTGCAATGTGTGTACGCACACATATTTTAAGGCCGAACATTATAGCAGCAATCCCCAAACTGGTGCCATGGAACGTTGATGTTCCATGAGGTGTCCCGAGAGGGAATGAGAAACACCGTGCTTTCTTTTCTGGAAAATGAAGAAGGAACAGGATTCCAGGGCGCTGGGCTGCAGCTGATGTTCCGCGCGTGCGTGACCTGCTGGTGCTGCGTAGCGACCCACAACCTCCCCTCCTCGGAGGCCCCACCCCATCTTCCTTCCTCCAAGAAGCGCTGGGGCAACCCCTCCGGCACTGGCTCTCCGCCAGGCGAGACTGCGTTCTGTAGGGCGCTGAGTGTGGACGTGGCTGATTCTGGTGAGCGACTGAGCCCGGGGAGGAGGAACAGCTGGGTGGAGGGGTGGCATGGTGCCTGCGCCGGTGGGTCCTGGGGCAGAGCCGGCGTTGAAGGAACTGTTTTCTGAAGGGGCTTTGAGAGGTTTGGGACATGAGCAGAGGTGCCTCGGGGCCCAGGGACAAAGAATAGCCCAGCGTCAGGCCCTCTCAACTGTAACCTAGGACCCAGCCCTGCTCCGAAGTGCTAGGGTCTGGCGGCTTGGGGACTGTGGGGAACGGGGCTGCTGGCAGAGCCACTTGTTGGGGGGCCTCCTGCAGGGCCCTAACAAGCAGGCTTCAGGCGGGGGCTGCGTTCCAGCTCTGGCACGAGACCCTGCCCCCAAGGGAGCAGCGGAGCCTGGGAGGGGCCGAGGTCTCCCACGAGCAAAGTGCGGCTCTGGGCTGCGGAGAGGTGAGGAATTGGGTCAACGTGTCCTCTCATCCAGGTGGTGCGGCTGAGCTCAGGTGTCTGCCCGTCAGAGCGAGCTCTTTGAGGGTCACCTTCAGGCCTCATCCAGGCCCGAACACCGCCTATCAGCCGGCTCCGGCCTGGCCTTGCCAAGAACCAGTGCTACAATGGCAAGGAGAGATGCCCAAGAAGCCAGGTAGGCACCCTAAATGCGGGCAGGGCATCGGTGGGCCCACGGGAGGTGGAGGGTACGGTTCCATTTAAAAATGGGGCAGCAGCAGGCCAACCGCTGCCCTGTGGGCAGGCAGGTCCGCGGATGCCAGGTTTCCCCAACTTTTCTTTTAAAAGAATCCAAATTTCTGTGTGAAATCTCTCGTTTTTCAAAAGTAAAAGTTGGCAGCTGCGGATTAGTGTCCATTTGCATGTTTGGATGCATTGTCTGCCTGGCCGTGTCCTGGGAGGGTGGACACAGCCCTCATCACCGCCCCCATACGGCTGGGTTTGGCCGGTGGGCAGAATAGGCAGGTCACAGACTGAAAGGTGGGAGGTCGGGGTGCTTAACCAACCTGAAGAGACCCCCAGCCACCCGCCCGCCTGTCCTGGGACTATGGTTTCGGCGATGGCCGTGTCCACGTGCGGCTACAGCTCCTGCACGGAGACCCCTCTCCCAGGCTACGGCTCATGTGTGCTGGTGACCCTTGTCTTCAGGCGGGGGTTGGGGGAGATGGGGGGACGAGGCCGGCTCTGCTGCGGCTGGTCCCTGAGTGCCTCCTACTCCTTCTTGGCCGTCTCCTCCCTGTCCCCTCAATCAGCCCTTTTGCATGTGTCCCCCCCGTCCTGCTGGGAACCACCAATATACTACTTAATGGAATTGAAAAACACGGCAAGGTGCAGACACGCGGATCTGCAGTTGGGACCCTCCGAGGCAGTGCCACGCACCGGGCAGCAGGCTGAGGCTGATGCGCTGCCCAGGCCAGCGCCATGCCGGGGACGGGACGGAACGCACGGGGCAGCGCTGTGCTGAACGCACGAGGCCGTGCAAAGAAGACAGACGCCTTGAGACGTGTCCGACCAGTTTAATGACCGGCGAAGCCGGCACATGCCAAGCTACGGAGTGTCAGGGACACCGCAGGCATGGGAACATCATTGACGGGCGGGGGGCGACGGGGCCACCTAACGCGATGCGGGGGGAGGGGACGCCCGCCGGCGGCTCGGACCTATGGCATTCCTCGGGGGGACATGCATCGCGCCCCCAAGGCAGGAGCGAGCAGGCCGCCTTCACTCTCGAACATAAATTCTCGTGCAGACCACGTCATCGGCGCCGAATGTCTGCAGAAAAGACGGAAAACCAATCAGGGCCGATGCCTGTGCAGAAACGTTTAAAGCATATCGCTAACAAGGCCACTTACTGCCCCGTTAAAAACTCTTTGAAACAGACATTCAATTTCCTGTGCCATGTGCTCATGCTAAGTGCTAAGCAGTGTTTTGCCTTTTCTCCCCCTCCCTCAAGCTCCATATTGGCAACTGGGGTATAGAATCATGTTATACACGGTTTTCCTTTGCTTCTGGAACCTGTAAATGCTGACAGAAGAAATGCAAGTTTCCTGGCTCTGGCTCTGAAATGAAAGCCAAAGGGAGGGACTGTCACATGGGACGTTTCCGAAGTGGTTTCTGTCTCTTTTCAAATGACTTCAAGAGAGCAAGGGCCTGGGGCAGCCGGAGCCCCGGGGCGGCGTTGGAGAGGGGACCGAAGCAATGCTCAAGTCACCTGCAAGCTAGAAAATCCGTCTCAGCTACAGAAGCCCGGCGTCGCCCCAGACCTGGCCCTGCGGCGGGTTCGAGGGGGCGCGTCCCCCTCTCCTGACAATCTGTGCGTGGAGGGGGCAGGGAAGGCGGGGGAACGGGACGGATGAGCCCAAAGGCTCTTTCCAGCTAAATCTGTGGCTCTGTGTTTATTTGCTGTGAGAGGGACAGGAACCATGCCACGGAGAGAGGAGGACGCTTTCTTCTGGCCCCTGACACGCTGTCACCTATAAGTTAGCTGCTTCCACGCTCCCCAAACCAGCAGCGACTCACGGGCCTGCTCCCCCGGGCTCTCACGGGGAGTTGGAACAGGGAAAGCAAAAAATAACACTGAAACGCAAGCACCCCCAATCTGGGGACCTGACGTGGGTGTCCACGTGCAGATGGACATTTTTCCGGGGGAGGGTCCCTATCTTTGATTCTCACAGGGGCCTGAGGCCCCAGCAAGTTTAAAAGCCCCAGACTCGGAGCCGGGAGCTTCTTGGGACTTCAGGTCCCTTGCCCAGGTCCCTCCGCTGGTCGCCAGAGGCTGTCAGAGAACATGTGCTAACACCTCGTTCCAACATGTGTGTTCCGGGGAAATGCTCGTCATTAGTGACCATCAAGGAAGCAAACTCTCATCGCCAGCTTCTCCCCTCAGGCGGGAGCCCCTGGTCACACGGGCACAGTTGTCCCCGGGCTCTGAACATCTCTGTTCCACTCGTATTATCTCTGCATCAGTGAGGAAAGCAGATGATTCTGGGTACCGGGGTGCGTGTTGGGGCAGGCAGGAGTTCCCACGGACGTTCACCTCTGAGACATCCGGACCCCTCAGAACCAGCTCGGTTTTCCAAAACCCTCGCGCTCTCCGGCCATGGAGTGTCAACTGGAATGCCACCCTGGGGGACTGGCCTCTTTACCCACGCTGTAATGACTGCGGCCAGCACCTTATCCAGGCTAACAGATGGCTTCAGGACACAAGAAATTGCCACGTTTCCATTCGAAATGGCCTTCTCAGCCAGCCGACTGTGCTGACAGACTCCCGAAAGAAACTGTGGAATGTTCCAGGGTGGTATGAGGGCGAGAGTCAGTTTCCTAGAGAAGGCGACTTCGGCCCTGGGTGGGATGTGCTGGCATGAGGACAGCTCATGTCGACTCCACTGGAATTAATTTGCTCCCTGTTATATGGGGCCAGCATCTCCCTGTGCCTGGATTTATTAAGGATCATAACCCTGGGAACAAAGGCCCACGTTTCAGACCCCAAATGCCCAGAATTAATGCTCCCTTTGAGGCTCTCGTGTGCTCGTCAGCGAGCCGGGGAGGGATGGGCGAGTGGGGCCGCAGTTGGGGTTTGGAAGTGGCGGGGTCCTCCCGGCGGGACCGGCCTGCACTCTGGCTGCTCCGATGCTGCAGAGCTTATTAAAATCACTTTCTCACAGAGCAAACCGCGGCGACTTAGCCCTCAGCCTCGCTCAAGAATGCCGAAACCACATCCCTCTTTGCTAACTCTGGGACCAGTGAGCCGTACGTGATTTTTTTCTCCTAAACGTCCATGTCTCAGCCTCAGATTGCTCACTGACCGTAGCAGGTGTTCCCTCCCTGGAAACATCCAGGTTGCAAGCAAGCCAGTCCTTGCTTGGCTTGGGGAGGGGAGGGGAGGGAGGAAGCCCGCAGCACCTCTGCAGGGGGCAGGAGAGGAGAGAGACCGGGCAGGCAGGCGGCAGGCGGCCTCAGCTGCAGTAACAAGGCAGCTCAATTTAGGATCTTGTCGTAGAATAAACATGTCATTTCAGGGCTGAGAGGGACCTCAGACTTCAGCCCAAGCCCTCGTCTTACAGCTCGGGGCGGGAAGGGCCTTGCCCAGGTCACGCAGTGAGCCCCGCTGACACACCCGCCATCTCCTTTCCCGACATTTCAGGGTGGCGTGGCTAGGATCGGGGGATGTCAGCATGCTCGAGGGAGAGCGAAGGCTGCTTCTCCCCGGTTCCCCGCGACAGCAGGTCCCCAATCTGGTCTCGGGGACACGGCAGCTGCAAAGACAGCTCAGTCTGTTCTGAACACACCTAAAATAAAGGAGGTGTGTGCTTGAACTACGGGGGTTTCTAACTTGGCCTCGCCAGGTAAATACAGATTAAATCAGATTAAAATGTTTTCATCTGAGTATTCTTTAGGGTGGAGTCCACCCCCTGTCGTTGGAAAGGCCCCACGCTGCACGGCCCTCTCCTTACGCTGAGACCCTTCCCCAGTCGGCGGGACCTGCCCCGCTGCCCGAGGCCGGTGGAGCCGGTGAGTCCGCGGGTGAAAATGTTCTTAGGCTCCCAGCGCCCACGTCTTTCCCAGGCAGCAGCACGGGGCACGAGAAGGGGAGAGCTGAACGGGAAGCCTCGTGGAGCCCAGGCGCCCTGAGCCGGGGAGGGGAGGCCAGCCCAGAACAGGTCACCAAGTCAGGCCGCAGCCTGCCTCGAGCCCCTACTCCGCCCTGTCCCGCCAGCCACTGAGCAATGACCGCCTCTGCCCCGAGCTGTCATCCAGGGTTTCTGCTCTCATCCTAACCCTGAACGCGCGGGCAGGACGGCGTTCGTGTGGCCCGCGCGGGCCTCGCCTAGGGACCTGGGTCAGAGCCCTCACCAGGATCAGCTCGTCGTTGGCCAGCTCCCGGGTCCAGTAGGTTTTGGGGCCGTCCCCCTCCAGGAGAGTTTGTGTGCAGTGGATCTTGTTCTCATTCTCCCAAGTCGGCAAACTCTGCGGGCAGGAAAACCGTCAGTGACATCAATTACGGTCCTGGCAGCGGGAGGGGGGACACCGGCGAGCACCGGGGAGGAGCCGCTGCGTGGAGAAGCCACGCGTGGGCCCTGTCACCCGCGGAATCTCTGCTGCGCCTCATATGGCCCAAATTCAGAGGGCTGGTGACGGCTCCGATGGACATAAACTTGCCTGGTGTCACGCACACGCGCACGCGCACTCACGACGCAGCAGACCCTGAGGCGGGCTTTACATCTCCAGGAATAATGGAGAGCACACTGATTCGTCTCTGTCAGAGGGACTGCCCCATCGAGCAGCTGCATTCCCAAGGCAAGAAGCTCCACACCGGGGCTACAGAATTTTACACCGGCTAAGACGCCACATTTGCGACCACATCCAGTCAGATGGGGGGCCCCCTTCCCTGCACGGGCTCTGGGATGACGCCCTCCTTCCCGTTTGTGCTCATCGGCCTGCTCAGAAAAACCCGGGGTCTCTGGCTCTGAGGATAAAAACTGCCACTTTTCAGGTTACGTCTCTCTAGGAAAAATTTAAACCAAACAGCAGTCTAGGTGTTCGTGCTGCGGGAGGTGGACGGTGAAAGCGGGGACTCCCCGTGGTCTCCTCAGTGTCTGCGCCGGCCGGGTGGGGACGAAGCCCCACCCTCCAGGCTGTCCTATGGGTCATCGATTTTTGACCAGAATTACCGTCTCTAGCCGCCGCTGGATGTCCCCAAATTGAGCCCTGCCTGTTGCCAGCCCTTCCTCCTTCAGCTGGCGGCCTTGCCTCTGACTGCTGTCCGGCTCTCTGTTTTGACAATCAGGGCGGTCACAGGGGGCTCGGATCCCGCCAGCTCCAAGCCCGGACATCATTTTCCGGCTGTGCCAACTCTGGGGGCCAGATATTGCCGTGGGGGTCAGGGTGGGGGCTGCGTCTCCGTGTCCTTGTCCCAGTGCCCAGAGATCTTACTCTGAACATCAGACAGGCACCATTCAGGAAAGGTGAAAACAATTTCTCACTCTGCAACGTTATTAGTTTTTGTTTTCTTAGACACCGGGGAAAGGAGGGAGACATTTAGTCACTTTTCTGAAGAAGTGGTAGCAGCCGCGATTATTTTCCATCTGTCCTCGAAAGACAGTAACCAACCCTCCCTTCCACTGCAGAGTGTGCGGTGCCTGTCCCGACCCGCCACCCCTGAGGCTGAGACGCGGGGAAATACAAAGCTCTCTACTCTGAGGACTGAGAAGGAGCATTTAGTTCATTTCCCTGTCGAATGAATCTGCCTCGCTTTTTGGAAAGATTCCGCCTTTCCTTTAAGGAACCAGGCTGAGGGCGGGCGGGAGAGGTGCGGGGAGCCTCGAGATTGCTGCAACTGGACCCGGAGCGTCCCCAGGGCCCAGGGGCCCGGGGGCAGAACGCCGAAGCTGCCCATTCACCTGCGGCAGGAAACGCGGCGGCCCTGCCACCTCCTGCTCCCGCGCCGCCCGCGCCCGGGGTCGCCGCAGAGCGCTGCGGAATCCCCGCCAGGGACGCGGCGCGGCTGCGGGCACCTGGGGAGGCGGCTCAGGGACGCGGTTGGGAGGGACGGGCAGGGCTCTCCCCCGAGCCTGGGGCAGCCGCCTGCACGCATCTCTGCAAGCCGCCGGCATACACGCCCTGCCGGGGAAGCGCGCCGCGGGCCGCGAGGGGGGAGACCGGCGCGCGTGACTGCGCGGGCCGCCCGCGGGGCGCCGCCCGGCTCCGGGCTCACCCTGCACTTGCGTCCGTCCACGGTCTCCTCCTCGAAGCCTTCCCCGACCTTGAAGTTGATCTCGGTGGTGCGCACCGTGGTGGACGTCTTGATGTAGAACTGGTCCCCGTCCTGGCGGATCTCCACGTGCGGCTTGGACGCAGCCGCCACGGCCACCTTCCGCAGCATGGCGTTCACACCTGCCGGAGGCACGCGCGCGCCGCGGGCTGGGGTCCCAGGTCTGGGGGGACCCTCAGAACGGAGCCGCTCCTCCCGCCCGCCCCGCCCGCCCTCGCCCGGCTTTTCCGGAGGAGAAACTCAGGGTAGGTGGCTTTCCCTAGGAAGCAGAATGAATTCGCGGCGGGGGCCGGTCTGAAACTGAGTCCCAGATTTAAGGTCCCCGACCCGCCCTGGACCCCAGTATCCTCTCCTCGCAATGATCGAGCACGAGATAAAGGCGGAGCCGTCGGGGGAAGCGCCCAGCGTCCCGCCGACAGGCGCCGGACGCGCGGGGCGCGGGCTCCACTGGCCGCTCCTCGGTGGGGTGCGCCTCGGAACGCGCCGCCATCTATCACCCCGGGGCCTCCCTCCTGCCGGGGGTCGGCCCCCAAAGCCCAACCCTTGCGGGCCTGGGGCGCCTGGGAGGGGCGCGCGGTCCGCGTCGGCTTTACCCAGGGCCTTGAGGAGCTCGTCGAAGTTCTCGCTGCTGCGCATCTTCCAGGTGCCGGCGAAGTTGGGCATGGTGGTGGCGGTGGTGGCG
>NW_024355206.1:6471997-6478162 GCF_902729225.1 Pteropus medius | reverse complement strand
GGGCATGGTGGTGGCGGTGGTGGCGGTGGTGGCGGTGGTGGCGGTGGTGGCGGCGGCGGCGGCGGCGGCGGCGGGAAGGCGGGCGCACGCGGAGCTGCACGGCGGAGACTGCGCTCTGTGCCCAGCGCGCGCCCCAAGTCACCGGGAGAGCGCCCCTCACCCCGCGCGCTCCGGCCCCGCCCCCGGCCCCGCCTCCGCGGCCCCTGCCCGGCGGGAGCCCGGCCCCCAGCCCCTGTGCCCCCTCTGCGCCCTCGGCGTCCGGTCTCCAGGGCGAAGGCCTGGCACCCGCTCTCCTCCAGCTGGGGGCGGGGGCGCTTCTGCCAACCCCCCCCACCCCCGCCACCCTTCTTAAAGTGGGTGCTGGGAGGGGCTTAGAGGAAACAAGGTTGGCCGCCAGGGGATGATCCTGGAAGTCAGGCGGGGGGACTCGGGGGAGCATTGCACCATTCTCTCCGCTTTTGTGATGTTCGAGAACATCCCAGTTATACAGTTAGAACGGGTAGCGGGGCCACCTGGGGGTGGGAGGCACTCTCTCCCACTCCCAGCCTGCCTCTGGGTGTGCCCAGCAGGTCCCCTCTGCGCCCAGTTGGGGATCCCATTCAGCACTCTCTACCCCTCACGTGTGCTTAGGACCGAGGGGGCCGAGAAGCCGGAAAGCCGGGACCCCGGACCCCAGCACCCTCCTGGGCACAGCTGCGCGGAAGCCAGCGTCTCCGAGATTGTGGGTCCCGCGCGTTCGCAGGGCGGGGGAAGGAGCAGCTTGTGCCAAGGCAGAGCTGTATGTTTGGGGCACCACGTGTCTCAGCGGGGCTGGAATTCATCTTCGGAAGCGGGTGAGGCAGGAGGTGACAGGAGGTGAGCAGAAATCCTCCGCTAAGCGCACAGGGCCACGAGGGCACCTAGAAGGGTTTTGAGCAGAGGTGAGCCCCGTCCTGTTGCGTTTCTGTGAGGTCGCCGCTGCTCCCTGGCGGAGTGTGGATCGGAGGGGCACACATTGCCCGTGCCCCAGCCCTGGAGATTTCCATTCAGTAAGTCAGGGGCAGAGCCTGGGAAGCTGTGTTTTGCAAGAGGCCAGTGTGACTCCATGTCTCTGGCTTATTAGGAAGAAAACGAAGGGCTCGAGGCCTGGACGTGAGGTTGGAGGAAGCACATACGGGCGGGAAGGGAGGCAGGCGGCCGTGGTCGGAGATCAAGTCGCTGGAGTTCGGGATAATGATGAAGCCCTCTTCAGGAAGCTGGCGTGCATGATGAGTCTTAAAGAGTGGTGTTTGGCGGGCGGCGTTTCCTGAACTTGCCGAGTCTTAGACCTGTCGGGTACCCCGCAGGACTGACGCTCCACAGAACCCGCTGTGGCCAGTCCCACTGAGGCAGTGGGAGTCGGGGAGGTTTTTAAGGAGAGCAGTGACTTGGTCAGATTACATTTTAAACAGATCTCTCTGGTGGCTTCAGAGCGGAGTGCTTGTGGGGCAGTGGGGGGCCCGGTGACAGGGGCTTGGAGTTCCAGATGGAATTCTGGTGACACGTGGTCTGAGAGGTCGGTAATGCCCTGCCCGGGTGGCCAAGAAGGGGAGTCGCACCCTGGCTCCTTACTGCTTAGTCCGAGGAGATGGCACTGGCCAACGGGCAAAGGGGGCTTCTTGGCTGAACACAGCCATACACCGTCGACCGGTCCTCCGTCAGTGCGTGCTGGCACGTCCCCGGTGCCCTGTGTGTGTTGCACACTCACACGGGTGTCTACGATCAGGATTCCCTTTTTGGTTCAGCTAGGACATTGATCTTTGAATCTCTGGAGCGTAAGATCCATGAGTAGATTCACTTGCCCGCTCAGGGTTTTGGGAGGGAATGCTAGGCCAGGCATGGGGTTTGGAGGTGAAGGCACATGGCCCCGGAGCCCACAGGCTGCACCTAGATCGAGGCTGGGACTATGCGTAAGTGCCATGAGGGAGGATGAGAGGCACTTTGGGAGCCCACGGGTGGGCGTCTAACTTCTGGGGCATCTGAACTTTCCACAGCAGGTGACATTAAGCTTACAGGGCACGGACAGGTGACCAGGATCACAACAGGAGGACACAAGGGACGGGCCTTCTGGACAGGAAAGAGCAGAGGCGGGGGACTGGGGCCGAGCAAGGCCCTGAGCCCCGGACTCCTACGATAGGAGACAGATCTGCAAGGAGCTCCTGTGGAAGCGAGCCCTCGATGTCAGACGGCCTCACCTTAGGAACAGGGGATCCCAGGGGCCAGGCCAAAGTGAGCGTTGTCGGCTGGCTGCAGTTACCTGTAGCCAGAACACGGGATGGCCAGTTCCCCGTGTTCCCCCGCCCCCACGTGGACTTCTTAGTCTGGGGCCTGTGCGCTCTCTCCAAGACCCTTTGTTCTCGGCTGGCAGCTTCCGCCTTGCCTGCGCGGACCCCGTGTTGCCAGCTCCTCCCAGGCCACTGACCTGCTGCCCTGCCGGCACGTCATCGGGGGGGCATTTCTGCTGAGGTCGGCTTCTTCTGCCTGGAGGCTCGCCAGGGCCTCAGTCTCCCAGCGCCCGCTAGCCTGGCCCCACGCCCTTAGGCGGGCGGAATTCATGCTGGAAGAATGGGGGTCAGAGTTCAGTCCCAAAGCCGGGGGCTCTAGAGAGGGTCCCAGTGGGGATCTTCAGGGACACAGTCGTGGGGGCTGGGGATCCTTGCCCGGACAATCTAGGAGTCAGCAGAATGGGACAGAGGAGAGCTGGATTCCTGGGGAAGACTGGGGGAGGGGGCTTCCTGCAGGTTAATGCCACAGAAGGGGCACCGGGCTCGGAGTCCAGGGCAGAGGGGGCCCGGGGACGCCGGGGTCCCACGGTGCAATAAATACCAGGGGCCGACCTTTATTGAGCTTTCACTATGCCAGGCCCTGCAGAGTATTTCACGAGTATCCGTTCGTTGGTTCTCTGCAAAGGCCCTGTGAGGGGTACTCGTCACCGAGGAGGACACAGCCCAGGCTCACCCGGCTGGTCAGTACAGAGCTGGGGGTGAATCGGGTGGGCCGGCCAGCTCCAGATCTTTGCTCTTACCGCCCCCTCTGCTGGCTTATTGTGCAGATGGGGACCCAGGGGGCCAGAGAGGAAGTGCCTGGCTCCAGGTCACCCTGTGGAGCAGAGTGGAGCCCTCATCCTGCCCACCAGCCCCAGGGATCCTGGGCTCCCTGACCACCCGAAGGCTAACGGAGACAGCTCTGCTTAAAACCAGGACCAGAGAAGGGGGCATGGCTGGTCCACATCTCTGTCGACCTGGGCTTCGGTCCCGGATCCACAGCCGTCCGCTTTGTCTGAGACCGAGGGGACCCGGCAAAGCGGGACAGTTGGGGACCCAGAACGTGGGACTTTGGAGAAATGGGACCGTCCAGGGCAAACCAGGACGTGCTGGTTCCCCCATTTCCGGTGTAGTGTGACCGTCTGGACACGCGTGCTCTGTGATCACGCTTTGTGTGTACGTGTGCTGCGTTTTCTTGGACACGCGTGCTCTGTGATCACGCTTTGTGTGTGCGTGTGCTGCGTTTTCTCATGCGACTCTGCAAACCGTGGCTGTGCGTTTTCTCAAGGTGCGCGCGTCTGTGTGTCTGACGGCGCACGCGTGTCCGTCTGTGTGTCTCCACCTCTACCCGTTCCATCCGCCTGCCCCGGGACGTTCTCTGTGTGTGTCTGTGAACCTCCCTGCCAGTGAGCCTGTGTCCGAGGGTCACGTGTTCTCCAGGTGGCCCTGTCTAGTCACCTGTGTCCCTGCCGTGGGCTTGTCGCTCCGCCGGCCCCTAGTGGCTCAGCCAGCCTGCTCTCCACTTCCTCTGACGCTGTTTCTCAGTCCAGCCGCTGGACACTCAGGCCCGGCCCGGCTGGGAACCACCCCAGGCGGAGGCAGCATTCCCCCCTCGGCCCTCCCACAGCTCTGGGGGGTTTCACCATGAGCGGTGGGGGCAGAGGAGAAAGAAGGGGTGTGGGGTCGCCAGGCCAGGCCCAGGAGGTGCCGTCACTTAATTGTCACAGCCACTGAGGTACATGGATTAGGGAACCTAAACTCAGACAGGCAGGGTACGGGCCCAAGGCCACGCAGCCAGGAGGAGGTGGATCTGGCTCCTGCCGCCAGGCCACCTGACCGCTGCCTTTGGTACTGCGGGTGCGTGCGTGCGTGCCTGCCCCACCCCCCCACGGGCCTTGCGCAGGCAGAGACCACCTCCAGTTTGTCTGCAGGTCTCCAGTGCTCAGCGCAGGCCAGGGCACCCAGCGGACGCTGCGCGAAGGTGTGCCGAGCGGATGCCCGCTCTGGAAAGTGACAACCTCAGCTCTCATTAGTCTGATTTATACTGGTGCTGGGGTCCTCTGGGTGCAACGCTGGGGAACGGGTGGCTATAAATTATCAGAAAACACGGCCACTGTCTCGGCTTCGATTTCGGTGCAAAAGAAGAAGGGAAATTGATGGCTGACAGCCCCGCACCGGAAGGCCATCCCGCTGACAGTGCGGAGCACGTGACGGGGCAGAGGCCCTCCGCCGTCCCCCACGTGGGCCCATCCACCTGCTGCCTGGAGGTGGCCACAGCGGGGTCAGCTGCCTCTCATCGATCGCCTGCTCGGGATGCCAAATGGTGCCTTTGAAAGTCCATAAAGAAAGAGACACCATCGGTGCCTGATCAATCACGCTCACCGCCCCTGTGTGGCACGGCAGGCGCAGCACAATGCCTGCTGGTCACGGCGCTCAATCAGCACTGCGGGCTAATGGCCTCTCAGACGAGGGCGACGCCCACCTCCTCGCCCTCATCCCCAGAAGCCTGGCTCCCTGCGGCCGCCCTAATCGAGGTTGACTGATGTGGGGCGTGAGGGTCTTTCAGGGCCCCTGGCTCCTCCTGGGGGCAGCGGGCAGGACAGCTGCTCAGCCTCCCAGATGTCCAGGGGCAGCCATTCCCTTCTGCCCGTCGGCGGGCAGCTGGGTGAGCCCTGGGAGCCCCACCTGAGGGGTCTGGGCCTCGGGCCTCCACCGACCCCCCGGGAGGTGAGACCACATGGCTCCGCTCAGGAGGCCTTGGAGCGGGGGCTGGGCGCTGGCTCGCTTCCCTGGCAAGTTCAGTGCCCCCTCTTTCCCAGCGCGCCCGCCTGGGCTGTGAGTAACGAAGGGGGTTCGTAGCCCTTGATGGCGATCGCATTAGTGCTGATAACTCGAAAATTAATCACCCGAATGAGACCTGCCCCGAATTCCGGCGGCACCGCACTTCCTGCCGAGCCGCAATTGCGTGACCCGTCCTCACAGCCCCAGGATGTGGCTATTTAATGAGCGTTCCTCTCTTGCTTGCTGGAGTGTTTGTAAATATGATTCACGGTGCATCGTTACCTCCGCTGAGCGCCCGGAGCATCTGAGCATCCCAGGGCAGCCAGCAGCCTGGCAGCTGACCCCCCTCGGCGTCCCCCAGAGCTCCTTGCACCCCGCTGCCCCCGCAGGACTCGGCATCGCCCTGAGGACTCTGGGCCTGGACAGAGCTGCCCCTCGCTTCCGCAGAACCAGGGTGGAAATCAGGTCACACTTCATATCGTGTCTGGAACAGTCAGTCAACAGGCCTTTGAGGAGGCGCCCCCCGTCTCCGAGGCCTGACTGGGCCACTGGTTCTCGGGAGCAGGGAATGACCCCCCGAAGGCACGACCCCTCCGGGCCCCCACTTAGCCCGTGTGCCCCGCCTTCCTCATGGTGGAGAGAAGCGAAAACAGCCGAGGAGGTTCTGTGGGAAGCACCCGGCTTCGCAGGCGAGAGAGAAGCTCGGAATGGAGCTCCTTCCTTCACCCAAATTGGGGGTTCTCCTGGGCCCAGGTGGCCTCACACCCGGGCTGACGAGGCCTTTACCTGCCTGCCCCACTCCTTGAAAAGCCGCCATTTCTGATTCTGCCTTTGCCTTGTCCTGACGAAGTTCCCACTTGGCTTGGGTGCCTCAGAGATGGGGAGCTCTGGCGAGGGGAGGCGGGTGCTGCCTGCCGCTGTCACTTTGGAGGCACAGATGAAGGACAGCAGTGGGAGACCAGGCCCCACCGTAATGAGAGCCGCTGGCCCCTGGCCCACGGGGGGGATGGGACTCACTGACCCATTACCGGTGACCCGTCCATCCTCACTCTGCCCTGACACATTCATCACCCTGACAGCTGACACAGCTGTCCTGGGGAGT
>NW_024355206.1:6378434-6471676 GCF_902729225.1 Pteropus medius | reverse complement strand
GATCTGGTATGACGTGGCTGCATTGCTCCCCTGCCATGTGGCTTTGGCCAGTCATGTTCTCTCCTCGAGCCTCAGCGTCCTCCATACAACCTGGAGAGCAGGTCCCCCCATCGATTAGGTGCGCAGTTAAGTAAGACGAGGGGTCCCACCTTTGAGAGCCAGGACTGTTAACCCGAAAATGTCCACTGTCCTGCTGTGCCCATGCTGGGCTCACTTGGAAAGTCGGGCCAGAGTAGCTGACCGGCAGTGTCGCGTCCTAGGCCACAGTCCTCCTGTGAGCTCTGTGGGGTGGGCAGGAGCAAAGCGGAAGAGACGGTAATGGGGCTGCTGTACGGCCCCAGTTGTCTGTGGCCCGGCGCCCGCATGGGGTTCTGCTTGCTCCTGTGCAGATGTCGCTTTGGGTTGCCGAGCCGTTTTTGGGCTTCACTTGGCCTGGACCTCTGTCCCCAACCGCCAGCAGCCCTCAGCACCACTCACCAGAGACCCTCAGGTGAGCGAGCCCACGCCAGGTGTCGGTGCCTCTGCGCCTGCGCCGAGTGGGGTGGGCGAGTCTGTGGGGGTCCCTCGCTCGGTTCCCATCCTGGCCTGGCTGCCGGCTCCTGAAGACACCGGGGCTTTCTCACGCCCCGGTTTCTCCAGCTGGTCTGAGAACTCTGTGGGCCGGGACTTGACACACTGTAAATAGAACAGCAGCTCCCTGAGACCGGGCGCCCGCTCTCGTGGGAAGCGCTGGCGTGGATCAGGCCGGCGCCCGCCCGCCCCCACGGGCTCTCCGGGCCTCCTGTCCCGACTGCCCCATTCAGCTCTCTCTGGTTAAGCCCGTTTGATCTGGTTCTGTCCACTTTCCACCCGGCACCCAGCCCAGGTCTGTCCCAAGCCCCAGATGTCCCCCAGGCAGCAGAGGCCTAGCGACAGGCCTCGTTCGTCTTCCCTACCAGCTCAGAGACAAAGGGCCCAACGTGTGTGCAGATGGCCCTCCATCATCCCCCACAAGCAGCCCCAGAAATGGGCCTCCAACTAGTCCCCTGGGACCACCTGCTGACCAGGGGGTGGCCGGGCAATGATGCATGCAAGCACAGACCGATGACAAAGTAGCCTTGGGGGAGGGGTGGAGCTGGGAGTCAGGACCACGGCCCCCGAGGCCTGCCCCATAGAGCTGTCATTTTCTGTGAGAGCAGAATTATCCCCAGCCAGGCCAGACCTCATTGCCCTTCTGGGCTAACTGAGACCTTGGCTACTGCTGAGGGCCCGTGTGAGTGTGTGTCTCTGTGTATGTGTCTCTGAAATTAGGGAAACTGGGTCCCAGTGACGGCTTGGGCTCCACGCGACTGCAGGTGGGTGAAGTGAGGCCGGGCTCCTGACCGCCCTCCCGCACTTTCCCTCACTCTGCGACGAACACACTGCGTATGGCTCTGGGGTGAGTGGGACTTCCCTGCCTCTGGAGGGCAGGGACTCCAGCCTGTCTTCCCACAGGGCCAGCATGGGCCCGGACCCTCCCTGGAGGGCAGATGAGTGCCAGCAGCAGCCCAGAAGCCATAGGTGGCCACACCCCCAAAGCCCATGGACCCTTACTGGCCAGGCAGAGGGCTGCAGAGAGGAATGGGCATCAGGGGCCCCAGCTCACAGCCGGCTCAGCCCCAGAGGGCACCCCTCCCAGCAGCCTCTGGAGTGGACGCTGCAGGGTGTCCACACCCCAGGCACTCTGGGGTCAAGAGTGACCTCCCCACTGCTACATCAGAATCGCTAGGGGAGTCTGGAGCTGATGCGAACCCCCTTGCTACATCAGGTTCTGCGCACTGGTCAGCAGCATCGCCTCGGTGACGTGGCATCGCCCGCGGGAGCTGCACTTACGCCCCAGCAGCCAGCACATGCGGTGAACGGGGCTCAGTTCCTGCCCTCGAGGGCCTGTGTCGGGCATTTACCAGCACACTGAACCCCGCTCCTTCTCCCTCTGCCCTTTGAGACTCATCATCCAGGTAAGCCCCCACCTCCCTCGTCACCCACCAGCCTCTCCTACCTCATCCTCCGCAGACTGTGGTGCTGGCTCACAGCTTCCCCACCCAATTCCTGCCACCATTTTGGGGTCACGGCCTTCGGGCAGGCCCGGTACCCTGGCCTCGCTGGCCCACCCAACCTGCACTCAGTGTCTTTGGCAGCCTGTGTTTGCAGCCTCCCACGTGAGCTGGCGAATGCGCCAAAGTCACGGTGGGCCCCGTTACGGCAGGTTCCTATGCACTGCTGGGCCCACCAGCCCCCGGCCTTCCCCCTGCCCAGGACTTGTTCCCTCCAGCTGCCCTTTGGCTCCCCTGGGTATGCAACTCAGTCCCTCAGTGTGCGGTGGCTTCTGCCCATTTTCTAGGGATTAAGGCTGTGGTGTTTTGGCCTCCATTGTCTAGATGAGGCAATCGAGGCCCGAGAAGCCCTTGCTTGGGGTCCTGTAGTGTCTCAGCAGCATATAGTTACTGCCTCTCTTTCTGGAGGAGCTGAGGACCTGGGCCAGTCACTCCATCCATCCCTGTTAGCCGGCGAGCACCTGAGAGGTGGCCAAAAGCAGGCAGAGACTGCCACCCTCTGGCCATCGTCGGCAAGGCCCCAGGCTGGTGGTTCCACAGCTCAGCCTCTCAGATGGAGCAGGGGAACTCGCACCGTGTATGTTTGGATTTGAAGTCGGACTCCTGCCTCGTGCCCCACAGAAATCTTGCCCAACCCTCCCAGCCACTCATTTCCTTCCTGTGACCTATTTCCCGCCTCCCTTCCCCTCTCATGACACTGTGGAATTGAGCATGAATAAAAGACACAGCCGTCTCCCAGTTCGGCCCGATTTCCCATCCTTACTTTGCAAGCTGCTGGCTAAGTGACCTTGGAGAAGTCACTGCGTCCCTTAGGGTCAGTTTCCTTCTTTGCATAAAATAAGTGTAACACGTACACGGCGGCACTGTCATAAATATTCTGTGCTTGGCCCAGTCAGCACATTCGCCACTGCAGCTCTTCAAAAGTTCAAAACCAAAGCAGAAATTGGGAGACACCGGAGCCTCCAAAGTGGGATGCGTACCCTAGATAGTGAGCGAGACCACCCAGTGGGGTATGGGAAGGAAACGTTATTTTTATCTCATACTCTAAATTCTGCTTTCGTATTTGTTTTATAATATATGTAAGTGTATTAGCAGAGTAGTACTCACACGTGATTTATAAATAATATACGCATGTGGGCACATGGTAAAAAAATTTAACAATATGTATGTGGTCAATGTTTTGGGGAGAGGGAGCCCCGTAACTTATTTTCACATATTCAAATATAAAACATTTTTTATAAAACAGCGCACCTTTACTATGCATGATACACTCTTACGTCTTCTATTTTCCCTTAACCTACTGTATTTCTTTTCTGGGAGATGATTAGTTTAATTTTTAATCAGAACAACTGTAATGTCTGACAAAAACCGAGTTAATACCCAAAACGATTTGCTTCGCTTAGAAATCACTAGCAGCAGATTTGGAAGCAAGGGAACGGAAGGGTGAAAGCCTCAATATTTTGACAGCAGATCAGATGAAAAGGCATAAAGGAGACCAGTGTGCTCTCAGAGCAATCTGGAGGCGGAGCACTTAGTTAAATTGATATCTGTCACACTACCAGGTTGTGACTTGCAGTCTGAAAAACAAAGCTCTACTTGACTGAAAATTAAAATTTTAAGCGACAGAACCCTAGAAGTCAGCAGGGGTAGTCGAATGGCAGAGCTGAAATGGAGACACCAGACCCCGAGCGCCCACACCTGCCACGGTAGGAACCTGAACCCGCACTTCGGAGAGCAGGGCGCCCCCCCAGGCTCCGCCCCACGGCGGACGGGGCGTGACCTCCGTGCCTGTCCCCGCCCACCCCGGCGGCGGCCGCGCTGGGCGTGGCGACGGCAGGGGGCGTGGCGACGGCAGGGGGCGCAGCGTCGTGCGCCGGCGCCCTGGGGATGGGCGAAATGCCCCGCCCCTTCGTGAGCTCATCGCCGCGCGCCGCGGTCGCGCCTCGCTGGCGTCAGACGTGCGCCGCACAGTGCGACGGGGCAGAGAGTCGGTGAGTGGCTCTTCTTGGCCGGTGGGGGTGGCAGTCGCCGGGGCCGCCGACGGCCCGGGCGGGAGTGCGGATGCGCGAGGGCGGGCCCGAGGCTGTCCCCAAGCAGGCGTGCGCGAGGGTGCTGCCGGCCGCGGGGCCCGAGGCGGCTTCTGTGACTCCGTTTGTCCTGCTGCCTCTCGGGGTCCGGGCTTCCTCTTGCATCCTGAGAACGTTCTGTGCAGCCTCGAGGTGAGGGCGCTCTCTGTGCCCCTAGATGGAAGGCCGTCCTAACCGAACTTTTCCAGAGCGAGCCACGCCGTCGCTGTAGGTGGCTTCCCATCCCCGGACAGGGACGAGCGCAGGCTGGGGCCGCTTCACTTTAGGTGCCGGGTGGTTTTGCGGGATCTCGACCTGCCCGAGTGCTTTCATAGAGGCACGCGTAGCGTTCCTTTGGAAACACAGGAGCAAGCAGTGAATTCTGCCTGGGAAATTGGGGGGAAGTTCCCTAAAGAGAGAAAGTGGCAAAAGAGGGTTTTGGGGTCCTCGCAGCTCTGAAATTACTTGTCACAAACAAGTGTGAGAGGTGATGTAGCTCGGTAGCCTCTGGCACAGCTCGGATCCACTTTCTACTGTCAGACTAACAGGGGAAGCTTCCTTAGGCTCTCTGAGGCTCACGCTCCTTCCCAGGAAGGAGGAGGGGATGGTAGTACCTACTCAGTGGGGTACGAGTGTTCAGGGAAGCGATCCACGTGTAGCCCTGCAAAGTGGGCCCGAATCAACACATCCTCAAACGTGCGTTCCTTGGCAGAAGCACAGCTCTGTCTTCAGGCTGGCCTCTTGGCCGTGGGCTTCCTGCAAGGTTGCCTGCTCTTGGTGTCTCTGTGTCGCTGAACGCGAGGTGGGGATTAGAAGGGGCGAGGGCAGACCTGTGCTTCGCTGGGCGGAGGGCTGGTGGCCAAGCAGAGGTCGGATGCCGTTCATGTCAGCGAGACTGGCTCGAGCTGCTTCCCGTCCTTCCTCCTCTTGGACAGGACTGTGTCTTGCATCTCAAATGAATTGAGCCCTGCTAACCTGACTGAGAGCTTCACGGGTGAGAATTATTTAGAAATCCTTTGTTTTCTCTGTTATTCTTGGGAAACCCTTCACCGCAGCCGTTTTGGGTTTGCAAATGTAAAGCGAGTAACCCGAACCTGGATGCCTTAGCTGTATGGTCGCTTATGTTCGTGGATAGCCTTGAGGGGACCATGCACATGGATGTAAAAAAAATTACACCCTTCTGTAACCTCTGAAATTTTCGCATTTCCTGCGATTATCAATGTAGACGACAAACCACAGTGTTAACAGGGTGACTCTGTCACCGGTAGATATCACAGGTATTTTTATGTCTTAGGATATTGTGTAAGCTCGTTACAACTTTGAAATTATGGTAGTTACTAGACTTGCCGATAGGTAGCATTATGTAATGTATTAATAAAAAATCACGTTACATTATCACATATTGATTTTTGTATATTGGTAAAACTTTATTTTGGTATATAGTCGATCCTCATTATACTCAGATTCCGTATTTGCAAATTTGCCTACATGCTAGAATGTATTTGTGGCCCCAAAATCAATACTCGGAGTGCTTTTGTAGTCTTTTGAGGACATGTTCGAGGTGGTGAAAAATTTGCGTCACCTGATGCACACATGACAGTTGAACAATGAGACGCTCTGCCTTCTCGTTTCAGCTCATACTGTCAATGTCCTTTTTCAGTCTGTTTAGTGCCATGATTTTTGTACGTTTGTGCCTTTTTTGGTGGATTCACTGTTTAACCCCCAAGCACAGTGCTAAAGTGCTGTCTTAGTTTTCCAAAGTGCAAGAAGGCTGTGATGTGTCTTAGGGAAGAAAATACATGTGTTAGATAAGCTTCATTCATGGCAAACAGTGCTGTCGGCCACGAGTTCAGTATTAATGAGTTACCAGTGTATAGTAAGATGTCTTTAAACAGAAACTCACATAAAACAAAGCTGTGTATTGATCGGGTTGACCACAATGTTACCAGAGGCTTGCAGGACCCTAACCCAGTATGTCCCCCGGGAGCAACGGATCAGTGTTCTCGGCAACTTTATAGGATACAATTGCTTCGAATAACAAAAATTGATCACGCTTGATTTCTTTTCTAACAGCTTTACAAAGCTGTTACAATAAACATGCAAAATACATTAAGAACCCTCATGATGGCCTGAGAAACTAAATCTATTCTTAAAGTAAGTCTGTGTTTAGCTGAGCTGAGTCCTTGAAAACTTCGATGCCCGTGGCAGACATGTATCTCCTTTCGGCTCCTGCCCTCATTTACATGCCCGTAGGGTGTCGCAGGCATCTTAGTCGGGACCCCTGCATGGACTGTAAGAACTTTGCTTCCCCTGTGTTTGCTTAGTGATTTTTGATAAATGATATTTTAAAAGGCCTATGGTTTTATCACTCTGAAGAGCAGAAAGGGACAGAGCCTAGTCCTTCTCTGTAGTCAGACTTAGAAGAAAACATGGGATGGAATAGATGTTAGTTGAGTCCTGGGCTTTGAGGGAGGAAGAAGGAGGGGGCTCCTGGGACTGATCCATAGAAGAATGTTGGGCAACTCTGTGGCAAAAGATTGCCTATTTTCTTGATCAAGGGGACCCTCCTGTAACCCCCTCTGTCCTGATGACACCGCCCTTACTGAACGCCTGATGTTGTTTCCACAGAACTGTCTGGCCTTTAGCCCTTCATCCTTGGCTAAGGAAATGACCAACCAGGTAAGGCCTGTGGTGAAGAGAGGAGCATCAGTTGTCTCTTTGGGGGGTTTGAGCCCAGTGCATGGTTTGGGTGTGTAGCATCCAGTTCCTGCTCTGCTCCGGAAGAGCTGGGTGACCCCGGGCACCTAGTCACCAGAGAACGGTTAGGTGGCACTAGCAAAGTACACAGCACTAAGAGGAGGATTGTATTATCTAAGTTTTGGGACAGTTTACAGAGGGATTGAAGAAGCTTAAAGAATTAGTACACAAAAACGAGAAAGACACAAAGACCAGAAAAGGAAAAACATCTTTATAGGAAGATTAGGGACCAAGTTAACAGGTTATTGTATAGGCTGTGCAGTTTTCTACAACTGCAAAAATTAACCTGCAATGTGGACTGAGCTTCCTGGCGATCAGAGCAGGAAAGCACAGAATTTATTAGTCTCCTTTTGTGGGGTCGTGGGGGTGACGGGGGCAGGGAGAGGACAGTTTCTTTAAGAATTAGTTTGTTTCTGTTGACGCTACACATCTCGCATGGTCAGGAATCCAGGAGCTCACAGGAGGTCAAGGTGGCACGGGAAGTAGCTGACACAGTGGTGACTGTATCCACCGGGGCTGGGTGGTGGGTCGGGTGCCAAGGAGTGCTTCAGGGAGGGGATGCGGTATATCTGAAATCCGAGTGTTGGTTTAATGTGGCCTCTGTCCTTTTTTAGTACAGCATTCTCTTCAAACAAGAGCAAGGTAAGCAGCCTGCCTATTCGAGCAGATTCACCCGGGAAGAGCCGCGTCGTCCCTGGCTTAAGATTTTTGCCATGCCGACCAGACGTGCAATTCCCAAAGAAACTCACTTTGCAGAAAACTTGGCAGAGGCATCTGAAGACAGGTATACTTAAAAACAGCAACAATGCAAAAGCAGGCAACTAAAGAGAATCCACAGGAGTCTGCAGGCTGAGAGAGGCTTTCCTGTCTGCGCGCCCCAGTTCCCGCGTGAAAGAAAGAGACGCTTTGAGCCTCAGGACTGTTGATGGCAGCTCCTCTGAGGGGTTCTTGCTCGGCCTCTCCACTTATAGGGACTCCCACGGAGGACCTTTGACCCTAACGACAGTGGAGGAGATAACAGTGAGGCCGAGTTTGTTCAAGGCCAATGAGTGTGTGTGGAGGGCTGGGGACTGCGGCGCTGGCAGTGCGCACGGGGGCAGGAGGCAGGTCAGAGTCTGTGCTGGGACTGTCGCTTGCCAGTGATGCTGGGCCCCATACCTAGAAAGCAGTGTGTGCGTGGACCGTCCACACACGTGTCCTCTCTCTCCACAGCCTGGGTGAGTTAGGACAAGCCCGGAGGAACTTGCAGAATGCCGAGTAAAGGCTCTCCCGCTCTCCGTGGGTAACGGGTGGTCTGAAGTCTAAGCTAAAGCTTTCTCCCAGGTTGGCTGGAATGGGTCAGTAGTTGCTAAGGCCATCCAGGTGGCAAGCTAGCAGGCTCAGGTCGGGTGGGGATGGCGGCTGAAGCCATGATGCTGCATGTAGCTCACCGTCGTTTAGTTGGGTACCTTACATTCACGCCTCCGAAAGATGTCCCTGGAGAATCGCAGCCGGTTGTGAAGGAAGCTTCCACACGCACTTGTTCCACTCGCACACGTGCACCAGGTCTGCAGACCCGACAGTGTGGCCCACTGGATGTGCAGCTCGCACACTTAGAGTATTAAGGCAGACTCCAGTTGACAGATTGGATTTGCACCCCCGGCTCTGCCCCTTGCTTTTGACTCTGGGTGAGCCGCTCAGCCTCTCAGCCTCCAGTTTCTGGTCTGTGAACGAAGGCGACATGAACCGTGCCTGCTTCGTAGGGTCATGGTGATTAGTTGACATGGCACTTAGAAAAGGCTGGTGTAGTACCTGGTCCGTTAAGCATCACGGACGTGTGGCTACAGCAGCCCATGTGGAGAGTGTAGTAGGCGCTGCTTTAAATAAGCTTAGCACCGAAATGCTGTTCACGGTTGAGTCGCCTGCTGCTTCCCGGAGGTCTCTAAGGGCTAGCCCTTATCAAGTCACGGTCACGTTTTTGGCTGCTGGGTGGCGGGGGGAGGGCTCCCCGCTGGTATCGGTCATTTCGGTCAGTAGTAGTAGCTGTGGCAGACGGGGACGTGTGCCGGACAGTGTGCCAAAGTGGGAAGGACGTAGCATCACCCCTGCCCCACCTGGTAAACCTGTGCTCCGGGCCGGTGGCCTCTTCGGAAACCCCGGGTTTCACGTGCGGCCGCACAGTTGTGGTCAAAGCTCCCTAGGAATACACTTTGCAGAGCAACGAAGCGGGTTCGCGTAGACTTGCCTCAGAACTGCCGGGACGGTGTTTCAGCCCCATTTTATGCAGCGCGTTCGATTCAGAAGCTGCACGAAGACTTTTTAAATGACACGCTTTCCTTTCTAGCCCACGATGACGCCATTTGGTCAGTTGCCTGGGGGACAAACAAGAAAGAAAACTCTGAGACGGTGGTCACGGGATCGCTGGATGACCTGGTGAAGGTCTGGAAATGGTGAGTACCCCCGTTCCTCACAGCCTGGGGGGCAGCGGTAACGGTCTTCTGGGCCGGACGGCAGCAGCGGTCTGTCGCTGCGGAGAGGCAGCGTGTTCTCGCTCGTTCTTTTGTTCACCGTCAAGACCTCTAGTTTTAAAAAAGTCCCATGAGTAAAACTGGGTGGCCTTTGGTGTTCTGTGGCAATGCATGTCACAGGGGCCCAGGCAGTGCAGTGAGCTGTGTGTGAACTGTGTTTCTCTGTCCCCACTGAAGGCGTGACGAGAGGCTGGACCTGCAGTGGAGTCTGGAGGGACATCAGCTGGGCGTGGTGTCCGTGGACATCAGCCACACCCTGCCCATCGCTGCGTCCAGTTCTCTCGATGCTCACATTCGTCTCTGGGACTTGGAAAACGGCAAACAGATCAAGTCCATAGATGCAGGACCTGGTAAGGGCTTCGCTCTTGGGGAAGACGGCAGGTTCGCTGTCCCTTTTCAGAACCGTTAGGTGTAGACGGTGTTGCAGTTCGGAGTGACTGGATTTGAGGGAAGGAAGCAGGTGCCTGAACTGTACGTATGTGACACCTTTGGTGAGTCCGGGACAGCATAAGAAGTCAACACTAACATCAGCAACTAAACACGAGTGTTCGTCCCGAGAGATAGGTGGAGGTTCTCAGTGGCCTTCGTCGCGTCCAGTCGGCTTTTCCTGCCAGGTGAATTTCGGCGCTAAGCTTATTTAAAAAGTAGGCAGTTCTCAGAGCCTTGGGTGTGAGAATTGCTGGTTTGGGAGGTGGACCTCTGCTCGGATGGCGTAAAGCCGGGCCTCCTCACGGGTCTGTGTGCTGGCACTCTCGACTCATTATGGTTCAATGCCTGATTTCCAGTGCGTGATAGATACGAAACTTCTACAGAAACAGAGTCTGGTCTTCAGTTCTGTAGGACAGCACAGTCGCGTCCACCAGCCTTGGTAAACATCTGGGTCATGGGGGAAGTGACTAAATTGGGCTGGACCGGTGTGGAACCAGCTGTGGAACCAGCCGCACGACGTTTTAGTCACTTGTAAGTAAGTGCCTGTCTGCCAGGATGCGGTGGCCGCCAGCAAGTGCGGAAAACCCAGCCCAGGCGGGCACGCTCCTTTGTGGGTTGATGACAGCGGGGCCGCCCAGGTGTGTCCTTGACGTGACGCCCTGGTTGGAGCCCCGGGTGGACTCGCCTCTCTCCGTTCCGCTCAGGAGCCACTCTAGGCCACCCTTATGCCGGATGGCATGACGGTCCCAGAGCGCGTAAGAGGCTCGGTTGTCTGGAGCCTGAGTTACCCCTCAGAGGCAGTGCTCCTTGTCTGTGACTTACTGCTGTGGCTTTGTAAGAGACAGACACGTGCCCAGTCCTCTTTTGGGACCCACCAAATTACAGGACCAGGGTGTGTGGGCTGGGTGTGTATGTGGAAAGAGCTCCCCAGACACACTCCGATTCCCCAGGTGATTGTGTTTGCATGTGTCCTTACCCACTGACATCACTCATTGAAGGTGGGGGTCCCCAAGCCAGCCCGCAGAGCCCGGTGGGACTCTGCTCTAGGGCAGCGAGCACAGCACTGTTGCCAGCCGGTACAGAGTGTCCAGACTCACCTGACGACAGACGCACTGTGCCGAGGCTAGGTCCGACGCTGAGGGACATGGACACGCACATCGTGCCTGCCTTGAAAATGCGCCTGGAGAATGTGCACCACCACAAGAGACAGAGAGAGGAGCGGGAGAGCGTCCCGGATGTACACGGAGTGCACAGGGCGGGCGGGCCCTGCGTTGGTGGCCCAGCCAGGCGGGAGCTGTCCCGAAGTGCTTGTTGAGGAGGGGGTGGCAGCGAGGGTCACGGCCCCACAGTGAAGACAAGCTCCTCTCTCGGCCAGGGACAGGGCTTAGGGACCAAAAAAATGTCTGAACGCTCACGTGCAGGGTTTGATTGAGGAATAAAATGCCTTCATTTTTGAGCAGAAGACACTTGATGCTAAAGTTCTATATTGTAAAACAGTTAGTAGAGAAATGTAAAAATAATTCAGAAGTGTCATTAAACTTCAAAGAATAACAATCAAATTTTCTGATAACCATAGTTTCTCTAAACAGCTACTTCCAGGTAGGAATAAGAAACATAATCCTTTTAGAATAGATGCCATTGTCATTTAGGGATAAAGAGTAAAAAGCAGCTCCTTGAGAGATTATCATAAAAGCTTTTTCAGATCGTCTGGGTTAAGTGAGTACTTCTGAAGTTAATTTCTTTTTTGAAACAAACATTTCATAAGGTAAACGATTAAATGAGTTATTATTACTTTGAACGTATGTGTTATTTTGAAACAACGAGACGTGGCGCTGACCCTTCGTGATGGGAGCCCCTTTTGCATGGGTCAGGGCCTCCCCTGCCCTGTCCTGGGGCCGAGGAGGGCATGTCCTCTTTGAGCCCTGTGCCGGGGACGAAGAGAGGGCCTGGGGATGGAGCCTCTCCCTCGACGTGACCAGCAGTGTCTGTGGCAGGACTGAGGGCGGGCCTGTCCCCTGTGAGAGGGGGCGTGGCGGGCAGCGAACACCTGGATCGTTCCCTGGCCTCTGGGCGCTGACCCAGAGGCTCCCAGAGCTCTGTGGGGTCCGCACAGCTGAGGAGAGAGGCTAGAATGCCGTCAGGCCCACGCGGCCGCGCAGGGGTCTGCCGACAGCGCCTGGGTAGAGCCCTCGAGGTCAGCTGAGTTGTGCGGGGTAACTTAGACCTAGTCGATTTTTTTAAAAACTATTTTCTATAAATTTGCGGAAAACACTCGGTCGTGTCGCAGGTTTGCGTGCGAGGGTTTCTGGACCCCGACCCGCATGGCGTTGTCGAGGGGAAACCTCAGCGCTGTAATCGCCCTGTGAAATCGATGCGGTGTAACGACAGAGTTCGGCGAGTTGCAGCAGATTTTACGGTTGTGCCGCCATCTCTCCAGTTCAGTTTCGAACACTGCCGCGCCCCAGAACGTCCCCTCACGCCCGTTCCTAGTCCCTCCGTGTTCCCGCCCGCAGCCCAGGCGGCCGCTGGCATACTTGGTCTCTAGCTCTGGCTTTTTGAAAGATTTGGCGAGTGGACTTGTGTCGTCGGACGTCTCATCCTTGCTTCGACATGAGTCCGAGGCGCACCGCGGTTTGTCCCGTACGGCTACGTGGTGCTCCACGCTAAGGATGTGCCACGTTTTGTCCATGGGTCCCTGGGTGCTTTCCAGTGTTTCATTCTTATGAGTCACGCTGTCGTGAATATTCGTGTACAAGTCTGCACGCGCCCGCGTTTTCATTTCTCTTGGGAAATGCCTAGGAGTGGACTTGCCGGGTGTTATGATAAGTGTTCGTTTTCACTTAAGAAACTGTCACACGGTTTTTGAAGCGGCCGTAGCATTTTACGTTCCCGCCAATGTTTAAAAGTTTTTGGATTAAGGTCGCATCTGTTCTCACTACTTTCTCCCTTTTTTTCCTTTTCAGTGGACGCCTGGACTTTGGCCTTCTCTCCTGATTCCCAGTATCTGGCCACAGGGACCCACGTGGGGAAAGTGAACATTTTCGGTGTGGAAAGTGGGAAAAAGGAGTATTCTTTGGACACGAGAGGGAAATTCATTCTCAGCATCGCATATGTAAGGAAACCGCGCCCGCGTTTCTCCCTCTGACTGTTCGTTCACTCGTCCAGCCTGTCGTGTGCTCGCTGCAGGTTCCGCAGTCACTGCAGCGGCGGCGTCACTGGCGTGCTTTGCTGGCCAGCCAGTGACAGCCGCAGCCAACAGGAGACGTGTCGAGCGCGGAACCTCACGGTCCCCACGTGTTCCCTGCACAGAGCCCTGACGGGAAGTACCTGGCCAGCGGGGCCATAGACGGGATCATCAACATTTTCGATATTGCGACTGGGAAGCTCCTCCATACGCTGGAAGGTGCGGCTCGTTTCGTTTTGTGCAAAGGGGGTTATCAGGTCACAGAGGAAGAATGATCCTTTCATTGAACTGCCGCTGGATGGCAAGTGAGCGTTAGGTTTGCGAACCGTCGGGTGCGGTTAGAAATGGGAAGCGCCTCGCGCTTTAGTTTTCTCACCGTAGTTTTCACGTGGACTCCCGAGTCCTCGTACCCGTGTGAAACGCGCGTCATTTATTCACGAGTTGCTGTGTCTCAGCTAGACGACGGTCTCGTTGTGGTTAGGAAGCAAACCCTTTCCGTTGGCTGTCGGAAGGCAGGCGAAGGTGCTGTGCCCACCTCCGCGTGGTGGCCTCTGGGCGGGTGGAGGGACAGTTCCGCCCCGCACTCTCCTATGTTTCCGAGTGAGCACGCTGCCTCCCCCTGTACCCTTCACCGATGACAGGGTCGGGTGGGAAAGCGCGTCCCGTTTGAAGCAACGCATGTCTCCACGTTGGCCGCGTCTGCAGCAGAGTTCTCCGTAAGCCATGTGCACAGGGGCCCAGCGGGTCAGGGAAGGAGACCGACGAGAAACGGCTCCAAGAGGAGGGGTCTGGTTATGCGGACGCTTCTAGAGCACTAGGAGGAAGGGTCCAGTCGGTACCGCCCTGTCTGAGTGAAGCACCTGGGCAGTGCACCTCGTGTCATTGAGAGGGACGTGGCCGGGGAGGAGCCCATGTGAGGGCCTGGGAGGCGGTGCTTCGCCACGTTGACCGGCCCTGTCGCTTTCAGGCCACGCTATGCCCATTCGCTCCCTGACCTTCTCGCCGGATTCTCAGCTCCTGGTCACGGCCTCAGACGACGGCTACATCAAGATCTACGACGTGTGAGTTACCTGTCACGGTGCAAGGCTCCGCGCTCAACACCGGGGCCCGTTTTGTGTCTTCCTGTTATTGTCAAGGAATGTTCAGGCCACAGCAGACACTGTGGCCACAGCAGGCCACAGTGTCTCCCTGATGGACGCGTGCGTGTGCGCGATACACACACACACACACACACACACACACACACACACACACACCTCATCCCCCCACCCCACCCCGCCTCTGAGCCAGCATCATGAGGGACGCGGTATTTTGCCTGCAGGGGTCAGACCCTTCCTCCTCTTTCAGGCATCCTGTCCCTTGTGGGCTCGCTGATTTTAAATGTCTGGGTAGGTCAGAAGCACATCTGGAGTGCAGGCTCTGCCCCGTGTGGACCCCGATGCCGTCCCGGGGTGGCCCCTGCCATCATCATAGCGCCCTCATCTTAGCCGACTCGCTGAGCCTCCGCAGTGCGGCTCCTCCTGCCTCTTGAGCTGCTAAGCTCTCTGCTCTTATTCTTGGCTCTCGGTGGCGTGAACACAGTCGGGTTAATGCCATCGTAAGGTCCTGTTTCTGCAGTGGGCGATGCTCCTGCATTGGAAAGGGAGTTTGGGGACACTCGTACTGTCGTTATAAGGGTAGCAGGGTTGGTCCAAGGGGACGGGCAGAGTTAATGGTACACCTTCCACTTCAGTGACTTATCCTGAGAGTTAACACATCCGTTCTGTTTGACATGTTCCCGTTTCAGACAACACGCCAACTTGGCTGGCACACTGAGTGGCCACGCATCCTGGGTGCTGAACGTGGCATTTTGTCCTGATGACACGCACTTTGTTTCCAGGTACTTATGATTCTTAGCACTTTCTAAAATGTACGAATTGCCTTAGAGTTTCAAGGCGGCGTGGCTCGTTTTTTATTCAGTCATTTATTCTCTGCAGTGCTTTTTAAAGTTGTGAAGTTAGTTGTCCTTAGTTGGAACAGAGGTGGATTCTTTCCAAGAGCTCAAATCTTAGTTTCTCCTTATACATCTAGTCTTCTACCTACAGTTGCTTAAGGGATGACAGCATCCTGGTGAGAACGCTTACTGTGAGGGCCAGCAGGTCACAGTGTCAAGGACGTGGCCGCGCTGTGAGCAGGAAGGCTGCCCAGTGATGCCAGCACCCTGGCCACCTCCTAGGTGCACACACGCAGAGGGTCAGTGAGCAAAGGAGTGTGGAATTTTTAATCACATTCCTTCCAACTTCAGACCAGTCTGAGAACTGTTTTTGATACTAACGTTCCTTTTTTTAAAATAGTTCATCTGACAAAAGCGTGAAAGTCTGGGATGTTGGAACGAGGACTTGTGTTCACACCTTCTTCGATCACCAGGATCAGGTATGGCGTCGTTACGTTTACGCTCCTTGTCTGTGGGCTGCTGGCACCGCCTGACCACGGTGCCCACCCCTCCCCTCCGCACCTTGCTGCTCGAGTTGTCGGCCCTGAGCACCTCGCCCTCTTGGGCCTCCGTCCAGCCGTGTCCCTGTGTGCACCATCTGGGGTGCGGGGGTCGGGCACGTGCTGTCCGCCAGTGGCCCACGAGATGCGACTCCCCTGTGCAGAGGCCGCAGAAGCGTGGGCTTGTCGCCCAGGGGATGAGCGCCTGGGGCCTGTGTCTGGGGACAGCCTGGCTGTGGGGCTGAGGAAGGCCCACCCCTCAGATGCCTCCATTGCCCAAACGCAGTCAGCACTTGCCATCTGGGGAGTTGTCCCAGGAAACACGATTTCTTTTGAATGTTCCTGAAGGCAGAACTGTTACAGGTTGTTTGGCTCCCACGATATTGGTCACTTCTGTTTCGGCCTTTGAGCTTGGAGGCGGGGCTCTGTTCTCGCAGGACACTCCTCTGCCTGCGTGGGATCTGGCAGCAATGCAGTGGCCCTTCGGCCAGCGTGGGAGGGCCCGAGCAGCTGCGTTTCTGACTGGGTCCGGGGAGGCGGGCAGTGCTCCTCTCTCAACACTTTGAGTAGCAGGGTCCTGGGTAACTAGTCAGTATGAAAAAATGGATGCCCATGGTAGTACAGAGTGGTTTCTAGTACATTCTAAACGTTTTCACGATGACTGCACGGATTTCTCCTTTGGAAAGCATTCAGAGGTAACTGATGTGATTGTTCACGCTTTTTTACATTCAATCTTAAACCGTTGCCAATAAAGCTGAGGGCGTTTACCCTTGACCTCCACTCCCGGGCCTAAGTCCTGCCGCTGCGTCTTGCGTGTGGGGGTCAGAGCGTGTTGCTGGCTGAGGAAGGTGTCTGGAGTGTAAGTGAGACCAGCGTCTGGCCCAGTCACAACGCTGGAATCGGGGCTGGAACACCGCACCCCAGGCCAGGGCGACAGGCTGACCTGGTCAAACCCTGACCACGCCAGTGCTGCCTGGGGAGGGGTGTGGCTCAGTGCCCACGCTGCCGTTGGGGTGGGGACACCATGTGCAGTCGTCCCGGGAGGCGGTGACCTCAGGGTCCTGGCGGGGCCCCTTCCTGGAGACGTGAGACCCCGTGCTGGCCCCTCATGGGCTCCATGCTTTTAGTTACTCCCTGGATTCTGAACCTGTGGAAAGTTCGTAGGCAACTCGACTCGTATTTAGAAATGGAGTTTTCTGCAGTTGGGGCGGTGGGGGGCAGTGCCTGGTCCTCACTGGCTCAGACGGCACCAGAACCCCCTCACGCCGGTGCTTTCTAGGTTCAGGATGACGACAGCAGAGTCAGGGTGTTCGTTCCTAAAGAATGGAGGCGTCGGTACAACTTTTTCCCCCCTTTATTTACAGGTCTGGGGAGTAAAATACAATGGAAATGGCTCAAAAATTGTGTCTGTTGGAGATGACCAGGAAATTCACATCTGTGATTGTCCAGTTTAGACATCAGAGTCTCCAGGCTAATGCTGCGGAGAGAAAGCACAGATTGAACGTGACATTCCTTACCTTTCGAGTTTGAAACACCACATTTACACTGGCAAAAACCTACGTTTCGTAGATACGTTAGTCTTTTCACGTTCCGTTGGAAATGCTGTTCGTTCTTTAACGTAAAGTGCTCTTAATGCCAACACCGTTTCCCGACGTGCTTCATTCCCCCCTGCCGTTACTGGCGAGCCGTGACAGGCATTGGCGTTGTTGTGTGCGATGTTGTGTGCGAGCGAACGTCGGCCCAGGGTGAAGGTTTCCCGGGCCTTCCAGGGCTTCCGGCTTAGACATGCGGGCTCGCCCTGGGCTCCCAGGCTGGGGAGGGAGCCGATTATCCGGAATGCGGTACCTGACTGGCTGGGACCGTCCCGTCATCCTTGCCGCCTGGGCGCCCTGCTACTCGATGTATTAGCAACGCCCGTGCCACACTGTCTTTTCCCTACTAATTGTAGGGAAGCCTGTAGCTTGCTGGTAGGTACTGCTGCTTTAACAGAGTCTGTAGGCTCAAGCTTGTGCCGAGCAGCCCGCAGCCCTGCCTGTCACCCCGGAGCGCCTGGACCCGACGGGCCAGCCTGCGGACGGGGAGCGCGTAAGTAGCTGGCACCGCGCTCCTTCTTCTGATCGTGCCTCCTCGCCCTGCCCTGCCCTGGGCGTTTCCTGTGCCTGGGATGTCCCTCCCTGACCCGAGGGTCTCTCACTGCGTCCTGGTAGCTGCTCAGATGTCACCGCAGAGGCTTCCGCTCTCTCCACCACTCTCCCCATTACGCTTGCTCTTGCTGGCAGTCGCTGCTGCCTGGTACGTGCACTGATCCCCCAAAGAGAAGTGGCTGGAAACTCCACGCCTTTATACCAACCAGTGCGAGGCAGATCGGCACCTCACCCTGCTCTTCTGAGCTCCAGAAAATGAAAACCAAAGCCGTTTCTCATACCAGCTCAACTTTAATTTTAAAAGTGACAGATGTACAGGTAGGATGAATTTTAAGCAACACCCTCCAGATTCCGTTTACGTGACAGGGAAGGAGCTGAATGTAACTCTGCCCCGTCAGCAACTAAACAGCTGTCTCGCAGTCATTGGTTAGGAAGTCACAGCGCAGAAACACCACCCTGCACTTGTGGTCCATCTGTAAGTGGGTTTTCACGTGGGCCTGGTTGGAAGAATACGTGTCGTCTCCGTCCCGGTCAGTGGTCGGCGCATAGGTGGGCCATATGTACCTATTTTGGAGCACACGATGCTCACCCTACCTGCCGTGGGTCTGGTCTGCCCTCTGACCCTTCTGGGGAGGTCCCTGGTCTGAGTCACTCGCAGGTACTGTGTCACCAAGTGGCCATGGGGCTGACGGGAGCCTCTGCTTTGACTCAGCTGCACAGAAGGTGGATTTCCTTCACGACTGTGGGAATGGCTATGGGTTGCGGGCGACCCCAATACATACACTGTTGTCACCCTGCCAGGAGTAAGGTACTGACCGAGCCCTCCTCCAGACAAGCCGTCACTCACAGTGGCGCCCACACAGACCACAGCCACGTGCCACCGGTCCGTGCAAGGAGCCTACGGCTGGGCGGGGAGAGGGGCGATGGTCTGGAAGAGAGGCTGAGTCGGGGAATGAGCCGGAAAACAGGCGGCCTGTCCTCCACACCCTCACATCACCCAGGGGGTGGGCTGTGCCGTGCCGAGCCACCAGCACCCTGCCGTGGCTCCTGCTGCTGCACGGAGGCTGCTGGGGACACGGAAGGTTTCTATTTCTTTACAAATAAGCACTTTGGTGGGTGACCATCGTAAAAGTCGTCACCAGGAGATCATTAAAACCACAGAGAACAAGGTCCGGGGCACAGGCAGACAGCTCCTTGGCGTTTCGTTGTAGAACATGGGTTTGTCCTCACCACGAGGCTTGGAAGCTTCCAAGAGCAGTGATCAGACACACTTACTCCCCATTCGTCACTCGGGGGCACAGAACACTGGGAGCCGAGTCGGCCCTGCAGCCCAGTCAGCGTGACCCACACTCGAGGTGGATCGGCTGGAATCTAGACCCAGAAATGTCACATTGGCAGCCCTGAGATCACACCCTTAGGACCTGTGCGAGGGATGGGGGGAACCCCGGCCAGAGATGGGCCAGCTCACCCCGTGGGGCTGGACGTTCCCAGGGGCTGAGTGGGTGGAACTGAATTATGGCAAAGCCACTAGAAGCACAAAGTGTCAGTGCAGTCACCGGCATCTCCAAAGCATCCTGGAATTGTAAATAAACAGATTCCGTGTGCAGACTAGAGGTGATTTACACTTAAAACATTTAAATATAAATTAAGCGATAAGTTACAACCAAAAAAAAACCCCGAAAAGACAGAATGCTGAACATACACGCAGGACACCCCAGACAGAGGCCGTTAGAGTGATTCCGCTTTCATTGTGCCACCTTTACATCGTCGCGAGCTAGCCCGGGGGGCCACCTCATGCCGTCTGGCACTGCACGCCCCCCCGGGGCCCATCGTCGTCCTCCTCGTAGGCCTCCCTGTGCTGGCGCCAGTTCTGATCGTTGGCATTGAACTCAGTCAGCTCCACCTGATCCATGTCATCCGTGACCCTCACCTTCTGCCGAGGAGGGAGGAGAGCTTCCAGCTGAGGAAGCTGTTCTGCAGGAAGCCAGTGTTTTTCGGGAAAGATCACCTGCAGAGGGCGAGTGGGGAGAAGCAGGAGTTACTCCCCTTCCCGAGCGAGGCCCTTAGCGGCGCGCCCAGGAGATTAAACACAGACTCACTGAGAACTGGATGATGAGCATCCCCTTCTCCAGGGGTGCTTTGTGGATGGGCATCCCCTCATCACGCACACATCTCAGGTCCCCGTGCGTTATCACCTCACCTGCCGCAGAGAAGCTTCCGTTAGGGAACAGGAAGTGGAGGGGGCATGAAGGGTCAGCCTCCTGCCCCTCATGTCAAATCTCAGATGCCCACAGGGAAAACTACTTCCTCACTCTGCGGCCAGCGAGGGACCAGAGCAGCGTGCTCACAGGCAGTGGTGGGGTCGAGGGTGTTGGGGCGGCTCTGCCACCAGCATACTTGTCCAGGCCTCTTTTGACATGGACGGTTGACCTTATGTGCTATTCTGAGGGGGCTTCAAGTCAAGATCATAGCTTGGCCTCTCCCTTTTCCAGTCTGCCTGCCATCCCCTCAGCCCCTCCAGGGAGGTGCCCTGGAGCCCACATGTACTCGCCCCCCTGGGAGCGGGGACCCTGGTATGTGACAGGAGCCAGCAGGCTAAGCGCTCACGCCCCCGAGAACCCTTTTGGTCCCTCAGGCAGCCCCCTCCAGAGCTCCCGTGGGTGTGCAGAGGGGCAGATCTATGCGCACCTCCAAGGATAAGCTCGCAGCCAAGGTCTTTTTTTGGGAAAATCCAGTTTTTAAATGTTTCACATGGAGTCGGCGGCACAATGTGAATGAATCGACACAGATGACCACCTGTTATTGGCTGTGAAAAACACCTATTATCGGCTGTGTTTTCTTATTCAAAAATTAACTTTTTAAAACTAGTTAAATTGGCAGTTTCCAGTTAGAATTTCGACCCCAAGGATTCCTGTTTGAGGCTCTTCCCGCAACTGTGAATTTTTTTCTAGAAAAATATAAAAAATTCATGACCTTTTCAAGTCACTAGTGATGACCTTAAACTGAGAGAAAATCAAGTCACGCTCACTTGTGTTCAGAAGTCAACCTCATGACACCAGGCCGTGTTGCCGGCAGCATCGTGCCCAACACAGCCACGGCGCGGCATGCGTTTGAGACAGTACCTGGTTTGGATGAGATCACAAGGACTCGGTCGTCCAGCGTTTTTATCGTCTTCTTGAAGCCACAAAGGGCCTCGGAAAGCTGAATCTTCATTTTCATGATCAGGTCGTGGCCGCGTCTCTGGAAGACACCATGGTCCTTCTGATCAAGCACAATGATGACGTCGCCAGCCTCCAGCTCTGGCTCCTGATCTCCTTCTCCGTGAAACACGATCTTCTGGCCATCTTTCATGCCTGGGGACAGCACACCTTTCTGATTAGCCACCTCTGTGAGCAGCGCGCTGCCTACAAAGCTTCGCAGTGGGCTCAGCGCTCCCGGCCCCGTGGGGCGGGCCTCTGGGCCTCACCTCTTTCCACGTGCACCTCGATGATCTTCTTCTCCCGGATGACCTTGGCGCCGCTGCAGCTCTCGCAGCGGTCCTTGGGGTGGATGCGCTCGCCCTGGCCCTTGCACTCGATGCACACGGTCTGGATCTGCTGCACCATGCCCGGCCCGATCTGCTGGATGTGGATCTGCATCCCTCGGCCCTTGCACAGCGGGCACTTCTCCACGGACCCCTTTTTCCCACCGATGCCTGCAGGGGAGGGGGCGACAGGAATGATAGCTGTGCTCATCCCTGGGAACATGGCTGCCGGGCATCACAGCAGCATGGGAATGAGCTACTCGCTGTACCCCGGGTTTCAATCCTGGCTATTTACAGTCATGACAAGCAATGTGCAAGAGCCTGGGTGACTGCAGCCAAGCACATGATAGGCAGGTGTTATCATGAGGTCTCCAACGTTTGGGGTTCTGGCTGTGCCAAGCCCAGTTGTTGCCACAGCTTCATCGACTGTGCTTTCTTACACCCGGGGTGGAGTAACACCCATGCCTACAGGTAAGCGAGTAGGCGGGGCCGTAGGGAGCGAGACACAACCCTGTCCCTGGGGACAGCCACCCAGCTCACCAGTTCTCGGTGAGATGATGTGGAGCTGCCTTTTCTTGAAAAATCAAATAATAAAAGTTACGTTTACATTCAAGTCAAGGGTCAGTAATCTACGGCAGCCGCCTGGTTCGCTGAGTCCCGGTTCGCTGGGACACCGACATGCACACTCGTGTACGCGGTGTCTGCAGCTGCTCGTGCAGTCAGTGACGGACCCCACGGCCCACAAAACCCAAAAGGTTTACCATCAGGCCCTTTCCCAAGGAAGTTTGCTGACTAGGTTGGGTGAATTGTCTTGATTTTTAAGTTTTTTAAATAATTGTCAACGTATTAAATAAATGTACATTCCGAATAAACAATGTACAGGGTCAAATGAGACTTGGCCCTCAGGTCACCTGTTTGCAACCTGTTCGACACTCACTCGTGAAAAGATAACTTATTTTTTTCTGGATTATAAAACAATCTGAATTGTTTTCAGATCTAAGGGATCGGAACTTGGAGATTCACTCAGAAATTAATTTTTACCTTCACATTTCTCACAAATCACATTTTTCTGGAGCGCCAATTTCTTTGTGACTCCATTATATAAATCTTCAAGAGTTACAGACAACTGATGTACAACATTCTTGCCTTACCAAAGGGAGAAAAAAACGTTAGTGATACTGTATTGACTCCAGTGTATTAATACCACCCCGATGACACGCTGCCGAGACTCACAGCTGTGCCCGTGTTATTCATTCCCTTCCCCGTGAGGACAGAGCTGCCATTACACCTGGCCCACGCCTCTGGCCCTCTGCCAGCAGTGAGAGCTGATGCCCTTTCTAGCTGTGAGCTAATTACTCAATCATTTATGGATGTCAGTGGAAAGACTTTCCATCTCTGTCTCCGAAGAAGAGCTGAGGACAGCACGCTGAGCCGCCTGGAACAGTGTCACAGTGAGGGATCACCAGGCCCCCCACCCAGGAAGGAAGCTCTCCTCAGGGATGGGCGCGTGACCAGCGCCCTCTGGACCTTCAGCGGAAGCTCTTCCCGACAGGAACACGCTCTGCTTCTAAGTCGTGGCCAGGAGGGGACTCGCTCTGCCTAAATCTCGCCTGTGTGTCCCGGACGGCGGGCGTCTGCTCGGCGCTGTGCCAGCCTGTCGGGACCCTCCCTGCTGCCCTGCCTGAGACCAGCTGTGCTTGTTTACTGGCTGTTCCTCTCCAGGCAGAGTGCACTGGGCCAGAGACGCCCAAGGTTTTAGTCACATCTACGCCATTCGTTGCACCCAGACGACAGGGCGAGGCCTTTTCCCTAAGAAACACTGCGATTTTCAGCATGCTGCTCAGACTCAGCAGTCATGCTTTTTGAAGCTCGAAGTCAGTTACGATATGAGAACAGGTGCAGCCTCATGTATGCAGCGGCCTCTTGCTGACCCACAGCAGCCTTCCCAAGCCCCAGTGCAGAGCTGGTTTCTCCGATTTTATCCAGGATTGTCATAAGCCTGGTTATCCATCTGGTTTCGAGATCCAAAGCTTATCGACAGTAAACCGAACAGGGACAGGGGCTGTTAGAGACCTCTAGTGACAGAGGCGACAGCTCATAGCCTCGGCAGGAGGTGAGAGGTAGAAAAATGAGGAAGAGCAAACCCCAGAACTCAAAAACGGCAGCCTGGGGCCAGGCGGCTCAGGGCCGCGTCCCTCGTTCACTCTGTTGCATTCTGAAAGAGGCAGGCAGGTTCTCAACAAAGGGGGGAAGGGGCACTATGAACTTGACCTTCTTCCCTTCTACTCATCACTGCACCTGTTCCTTTACACGTGATGTCTGGAGGGTGACAGGGAATTGCTGAACGCGCTAGGAGGCTGCAGGTAGCCTGGCACAGCTAACGCTCATGAGGCCACACCGTGACGATCGGGCCCCTTTAGGGCGCGGTCCACCCCGGCTCCAGCAGCGTGCACTTTGGAAACTATGACCTGCCGAGTGTCTTTCAAAGCATTTACCTCTTCTCTCTCTAGCCATCCGCCCTCCGCCACCGAAGAACATGTCGAAGATGTCCATGGGGGAGGAGAAGCTGGGGCTGCCTGAGCCTCCCTCCTTGATGGCCTGCTCACCGCCCTGGTCATAAATATCCCTTTTCTTTGGATCTGAAAGCACTTCGTATGCCTGGGAGATGAGCTTAAACTTGAAAAGAAAGAGAGCAGGTTTGAGTTGAGTCGTTAAGCAAACCCACCACATGAATGCAACCACAGAGGTGTCCTGCACCCGCCCCTCCAAAGCGGCCGCTTTGTCCCTGATCTGGAGCCTGATTTTTCCACTTACTCCTCTTGTGAAGTGGGACAGACACATGGGGCAGACGTTATCGAGGGGCTAGTGGCAGGGCCACTGCAGAGAATGAGGAGGAGAGCCGCAGGGAAGGACAGTTTGTCCCACGCTGGCCGCACCGGCCAGGAGGAAGTCGAGTGGAACAGGACGCACGCAGTAAGCCCGGGCCAGGACCTAACCTGAAGCCGGGACAGCCCAGGATACGCTGCCGCCGCCGCCACCGCCACCTCCCAGCTCGTGAGAAGTGCTTTCTGCTTTACCAGCATGAAGGCCAAGTACAGACCTCCCGGGAGCACCATCTGCGTGCAGGCTGCACGCTGTGCAAACCTGTACGCCTGACCTTTTCCACAAAGTCCTGCCCCCACCACAGTCCTCCATGTTTCGCTCCCTGGCAGCGCCCAAACCTCCCATCTCATCTGTCAACGAGGCCTTTTGCTGCTACCTTCAAATCTCTCCAGTACCCCAAGACAGAAAAAATACCCCACGTCACGTTCCTAACAAGTGCATTTCATTGGAAGCCAGTTGTAAGAATCGGAAAACCCAAACCGAAGGACATTCTGCAAAACTGAGAGAGAAACTAAATGCAGTGTGTGGTCCTGGGTCGGATCGTGCACTGGGGGAAAAATGGCTACCAGGGACATCGGAATAACCGAAGAAATGTGAATCGCTTGCCCTTGATGTTAAACTTCTTCAGTTTGGCCACCGTGCTACGGTTACATACAAGAGGGGAGTTTCTCCCAGGTGAAACGTGTTGAAGTGTTCAGGGCCGAACGGTGATGATGACGTCTGCAAATTCCTCTCAAAAGCTTTAGCAAATAATAATGGAATGTGAGAGGCAGGCAGAGCAAGTGTGGCGACATAGTTACAGCCGAACCGGGCGAAGGAAATGCAGATGCTCACTGGACCACTCATCTTTTCTGTAGGTTCACGGAAGTTTTACAAGAAAATCCGAACACTGTAAACTATCCAAAATGCATCCCTTACCACCACCACCCCACCTGCCCTGGCAGAGGCCACCACCCCGTGCCCGGGTGACTGCGGTACCCTCCCTCAGTGGTCCCCCCATCGTCCGTCCTCACCCCAGCTTCCAGGCTGTTCTCCACCCAGCCTGCCAGTCGCGTCAACCCTCAGCCCCAAACTCTCCAAGGCAGCCCACTGCACTCGGAGTAAAGGCCGGTCCTGCTCGGACCTATGAGCTCAGCCTGACACTCGGCCCCCGCCTTCCTGCGGTCCTGCTTCCGCCCCGCCGGACCCCTTGCTTTTCCTCAGCACGGGGCACTCGCTGCTCAGACCGCGTCCCCTCTGCAGCGTCAGCTGTGGGAGGACAGGGAGTTCGGTCGGCTTTGTTCACCACTGTGACTCGAACCCAGAACAGGGTCTGGCGTGTGGAAGACACTGGTGAATATTTGTTAGATGAGCGGCTGGGTTCTGGAAATTCGGAAATGAATAGATGACATAAGGTCTCGACCCTCAGAGGTGCAGTTTAGTCTGTGAGACGAATGTCTACGTAAATGCCCCATAATGGGGCTGGCTCCGTAAAACATCCAGGAAAAAGGTGCTGTGAAGATAGAAACTGACTGATAACTACGTTTTCTCTTGTATTACAGATCCCCGATTGGGATCTGATAAGTAACTAATAAATGATAGTTGATACTAGCTAACAAATAACTGGGTAACGAAAGAAATTAAATCTTGGAGAGACATCAGAATCATACTCGAGGCAGCTAGATCTTGGGATATGTTCATTCTGACACCATTTCTGCAAAGAGGTAGGTGTCACTCACTGCCGCCCCTTCCGCAGCAGGAGAGCAGGTGTCGGGATTAGGTGCCTGGCACGGAAGATCACAGTGCATCAAGGCCAGCTGCCCTCGGAGACTTTCTGGGCCCGTGTGTAGGTTACAGACTAGATAAATATGCTTCGTGAGAATGTCCACCAGAAACACCAAATATTCTGGATAATCGAAAGACACTTGGACTTAACAGAATTAATGGTTGATCTAAGAAGGAAAGGAATGCCTGTCACTTGGAGCGTTCAACCAGAGGCCAGGTCTCACATGGGACGGGGGCTCCCACGACCGCTAGTGGGTCCGTCCACCCTCCCTCTGGGGGCCCAGCGCTCCGAGTCTTGATTCAGCTTCCTGCCTGTACCCCATCTCTGCCCAGCTCAACTCTCAGAATGTGATGCTCGGCCGCAGGACCTTAATGAAATTGCTGTGCCGCTGGGAAAAAAATGGCCTTGGCTTTGGGGACCACGTGGCAACTCGGAAAACTGTGATAAAATATGAAACGGCGAGAAATATGATCATCCTGGGAAAAGCCTCAGAAGCAACACAATAATAGCGGTTAGGGCGATGTATACTTGGGGGGTTTTCCTCCCAATTCTGAACATTTCTGCACTATTATGCTCTTATAATTTTTTAACTTGCAAATATTATTAAAACTAAAAGTTACAGTGAAATCGAACGAAAGACCAAACTCATCTCAAAAGCCAGTTACGGCAACAGCCTGAAAGGGACGAGCGTGCTAAACCGGCCACAGATGAGACGCGTACTGACTCCATGCGGAGCACCCGACAACAAACACAGGCTGCCCGACGCTTAGCAACGCAGGACAACGGCACAAAACAAAGACCAGCACACCAACAGCGTCTCAGTTGTCCCGGAGCAAGGGAGGGGGTGGGGAGAACTGGTTTAATCTATTTTTGAAGAGACGTTAATAATGCAGTGACAAACTCAGGAGAAAAAGTAAAAAGGTTCCACCTACGACAGATAAGTGGACAGCGACGACATGCAGACACGTACAGAAAAGGCCCGCACAGTGTGTCTGGCACGAAGTAGGACCACACGGGAGGTGTCTGCTGAGTGAGTGACTGAATGAGTCCTCTCTACGGAACTGCACAGCAGATTCTATCACCCCCAAAGCGGAGTCCCTCCACCTGTATGCACACAGCCAGGAGCTCACTCCGAGTGTGCCCTGTGACACTCCACCTGAACCGGGGTCAGAGGCTTTCCCGCGGGCGCCTGCAGCCAGCGGGCTGAGATGTGCAGTTAAAGCCGGGGTCTGCTCTCCTTGAAGGAGCTCCCCAGAAACGGGTCACCATGAATTCAGGGAGCGCGCCTGTGACTCGCCAGCAGCGCGTGGAAAGCCAGTGACCTTAAAAGCTACATACAGTAAGCCACCTAAATATAGACGGGAAGGCACGCCAGCGAGTAAAGACAGAAAAGCATTTTAGACCTGTGACAGCCACATTCGGCACCTGTGCCTAAATATAACTATTCTGTCACTGCCGCGGCCCAGCCAGCCCTCCGCAAGCAGCTTTCTCCAGCTGGGGATGGCGGACGCAGACGGGTATTTTCATCCCAGCGTGGTTCCCCGGGGTCTGAGTGCTAGGCGGGTGATCTGTGACTTCGAAAGTGGCCCCAGGGATCAGCTACTACAAAAGCCCCCACCGACCCCCAAACTATCCGGGACGCCCTAAGTTTTAGAAGAAAAGGGCACGAAGTGAAAGTTGGGGCCGGCCAGCTGGCTCTCACAGGGGGCAGTGCTCTGTTCAGGTGGGCGGCAGCCTCCCTGGGGGCCAGCCCCAGGCGGGGACAGGGGGACCGGCGACCTGGGCTCGCTCGCCCGCGGAGCGTCCATCAGCATGACTGCTAGTTGGGCTCAGCCGCGGGTCATTCGGCACCGAAAGCTCGGCCCGTTGGTCCAAAAGGCTGGGCGACATTAGGGACCTCCGCGTCCCTGCTTAACAGAAAACGCGAGCACCGCGGGTCTGGCCGGCGGGGGTCCGGGGTCCGGGGTCCCGCGTCCCGCGCCGCCCGCGCCCCGCGCCCGCGCCCGCGCCCGCGCCGCGCGCACCCGCTCGCCCTCGTCCGGGTTCTTGTCCGGGTGGTACTTGAGCGCCAGCTTCCGGTAGGCCTTCTTGATCTCCTCGGGCGCCGCGCTGGGCTTCACCCCCAGGATGTCGTAGTACTGCGTCTCCTTCACCATCGCGTCCCGCGGCCCCGGCGGGCGACGCCGCTCAGGAGGCCGCTCAGCGCCGCGCCGCCCGCCGCCCGCCGCGCGCCCGGCCCGGTCGCCGCGCGTCCCGGCTCCGTCCCCAGGGCCGCGCGGGGGCGCGTCACGGCCACGTCACGGCGCCGGCGCGTCCCGCTGTCGTCACGTCACAATCGCGTCATGGCCCCGGCCCGTCAGGCGCGGCCCCCGGCGCGGCCCCCTCAGTCCCGGTCCCCTCGGTCCTTGTCCCTCACTCGCGGTCCCCTCAGTCGCGGTCCTGTCTCGCGGTCCCCTGTCTCCCTCAGTCTCGGTCCGGCTCCCTCAGCGTCCCTCAGTCCCGGCTCCCCCGGCGCGGCCCCCTCCGGGCGGCACTCGGCGCCGGCGTCTCCGCGGCGGCTCTCGCTCGGCGCGGGCGGCCGCCTCCGCGGGGACGGTGACGCCACAACGGCCCGGAAGCTTCGTCCGCGGACCGGCGCCCCGACGCCGCCGCGCGCCGTGCGGGTCGGGCCGCCCTCGGGGACCTGGAAGTCCCCATCCCCTGCTACCTCCCTCCAGACCACGGTCTGAGGACACAGCAGTCCTCGCGGAGAAGGCCCACGGGATTAGCAAAACGGGGACCTCCGGACCCCTCCCGGGGCTCCACACCGTCAGCAGGACCCCAGCCTGCGCCCTGCTCTGCCGTGAACCCGGAACCCCAGCGGAGGGGCCCCCTGCCAGGGACAGGCCTGAGTCCCCCGGGAGGGGTCCGTGGGCCACCACCAAGGGCCGCTCCGCTCACAGCTTCCTTTGCTTGCTTCGGGGCAGCAGGTGGGCAGAATGGCCAGCGACGTCTGTGGCCTGGCCTGGCCCGGGCAGGGGCCCCACCTGACTTAGGGACCGCTGGGCGCTTTCCACGTCACCGTGTCACCTGCCCCACAGACAGCACCATCCTCATTCTGCCGCGAGGGGACGGGCTCCAAGAGGTGAGGCAGCTTGTGGGTTCTCACGCTACCAAGATGGGGACCTTGCCGGAACCCCAGCCCGGACTGAGTGCTCCCAGAGTCCCCATGGTCCCCCTAGCCAAGGCCACAGGCCGGGACACTGGCAGCGGGGCCACTTCCTTGCACGACCACCTCAACAAGGAGACAGGTGGCACTTCCGGTGCGGCACAGTTGAGTGCTTTTTTATACGACAAGTCAGGTTAGCCACAGTTCGGTCCCCTCGCTGAGTTTCTGCAGAAACAGTGGAATTCACATACGCACCTTCCCAGTGTGGGGGTGAGGAAGCTGACACCCACAAAGCGTCACGCAGCTTGTCCGGGGTCACACGGTCTCTTCGTCCAGGCAGCTGAAGGGTAGAACCTGGGCCTTCAAACTCCCAGTCAATGTCCCCTATATCACATAGCCGCCAAAATACTCCAGTCACTGTCATGTGCTCATGAATACTTTTAAAAAATAAACTTGTCATTGCAATATAACCTGCACGTAGCAGATCTGCAAACCACATGTGTACAGCTCGCTGTGATCACAAAGTGAACACTCCTGTCTACCTACCCCGCCCCCCCCAGTCCGATCGGTGGCTAGAGCATCACCAGCATCCCAGAGGGCCCCCGTGCCATCTCCCGACCTCTATGCTCCCCTCAGGGGACCCCCGTTCTGACTCTTAAAGCGGTCATTGCGCCCCTTCGTGAATATTGCGTAGATGGAGTCGTGCAACAGGTGTCGCTTTGCCCGGCGTTAAGCTGGTGAGCATCACAGTGCTGCTGGCTCTAGCGACGGCTCCGTCACTTGCTGCTTGGCGCTCCGCTGTGTGCATCTGTCACACTTGGGCGTTCAGGCTGCCGTTGGTGGGCATCTGGGTGGTTTCCAGGGGCTGTCGTCGTGCTGCCGTGAGCTTTCCAGTGTGTGTCTTTGGGCGCACGTCTGTTCACACTTCCGCTGGATACGCCCCCAGAGTGGAATCGCTGGGTGGGTCGGGGGTGGCTTGCTCTCTTGCCTTCCCGCAGCCCACTCCCTTCACCACAGAGCCGCCCGTGGTGCTTTGAGAACCCCCCTGGAGCCTCCCCCCGGCCCCATGCCCGATGAGCCCCTCAGGCTCCTCTGCAAAGAAAGGGCGGCGGGCAGCGGCGGGCACGGACTCGCCACAGAGCCTCCTCGCAGCCGTCCCAATAACGCCCCTTTCCGGTAAAGGGGGGCCCTGCAGCTGCCGTTCGGAGCTGCTGTGTCGGGGCTGCTGGGTAGAAATAGTCTCATCTCGCACCAGCTGAAACCCAGTGTGGGTTGGGGCGACCTCCAAGAACGCGGGAGCTCCCCCCGCGGCAGGCTCATCTCTGTCTCCCCGTGGCCCAGGGCGCCGCCTGTAAGGTGCTTGGTCAATACGCGTGGGGTTGACTGCAGCCATCTAAAATGCCCGTGGGACGAGCTTCCCGAACCACAGCACCCCACGGTGCTCTTGCCTGGAGCCCTGAATTCGTTTCCTGTGACGGCGGTAACAAAACGCCACAGACTCGGTGGCTTAAAACAACACGCATTTATTTACTCCTTTCCTGTCCTGGAGGTTAGAAATGCAGAATGGTCTCACTGGACTACAGTCGAGGCGTGGTTGGCATTCCCCCTGCAGGCTCCAGGAGGAGAATCCGCTTCCTCTCCTTCCTGGGGGAGTGCGGGGTCAAGTTCTGTCTGGGCTCTGCCTCAGAGGGACCCCGCTCCCGTCCTTGTGTTTGAAGGCCAGGCTCCCAGCACCATCGAGCCAGACCGTGGCCTCTTGTATCTGAGTGCAAACTTATCTGGGCACTTGTTTCTTCCCAGCTAGTGCCATCTGGTCACCAAGGAGCAGAGGCTGGAGAGGAGCGGCTCCCCTGGAACCTGGCTTGGCTGCAGGTGCCCCCGCTGCGCCGCCCCCCTGCCTGGCCTTACAGGTTTGTCATTAAGTAGGACACAGGGTTCGAGCAGGGGGCAGTTTCACCACGCTGGGATGTGCAGCTTCCAACGTGAGCGCACTGACTCGCCCCAGCCTGCCTCCGCCCTGGCTCCTCTGCCTGGGCCACTCGTCAGTGCTTCGAGGCCTTGGCTGGTGGTCCATGCACCCCATTCCTACATCCCCGGGGGAGGTCACGGATGCAGATGGCCCACACAGAAGCTGGAGGGTCCCCAGACTCACAGCAGACCCCCCTTGGGCTCCCTGGGATGGGGGTCTGTACCAGAGGAAAGTATTCCCAGGCCAGACCCGCCACTCGGAGAGAGAAGGGCTTGCACGCCCACACCCCCAGGACACCCCTGTGTCCCTGTCCAGTGCCACGACCCTGCCAGGCACTGGGCTGGAGGTCCTTCGGGGCTGACACCCATGGACCTCAGAGGGGTGCGTGCTCCCTGGGTTTCTGGTCGGGTGAGCTTGTGGAGCTCCCTTAACCCCTGCCCAGGTGAGTCTCCTGAGAAATGGGTGTCCATTTGATCACCACTCTCCAGCTCCTGGGGAAGCCAGCCTGGGGGTGGGGGTGGGCAGCCTGGGCAGCAGCAGTGTCCTCAGCCCCCAGCCTCTGTCCTGATGAGAGCCCTGGACATTCTCACGACAACCTGCCCGTGTCCCCATCCAGCGCCGTCTCGGGCCCAGCAATGCAGAGAGCAAACCCCAACCGTGTCCACACGGCTCCAGTGCCTTCTGTATGTTTAGCTCACGGAAGCCCTAGGAGGTAGGAGTTATTACAACTCCATTTTACGGATGAGAACACTGAAGCACAGAGAGGTTAAGTAACGTATCCAAGGTCACACAGCTTGTAAGCGGCTGTCTTATTCCAGGTTTCCCTAACAAACAGCGCCCATGGGAAAGCTCATGCCCCAAGGCTTCGTTGCAGCCCAGGGCCACAGCTCCCTTGGGGCACAGGGGTCTCACAGCCGGGCCTTGGTACCAGATGACCCAGGCACCCCGCACTGCCACGGCTGGGAGGTGTCCTGGGGACAGGATGTCTGGTGGTAGAGGCTGTGATGGCAAGATGCTTGGGAACTTTCACCGAGAATGTGGGCAGGTGGTGGGAGGCACTGTGGCCAGCAGGGGACAGCAGAGCCCGCACTTCCACCCTCTCGGCCCTGGGCCTGGACCGGGAAACCCGGAGCTGGAGCCCCAGCCTGCGGCATTTCGAAATTAAAAACAGTAAAAATGAAAATTATATCGTAGTAACACATGGTAACAAAAAAGTAGTCCAGAAGCACCGATGCTGAAAATGTACAGCAGTTCTGCCTGATCGCCCTGCCGTGAGGCACCTTTTTTCCCCGATGGTTCTATTCTTAATACCTTTCCTAAGAGGTTTTCATAGGTTTAAAGCACACGGACACCTAGATGTCGATCTGTCAGCCATCAGCGACACCGCGACACCGCGCTCGGCTCACCATGCTGAGCCCCACCCCGACCACGGATCTCTACCGCGTCGCCCTGTATGTACACCTGCGGTCACACAGCGCAGCATCGCTCCCCTCCCCAGCCCTCAGAGTGAGATGAGAGGGACCCTCTCACCCGCCCTCCGTCGGCGGCCCTGAACTTCAGAGTTACGAACGACATTTACGTTCTTTAACGAACTCGAAATTAAAATCGCCCAGCTTTTTCTATCACGGATTCCAGAAGTGTCCTATGATCAATTACAGGTGGCCCATGGACAAACACTTAAGAATGGTTCTCTATTAATTTTAACACGCATTGGGAGATCTGCATCTGTGTGAGCACATACCACGAGCCCTTCGGTTTGTGCTTTCACATATCTGACTGCTTACGGTGAAGCTCGTGTCTTTAATTTTAAAAATTAAAATATTTAATTTTAAAAGTGAGGTGAAGAAAATGATTAAATGACGTATAATCCCAGAAGCCGGCAGTGAAATTCGTGACGGGATTCGGAGATTCCTTGGAGAACTGGTCTTCACTGTCGCAGTTGAAAGCCAGCAAGTGAGCAAGGACTTTGCCGTGACAGCGCACGTCACCCACGTGGAGCCAACTGGGTGCGACGGTTCCTTCCCTGTAGGGCGGGGCGCAGACACGCTGTACCCCGCACCGAGGACTCGAAACCATTTTCTCCAGGTTGGTTGATTGTGGTCTCGCCATATTCCTACCCCTTCTGTGATTTATTTTCCCAAGTTGTTTTTCTCGGTGCTCCTGATCACCTTTTTCTTCTTTCTTATTAACCAAACGGCATGTCATCGGGTTGAGTCATTGTCTCGGTCATACCGCCTGCCACATGGAACCCCTTTCTGCCTGTAGACATCCGGCGATCATTTCCTAAAGGAGCCATTCATTAGACCGCAGTGGTCGGGACCTGGCGTAGAGCAGTGCCACACGGGCACTCGCCGGTCACAGGTCAGTCCTCTGACAGGTGTATACTGAGCAGCTGCTCTCCGCCAGGCACTGTTTTGGAGTACCGTCACGAGAGCAGGCACTGAAGAGAGGGACAGAAGCCCCTGTCTTCCAGGAGCTTGCGTTCTAGGGGACAGACAAGACAAAACACAGGGAACGTGGGAGACAGGCGACGGCGAGGGCGTGGAGAGAATAAAGCCTGGGGCGCGTGGGCTGGGAGGCGGCTTTGATTGGGTGGTTGGGGAAGGCGACGTGGCAGTGCGGGAGGCGAGGGAGAGTCAGCTGACGTGTGGGAACCGTGTGTCTCAGGACAGGGAAAAGCACAGAGGCCAGTGTGGCTGAGCGAGAGGCCAGGGAGATGCTGGAGCCAGATCACAGGGGGCCTCGGACGTCCTGGCCGAGGACAAGGTGCTCTCAGCCTCGTCGTTAACGGGCCTCATGGCCACCGCCCTACGCGGGGGCTCCAAGACCCCGCTGTGCTCAGGGTCCCTCCGCACTCTCCCGAGCCCCAAGCGCCCGCGTTCCCCCTCGCCTTCCCACCCACCTTCGCTCTCCTGGCTGGCGGGGCTGCCCCGGGGAAGCAGGGTCGCAGAGTGTGGGCACACAGGGTGAGCAGCCAGCCAGGGTCGGGGTGCAGCCTGGTGCCGAGAACCCCTCGTGCTCCCGCGTGGCCTTTTACAGCCAGCAAGTAGGTTCTCTGGGGGCCCGGAAGCCCCTGAGCCCATTGGCCAGACTTCCTGGGAGAAGCGGGCAGACCTGCATCCAAAAGAACACTGGCTTCCATGAAATTCTCCTCGTCTTGAGTGGATCAAAACCACCAAGAAAAGGAGAGTTTTATCCTGAGCAACTTCACCACTAAGGAGCATTTTTGAGCATCCAAAAATAGGAAATAGCGGCCTTGGGCCACTGCAGTCGCTGTCCCCTCCCCCGCCCCCGCCGCCCACTCAAGGCCGGCCTGGGCGGTGGGACACTGAGCTCTCTCCGGCAGATGCCTGCAGTTCCCGCCTCGCAGTCCTGGAGCTGCCCGCCCAAGGACCCCAGCATGCCGGACAGCAGAGAGGCCCCGTGGGACAGCCGGCGGGATGCGAGCTTGGGGACCACCCCAGAAAACCTGGGAACCAGGTTTGCTGGCGGTCGCGTGTCTCCATCCGCTGAGCCTGGAGTCAGGGTCTGGACTCGGCTGTGCCGTGCTGTGCTGCGTGAACTGGGCAGGGCACTTTGCTCTCTGAGCCTCAGTTTCTCCATCTGGGAACGGGAACTCTGGGCGATGTCCAGATGGAGTGGCACTGGCCTGGGACAGGTGTCATCCGGGCTGCTGCTCACCGTGAGGGGCTCACCCGAAGAATGAGTCATGTCCAGAGGTGTGAGTCAGGGCTGCGGCTGGAGGAGGAGGAATTTTCTGGTCACTGAGAAGTCCCCCGTCGCCTTTGGCACGTGGGGTCAATGATAGACAAGGACAGGGAGAGCCAGAGGGTCCAGCTGCAGCTTACTGCATGACATTGGCAGGTCCCTGCCCCTCTCTGGGCTGCAGCGTCCCCGTCTGTACGTGAGTGGTCGAAGGCTCCCCGCAGCCCTTCTGCCGTATGTGCTCTGCTAATCTATGATTCAGAGAAAGTGAATCCAATTTGTCAGACATTCGCCAGTGCCCACTCTGCTCCAGGCCCCGTCCGTCCGAGGCATGGGGGTCCTGAGAAGGTGGGACCCAGTCCCAGCCCTGGGAACTCGCCAGCCAGGAGCAGGGAGGAGGCGGACGCATGGAATCGCAGAGCCCGGGAGAGGCCCCGGCCTCGGGGAGGAGGAGAGAGGCTTCTCACTGTGCCGCTTGACTCAGGCCTTAGGTGATCGAGGGTGTGGACAGAGGCCAAGGACAGGAGCAGCGTGGCCATAGTGAGAAGATGTAAGGGAGGACAGGAAATTCAGGGACCGGAGCGGTCTGGGTAGCAGGAGCACGGGGCGGGGGAGGAAGGGGTCCGCACAGGGTCTGAGCCCTCTGCAGTGACAGAAGTTGCTGGTGGCTGTTGCTGTAATGGGCGGCGGGCGGGGGGCATGAGGCAGGAAGGAAGGGGCGAAAGGAAGTGTGAACATGCCTCAGATGCAGGGGCCCCTCCAAGCACTGGCGGCCAGAGGATGCAGAGTGGACTCCTGTCCTTCCGGAAGCAGGTGCTCCTCACCCGCAGCCTCCTAGAGCTTGAAGTCCAGTCCCTCCCTGGACAAGGGCCACATGCAGAGGGACAGTGCCACTCCCTCACCCCCTGATCTGCTCTGGCCGCAGGTGGTCCTGCCGCCTCCCTCCTCCCTGGGGGCCAATGCCCCCTGCTCCGACTGGGCACTCATAGGCAGGCCTCGGAAGCTCAGCCCTCGGGCATGAGAAACAAGGTCTGCTGGTTTTCAAGGTTCCGGGCCCCCTTGCAGGCGGGGCCGCGGGAGGGTCAGGAGCCCAGTGCTTTTGCATCCGGTGCCTCAGGCCCACGGTGACAAGGGGGTGCCGGGTCCTGCTGTGCCCAGCAAGGCCTGGACACCCTGGAGGAGGCTGGGCACCCGGGCTGACCGAGGCCTGAGCCTGCACTGCAGACCCCACAGAAGGCAGAGCCCCTGCCGGGTGCAGGGGAGGGCGCGCAGGTGAGGGAGAGCTGAACACCCCGAGCCGGAGGGCCGGCCCCTCACCCCTTGCGTAGCGCTGGCTGAGTCGTTCAGCTTCTCTGAGTCTCAGTATCACCTTCTGTGCAAATGGAGACAAAACCCTCTCGACCGTGCAGAAAGGCCGAGCAGACCCCGTGGGCTGGTGTGTAGGCGGTGCCCGCAAAGGCTCCGTGGCCGGCTTCCCGGCGACACCGGGAACCGTCTTAGCTGCAGGCTGGGGGCTTCGCTCCAGACCCTCTCTGTGACACTGGACAAGACACCCTCCCGACCTCAGTTTCCCCATCTGTCAGAGGAAGAGGACAATGCCTGCTCTGTCGGCCTGGCAGAGTAGCCGTGAGGAAAGGACTCTGAGCCTTGTTGAATGTTGTCCTGAAGTCAGAGATGGTGACAACTGCTGCAGTGTCCCCTCCGCCTCTCTGCCCTCCCCCTCCTCTTCCTGGCGTGGGAGGGGAGGCTGGAGGAGGGGCGGTGGACAGGGCCGAGGAGGGTGTGCGCGGCAGCCTGGCCCGTGCGAATTCCTTTTGTCACAGCAGCGCAAGGCTGGGGCCGAGGGGTGTGGGCGGTACCCGGAGGGAGGGAGCCAGGCCAGGAGAGGTGGCCCCGGGGGCCAGGGCGCTGACCTGTGAGCTCTGTGCCCTTTGACACCGCAGCTGTAGACCGTGCCAACCAAAGCGACTCCCACTGGTTTATAATGGTTTTGAGTTCAAACTGACCAATCAGCTGATGTAATAGACTGGTCGATAAGGAATGTCGCAACTGTGCTCCGGGCCCAGATCCTCAGGGCACTAGCTCCTCTGGGACCATAGTGGATACCTTGGTCTCGAGTGCCAGATTCTGCCTCTGGCCGGGCATGGGACACGGAAAAGTCTGGAGTTCTCTGGGCCTCCGTCACCTCATCCGGAAAACGAGACTCTTACTAAAGCGTGCGCTAAAGGGCCATTGAGATGGTTCAAGGAGCCGAGATGGGTCGAGCGCTTGGCGCAGTACGTGCGTTCACTGCAGAGAAGGGCAAAGGTGAGCCTCCCGCCCGGCTCCTGGGCCCAGGGCGGGTTCCGGGCGGAGGGGAGCCCCGGCTGCAGCAGTGTCTGCCAAGGAGGGCGGCCAACAAAGGGCCTCTCCTGCCCATACCGGCCGTTTTTTCTCCCGCCTCCCCCCCTCTGGAGTAATTCCCGCAGGTAGGCAGTTGGGGCCTGTGCCAAATGGGTCAGAGCCGTCTAGGACCACACCTGACACACAGCCCCAGGCAGGCCGGGGTGAGTCCCCATTCATGTCCAGCCCCACTGCCTCATCACCCTGAGCCCAGGACACTGGTGGGGTGGCTCCCACACTCAGGTTACCTTAGTTGAGGAAGCACGGGAGCCCTGTGCCTGCCCGCCTCGAGGACGAAGGTGAGCTCCCGGTAGCAGCCAGGCCCTCCTGGCACAGCCCCCCGTTTCCTCTCCGGGGTCTTTGGTTCAGGAATTGGGGTCCCAAGCGGATCTCTAGGTGACCCAGGGGCGCGGGGCAGGCGGGCAGGGCACTGGAGAGCCAGTGTGGACGCAGAGCTGCAGACTGGGCGTCTGCTGTCGAGGGATCGGCCTGCGTGGCCGGAGTCTGCTCCTCTCCCTGCTCAGGCTTCTCAGGATTTGGGGGCACTTGGGTACCGCCCTCCCCTGGAACTGCTTCCTAGCATTCTGGGGGATGGCTCTCCCTTAGACTGCTGGCCCCCCAGCAGAGAGAAGTGGGAACTGGGCCGGCGACAGGGAGGGTAGCCCGTGGTGGTTGGGGTTTTGGTAAGCGATGGGCCCTGGGGAACAGAGAGACCCGGGCCCTAAGGCAGCTGCCACTTGCGATGCCGTGTGGGCTCAGGAGGCAGTAAATGACAGACAGATGCTCGCACAGTGAGTCAGGGCCAGGAAGGAGGGTGACTTCCTCGTCCCCATCCACCGGCTGGGCCGTGACTAATGCCACGTCTCTGTTGCAGGGCGGTTTGGTGGTGCCGAGCCTCTCTGGGGCTGCCGTGGTCCCCCCGGGGGATGCCAGAAACGTTCTCTGAGGTTCTGCCCGGGTTAGCTTGTGGGGCGCACCTCCCCCAGGGACCGTGCTGGACGTGATCCTGCTCAGGTCCTCCAGCTCCATCCTGAGGACCATGTAAGGAACGGGGGTTTCATCCTCCCACCTCCCAGCCCCCTCGCTGCCTCTCGGGTGTAGCTGGGCCTAAACCCCCAGACTCGGGTTTGGGGGTTTTTGCCCTACTCCGTCAACCTCCTAATGTACCCAAGAGTTTCCTTTTACTTACTCTGCAGAAGATCCATGAGAGCCCACCAGTGACCACGATGGCACGAAGCGTCCTTCGTGTGTCACGTTGTCCTCATAAGAGCCAGAGAATTTAGGCAGAAAACTGAGGCCCAGAGGGGTACGGCAACTTGGCCACAGCCACACGCCCTGTAAAGCCGGGTGAACCCCAGCGCTACCTTGCTTCAAGAAGGCATTTACTGAGCCCCTGCTGCATACAGAGCAGTGGCCCGGCTGCCGGGTGCCGAGTGCGGAGTAAGGGCAACAGAAATAAATAGGCGCAGGGTCCCCGTCACGAGGGGTTCCTGCGGAAAAAGAGGCCTCCCCTAGACTTACGCGTCTACACGGTGACAACTTGGGAAGGATTAGGCCCAAGCGCTGTGCCCCTCAGCGAGTGCTCAGGGCAGAGAGCAGAGTGGAGTCAGGCGCCACCCCGCTCTCCAGGAGCCTCTCAGGCTGCATCCGGCCTTTCAAGACCACCCCTGAGTGTCCGAGGGCCGCAAGCCTGAGACTCGTTGGGGGTAACCCGGGAGGGCTTCTTGAAGGAGGAGCTGCAGGAGGCAGTCTCCTTTGTCCCAAAGTGGAGGCAGCTTCTGCTTGACACCTTGAGAGGAGCGGTGGCACCCATGGTCACGGTCAGCAGCCTGAGTTCCTCGGTGTTCAGAACCCCTGTCTGCTGCCTGCACAGTGGGCCTCACCCCAGGAGCGGGTTTGGTCATCCTTCGAGGCCTCTGGCAGCATCCTTGGAGCACGTCACCATAGCAACAGAAGGGCTGCTTCAGCCCTGCGTCCAGGCCTTGCTCACGAGATTCCCAAGAAGAGAGCAGCTCGGCCCCCCAGACCCCTTCTCTCCGCCCCCTCCGTTCATAACTCCTGACGCCTTTCGCTTTGAAACCTATCTCAGGTTCCTAAGCAGATGGCCACCGGATGGGCCCAGGTGTGTTCAAAAACTTAGTTTGCATCTGCAGTGCCTGCAAGGAGTAAAGCTGAACGTGAGAAGCAGGTAACTGGCCCGGCTGCTGGGAACGGGGCCCCTGACACACAGATAGGATCCCTGGCCCGGGGTTCCGCCCCTGGGCTGCCACGACCAGCTGCACAGGCCGCGTGCGCGCAGCCCCAAGCGCCCCGGGACTGTGTGAGGTGTGGCCCTGCTCAGCACTGAGTGCGCAGTGGACCCCTCGGGCTGTGAGGGCTGGGAGAAGTCTGCCGTCCAGGGCGACCGGGCCAGGTGTCATGGCCCCATGCTGTCCCCTGCATGGGCGAGTGGACACAAGGCACGTCCACAGGCACCACCCAGGAGGACAGGCCCGCACTGGGGACCTGCCCAGGACCTGTGAGGGCCTAGAAGCGTCCCTGCCCCACTCCGAGTTTCTGGGCACGACTGTCTTTGGTCCCTGAGGAGTGAGGATTGGGGACTGCCCCTGTGGCTGGAAGCCTGTGCGCCACCGGGGTGGTGCCGAGTCCTCCAGTGCTGGACCCCGAGATTGCTTTCCAGACGGGACACTGAGTCCAGAGAGGACCACGCACTTGCGCAGAGTCGCACAGCAGATCCCAGCAGAGCGGGCCTCGTTTTCCTGCTGAGCCCTCAGCGCCTGTGGACGGAGGCCGGGCGGACAAGGGCCGGCCCCGGGGCCAAGATGCGCGTCCCGCCTTCTAACCATTGTCTCCCCGCCGCCAGCTCCGTGACTGATGCGTGCACGCTCTCCAAAGGGGCACCGGGCCATGCCCCCGACCCGTCGTCCCCAGAGAAGGGGCAGGGTGCCCAGCTGAATCCTCCAGGTGAGCCAGCCGGGAGACCGGGCAGGGCCAGGGCTCGGCCGGAGTGGAAGACCACACTGTGCTGGGGCGCCGGGGGCGCTGGGGACAGGCCGCAAGCCGGGGCGCCACAGCGCAGAAGGTGGGGGATGGCGCTGTTGGAACTCTACTCGGCTCCAGGCCCCGGGGACCCCCTCACGCCCATTCTGTCATGACCGCCGTCAGAGCCATGTGTGATGCAAGGGGGTGGGGGTAAGGTTCTTCTTCAGGGAGGTTGGGAAGGAGAGAGGCCGCGGATGCAGGCACCTGGGCCTGCCTGGGGCCGGGTCTCCGCGAGCTGAAGGGCGTCGGGGCTGCCGATGGGCAGGGCCTCGGCGCCACCTCCACACGGCACTGCGGCGAAGGGTGGGCCGGCAGGCAGGGGTTGGCAGAGTCTGTTTTGGAGGTTTCACCAGTCACGTGCTCCGTTCAGGACCTTTACCATCAGATAATTGTACTCCAAGTGAGGCAGAGTTATCATTTGTCCTGAAGAGTCATGGAAATGATAAGGGCACAGTCACCGCCCCCGAGCTCTGGGTTGTCCTCGGGATGGATATGATGAGCACCTGGTCGCCACCCATGTCACCTCTGGCCCGTGTCGTCTGTCAGGGATGAACGGCTTCCTCCCCCCGCCCCAGGCGCTGGTTTTCATGGCTGCGCGTGTTCCCAGCTTCAGGCAGCGGTGGTGGCCCTGCCGCTGCGCCCCTCGCTTGAGCGTTTGCTGGGAGCTTGCGAGGGGATGGGAGCTGAGTGTCAAGTGGGCGTGTATTTTGTAGAATGTCCTACGGTGTGGGTACGCCTAGCACCTTCCTCACTGTTGGACGGGGTATGGGTTTTGAGGAGTGGCTGGCAGCATTCAAAGCGGTACTAACTGGGGGGATCAGTTCTAAGGGTCTCTGGATAGGGCGGGAGGAAGGCGGGGCCTGGGGTCTCGTTCTCGGGGCTCGGCCCTCAGAGTTTCCTTGACCTGGCTTTCCTGGTCGGGGGCAGGCCTGGCGTCGTCAGGGCCTCTGCTCTGCCACAAGCGTGGTCACAGGCTGGAGGGTGGGAGCTGGGCACAGGTCACTGCACCCACTGTTCATTGGAAGCCGAGGTGTGAAGAGGCCTCAGAGGGGAGACACCAGGCCAGGCCACTGGGCTCCCTGGAGACCAGATGCCACCCCCTTTCCTGCGTGGCTTGCTGTCGCCCTCAGACAAGCTTTCCTTTCAGCCAAGGGTCTCAGGGTAGCCTGGCAGGGCTCCAGCCTGAGGGGCAGGGTGGAGCTGCCTCCCAGGCCCCTCCACAGGACAGAGAAGGAGCTGGGCCAAGGAGAGGACAGACTAGTTTCTGGTGGAAGGGTTTGAAAGTCCCGAGAGAGGCCCGAGGGGCCTTCATGGCCTCCTCCCCGCAGCCAGGACACCTCGGGACTTGCCCGGCTGTTGCCTCACCGCTGGCAGGTCCAGCCGCTGGCTCAAACCCAGGTCCAGCCAGGTCAGGCTGTTCCTTCTCTGCGGCATTCAAGGGGGTTCCAGACCCTGCATCCGGTGGGGCCCTGGCGCTCGGGCAGCCCGGCCGTGGGTGGTGGCCACTCGGGCAGGGCAGGAACCAGTGGGGAAAGCCCGGTGTCTCCTGGAGCCCCAGGAAGGCATCAGATGTCCGCTGGGACGGGCACGTGGTCCCAGCCCTGTGGCCTCAGTTGCTTAATCTAAAGCACCCCAGTGGAGCCGTGGAATGGGTGGGTTTCAAACGAGGGGACCCTGGAGCAGGCCCCATTGGCAGGGCTGGGAAGGGGCCAGGCCGGGCTGGGGCACTGGCTTTAATGAGGGGGCGACGCGGGCCGGCATCCGCGGCGGAGGCGGAAGGCCATTCAGTTAATCGGGACTTTGGGAAGCTGCTGCGAACAGCCCTGGACCCCCATCCTGTGTGCAGAGCGGGGCTGCTGGGATACCGAGGTAGACGATCCTCCTTCCTGCCCTCTGAGAACCCCCAGTCTGAGGGCAGACAGGCTCTGGATGAAGGGCACACGTGGCCGAGGAGGTGACCATGGTGGGCTTCCTGGGTGGGAGGACCCCTACCTAGCCTCGGACCCTCAAACCCTTCTGGGCCTGGGTCTGAGCGGGGCAGTCTGCCCCGGGAGTTCAGCATCTAGGGCTGGTGAAGAGAGGAAGGGTCTGAGAGGGATTAAGGGGGCTTCTTGGCACCACTGCTGTCAGCAGGTCCCAGAGCAGATGCCCCAAGGGACCCCAGGCAGTGCCCGAGGCGGTGTGGAGAAGGCGCCCCCCCCCCCAGGCCCATGTGCGGTTTGCACACACTTCACACAGCCCGTGGCATCCCTGGCGGTGAGGGGCAGCCTCTAGGGTGCAGCTCTGTTGACACCCAGATTCAACGTGGACCGGGCACCCACAGTGGGCCAGTCTGGCCCCGTGGCTCAGAACCCCTTATCTCCTCAGCTCCCCAGCAGCCCCTGGCTCCGTGCTCTGTACAGGGGAGGGGACTGGAGCAGCCACAGGGGGTGTCTGAAGCTGCCCTTCCACAGAGAACTTTCTGTAGGGTCAGAAGGGGTAAGTGCAGCAAAGGCTGTTGGGAGGGGCCCTTGGGGATTAAGAACCGGCTAAGTCCTCTTTCGCGTCACACCTGGCCCGGCCTGTGCCAGGCCCGGTGCTGAGAGGCAGACCCGCATTCCTTCATTTTCGTCTTCGTCGCGATGGTAGGGTAGGTGCTCGTATCACCCTTATCTCACTGGGGAAACCGAGCTCGGAGAGGTTCAGCGATCGTGTCAGATGTCGCACAGCTCGTCTGTGGAGCTTTTAGCTGGCCAGAGCCCCTCAGTGGGCCCAGCTGGCATCACACACAGTGGGTCTCCTGCAGGCCCTGCCTCCTGGCTGCCGAGCTGCCAGCCCCTCTGGGTAGCTCAGAGGGAGCTGTCCTTGGAGCCTTGCCTCAGGAATCAAGTCTCACCTAGGCGTCCCTGAGTTCCCACGAAGCTGGAGCAGCCTTGAAGTCCGGCCCCCACGTGGCTGTACGCCCAGTGGGCAGCCCAGTTACCGTGGCCTCAGAGCTGTGGGCATCTGACCTCCACACAAAGGCAGCCTTGTGCCAGCCCAGGAGACACTTTTCTTTCTAGACCTTTCTAGGCTGAGTGTGAACCTGGCTGGAGCGGGGGAGGGCAAGGGACCGGGAGGCGGGTAGGGGGGCCCCACCAGGGCCTTTCCCTTTGCCCATGTTGCTAGGAGACCCTTGCACCCACTGGGTGCTTGGAGCTGGAGTCGGGGGCAGGAGCTCAGTGAGGCCTCAGGGTTCCCGGAGAAAGGCAGCCCCCATCAAAGCAGCTGGTGACCGCAGGCGTCACGGGGTCTCAGGCCCAGCCCACAGGGGCAAGGCGCCCACGCAGGCCCTGCCTGGACGTTTGTCAGACCCTCTGGGTGTCCTCTACCAGGCTGTCCCCTCCTTGGGTAGGGCCCTGCTTGGGTAGGATGGCTCTGGGGCACCGCTGCCCTCGGCTACAGGCTGGAGGAGTCCCAGGTTGGGGTTCCGTGCATTTCCTGAGCGTGCGCTTGGGGCAAGTAAAGCCCACCTCAGCATCCCATGGTCCATGCCTGGGCGAAAAAGCTAAAACAATGACTTTGCAGGGGCTCGTGGGGACCCTCTTGTCTATATCAGTCGAATTCAGATGGGGAAACTGAGGCCCAGGGAAGGTAGGGCTCGGCCCAGGGTCACTCCGCTTCACAGCTTGAAGTCGACCCTTGGACGACGAGGCTTGGTGAGTGGTCAGTGGCTGGGGGGGCTCTCTCCCTGGGACTGCCAGGAGGGCTCAGGCACAGGTGCTGGACTCGCCAGCCTGCTAGCGGGTCCGTGCCGGACCACGTTGCCAAAGTCTGGACAGAGTGTTGTGGCCCAGGCCGGGCCTTCGTTCGCTCTCATGTGCCGAGGCCACCGTGACCCCTTCCCCTTCCTCATCCCCTGGACTGCCCGGCCTGGGGCTGAGCGTGTTCCAGGTACCCCATAAGGAGAGAGGGCCCTCCTGGCTCTCGTCCCAGATTGGCCTTTGCAGTAGGGGTCTGGTGCCCTGAAGGAGTGTTCTTGGCGAGCCACCTCTGCCCAGGACCAATGCCTCCTGCCTCTGTGTAAGGAGCTGGGCTGGGCTGTCCCCAGACACCTCAGCACCCAGGCTGATTCTCTCTGCTCCTCCCAACTAGTTGAGTCCCCTGCCGGTTAGACCCTTAGGTTCCAGAGCCCCAGAGAACTCCGCTCCCCGTTGCCCGGGCACCCAGCATAATGGGCCATTGATAAACCACAGCCAGTATCAGGCCAAGACCGGTGGCCATATGAGACAGACAGAGGGGAGAGCGAGGGGCAGAAAGTACCCACCCCCTGCCCAGGGTGTGCTCTGCTGCTGGCACAGAAGCTGAGGTCACCAAACTGTGGTGGACTCAGGCTAGAAGGACACTGAGCAGGGCAGGCTCTTGCCCGGCCTGTCTGGGGCGCTCGGCGTGCAGGATGGGTTCAGACTGGCCTGGCCCCCTTGAGAGGCCTCTGCTCTGTGGGCCGTGCCTCCCTGGAGGTGGGCAGCAGCGTGCCCTGCATCGTTATCAGGCTGCCCTGGGGGACGATGGTGGAGGCCGGGAGGCAAAGCCCTGGGTGCCCTGAACGCCTGGTCATTGGGTCCAGCCCCGCTGGGGTTGGGACAGGACGGGCTAACTCGTCCCTCCCCGAAGGCCCCCGACCTCCGCTCTGGGCAGCTTCTGCGCTAGGGAACCAGAGAGCGGTCAGCCCTGCCTTCGAGGGCCCCCAGCCTGGTGGGAGTGACTTAGCGGGAGGGACAATTTTGTCTATCAAAATTGTAAATGATTTTTTTTCTGATTCAGTAAACCCAGTTCTAGAAACCTATCCTTTGGAAAGCCTGGAACACAAGCCGAGAGCTGAAATCTTCTGAATGTCTTTCGACTGGGAAGCATTTGAGTATATTACTGTCCGGCCAAATAATGGAGTATTATGCAGCCAGCCAGCCACACATACACACACACACACACACACACACACGAGAGGGAGAGAGAGAGGGAAGAGAGGGAGGGAGAGAGGGAGAGAGAGAGAGAAATATTAATGTCATAAAAGCTAAAGGTGGATGATTTGGCTAAAGGCAGTGCTTGATTTGATCCACATGATACTCTTTTTAAGCATGAGCCAGAAATTAAAAATCAGGTAGTGACACAGACACCCAGATTTCAGGTAACGCTTGGTTTCCATTCTGTGTGGGCACCGAAGCCCAGAGCCGCGGCCGTCGCCTTGGACGAGCTGTGTGGCCGCGTCCTCCACGGCCCCCACCGCTCCGTGGCCTCCCAGAGCTGGGCTTGGGTGGGTACAGTGATCGCTGCCCTGCGTGGTGGCTTTTTTTTTTTTAGTGACACTGCGCCCTATTTCTTGTCTCTAGCAAAAGCAGAGAAACAGAAGGTGGACCGTGGGAGCAGCGTGTCTCAAGGAGAACGGCAGGGAGCGTGTTTCTCTGTGGGAACGGAGCCCGTGCTGCTGTGCCTCGGCGCGGGGCGTGTCGCTCATGAATTATTGTTACGCATTATTTATTACGACGCGGATGCGTTACCCACCTGGCCCCGTAGGCATTTGGGATTTGCCATCCTCGATTAATACAGCAGTAATATGATCCTTCCCCCCCCCACCAACCTTTTGATAAAAAATAACAAGAAGGGCAACAAATTAAACCTAGCTCCTTGTACGTATCTGTCCGTCAGCGTGACGTGACGTACACCAATGCCACATAGTGACATGGATTGGAGCGGTAGGGTTCAGGAGGGCCTGTCTCTCTTCTTTTTCAATCAGATACTTCTAAATTGCTTTGGATTTCTTAGAACAAGGATGTAGTGTTTTGTGATTTCCTAAAAAGACCATCAGTGTTCAAGTTAAAACTTTTGGTTGAGAAAAGTTGTGGTAACAGATCACGTGACTCACCTCTGACCTTGGCGACCGGTGAGCAGGAAAACTCAGGGGAGCACAAGCCGCTGGCCGCCCCGCCTTTCGGTCCCAGGCCCCGAGGAGGCCGTGCCAGGCCGTCTGCGGGAGCCTCCCCTCCGAGGGGCTCAGCGTCCCTCCATTCACTGAGGCGCTTCCGTCGAGGTATAATTTACGTGCCCTTGGATTGACACGTTCAGTGCGCAACATGGTGACCCTGAGCAAATCTGTAGTTGTGCCAACGTCGCCACGATCCGGTTTTAGAGCGTTTCGGTCCCCCCGGAGGCCCCCGAGTGCCCGGGTGCACCCCAGCCCCACCCCGGCCCCAGGTAGCCACGGCTCCGCTCTGGACGCCGTGCGGCCCCTGCTTCTGGCCTCTTTTTCCGGAGCGTGCGTTTGAGCTTCACTGTGCGTGGCCACCGTTGGCGCTTTGTTCCTTTTTAGAGCTGAATGACGTTCCGGTGCGTGGAGGGCCCACCGTTCGTTTCCTTTACCAGCTGACAGAGGTTTGCTGGTTTCTTGGCGCTTCCAAGCCAGCTGCGACGAACGTTCAAGTACAGGTCTTCGTGGGCACACGTGTCTTCATTTCTCTTGGGTCGATACCTAGGAGTTGGAACGGCCGGGTCGCATGGTAGATTTATGTCCAGCTTTTCCGACGTCATCATTTTATGTCCCTGGCACGGTGGGGCATGCAGCCTCCCCTCACCCCCCCAGCCCCTCGCTCTTCGAGGGGATTAAATGGCGCTGGGAGGGGGAGGTCGGCAGCGAGGTGACCGGGTCTGAACCAGGCCACCCTGTCATCTGGGCCCTGCTCTGCCCGTTGGCGGGACTTTCGCAGAGTGCAGGGGCTGGAGGCTGAGGAGGCCACTCACTGGGGCCTCCCAGACTGGGGTCCCGGGACACAGGAAAGGGGCGTAGAGACGCCCGAGCGGTGAGTGGGGGCGCTGGCGGCAGCCCTTGGCTCACACCTCCCCCAGAGGGTGCTGGGCGTCCGCAGTGGCTCGGCCTGGCCAGCGTGGCCTTGGCCTCTGTAGCGTCGGCCTCCTGTCTGCCCCGGCCTGCATCCCCGCGGGCTGCCGTGGTGTTACTCATACATGCCCTCCCCGTCTAGCGTCTTGTCTGCCACTCCTGTCCCAGCCCCTTTACCTCTCTGCCAACCTCGGGGTCAGCATCCCACCTAAGAGTGTCACAGAGGAGGGACAAGGTCATCCAATCCGTCTGCCCGCTGGGCACAGGGCACCCTGTTGGTGCCACCTGAAGACAGACGACTGCCGAGGTGGGGCCTTTCCCTGTCAGCGTGGGTCCGGCCAGCAGGTGGCAGAGCAGCCCCTGCCACCTTCCCCGAGTGTCCCCGCCCTCCACCGGTCATCTCAGAGTGACCACCTAGGGAAAGGAGGTCCCATGAGCTAGAAAGTCCAGACCACTCGCCCAAGCCTCCTTTGCAAACAGTCCGGAGAAGCTGGGAAAGGGAAGACGGAACATGTGCATCCGCTGGGCACCAACCCCGGCCCAGGCTCTTTCCTGCACGAGTCCCCGTCTCCCCTGAGAACGGCCTCCCCTCCCCCCCAGGAAGCAGACTCGGAGCTTGCACAGCTTCCCCAGAGCCTCACCAACTAGGTGGTGGCTCTCTGTCCCCACGTACTACGCACAGGGTACCTGATCCTGAAGGCTGGGTGGTGCCTCAGGATAGTGCCCCACGTGTGAGCTGTGGCATCGGGCACACATTCCGGCTGTGTGACCTCGGGACAGTGACTGAGCCTCTCTGAGCCACCGCTGCCCCATCTTTAAAACTAAGGAAGTCCCTGGGTGAGGGACTCAGCCTGGGTACTCAGCACGAATGAGCTGGACTGTTCGATTACCTCCTGGGAGGAGGGATTTCCCCACCAAGGTTGCCATTTAGGTGCTTTGGCCTTATCTCACCTGGGCATTGCCCCTAACCCTTTCTCAGCCAACACAAGGAGGGCGGAGCCTCTGAAGGCACCCTGAGATCTGATTCGTTTTGCTTTTCTGAGGGAGCTGAAACCACACCACTCACCACCTCTCCTTGGGGTGAATTCCACCTGGGACAAAGGCCACAGAGGCCGCAGCAGTCCCTAAGGCTGCACCTCCCCTCCAGCTGTTCCCACCCCTCAGGGCTGCCCGACTTCCTCCTCCTGCAGGCTCTGCTCACCCCATCCCCTGCCTGGCCCACCGCCTCTGCCTCTTCTGCCAGCCCAAGACCACGGGCAGGGCGCTCTGCCCAGGGAGGGACCTGGGGCTCTCTGGGGACAGTCCCGAGCTGCATGACCCCAGCTGTGGTGTCCCCACCTTGCAGAGGAGGCTCTGTGGATGACTCGACTGGATGGGCGGGTCCGCCTGCGCGTGGACCGCGGCAGCACCCTGCGGCCCCCCCTACACCGTGCACCAGATGTTCTGCAGGACCCTGGACAAATACGGGGGCCTCTGCGCACTGAGCTACAAGCGCCAGGGCGTGTGGGAGCACATCTCCTACTCCCAGTACTACCTGCTGGCCCGCCAGGCCGCCAAGGGCTTCCTGAAGGTGAGGGCCCTTCCTGGGCCACCTGCCGGTCTGGGTCCTCACGGCCCCCTCCCAACCTCCCACCTGGCGACCCTGGCACCGAGGGCTTGGCGTTTGCTGCACCCTCCCCAGGTGCCAGGCACCTGATAGGAGCTTTCCATTTGGGGTCACCTCCAGGGGGGCCGGAAGCCGGCTGCTGAGCTGAGGGGCCGACTCCCCGGGAAGGCCCTGGGAGAGACAGCAGGGGCTGCTGAGTGACGATCCATGGGCCTTCTCCGCCTGGGTGGACCCTGGGAGGGGGGCGCTCCGCTTCCCCGCTGGCTGCTGACCTGGCCTGTCTTCCTCGTCTGGAGCTCGGCCTGGAGCGGGCCCACAGCGTGGCCATCCTCGGCTTCAACTCCCCCGAGTGGTTCTTCTCGGCAGTGGGCACCGTGTTTGCAGGGTGAGTGGCTGGGGTAGGGGCAGTCTCCAGGGAGCCGGGGGTGGAGAGAGGGTCACTGTCTCTTCTTAGAGGCCCCACCCACTCCCCAGCATCTTATCTCGTCCCTGGCCTCCTCCGCCGCGGGGCGGGGGCGGGGGCGGGGGCGGGGGTGGCTGTGCTGAGCCCCCGTGGGAGCCCTGCGTGTCCGGCAGTGCGGGTTCTCTGGGGCTGGGGCTGAGCCGACGGGACGGCCGTCTGCTCCTGGACACGAAGGCCCGGTCTCCTGCAGTGGCGTTGTCACGGGCATCTACACAACCAGCTCCCCCGAGGCCTGCCAGTACATCGCCCACGACTGCCGCGCCAACATCGTCGTGGGGGACTCGCAGAAGCAGCTGGAGAAGATCCTGCAGGTTTGGGCGAGGGCACGGGGAGTGGGCGTCAGGCAGGGCGTGCTCACGACCTCCACCCCGGAGAGGACCCTCCGCGCCCTCCGCAGCGGGCCCCGTGCACGGGCCTGGAGCAGGGCAGGGCTGCGGCTTCTTACCCATTTCCCTGTCGGAACCTCGAGGCCCGAAAGCCCGGGGGACATGCCCCACGTCACCTATGAGTGCGTGACAAGGCCTGGGCCAGAGCTCCCAGCCCCACTGCTGCCTCCCGCACTTCCTTTTCAGGGCAGGGTGCCCGCCGTGGGGCTGGGGTCCTCTGCCGGGGACACAGTTGTGTGCACTGGGCGTGGCTCGGGGCCCTGGCACCTCGAGCCCTCAGTGTGACTCTGTGCGGGGGTGGGTCAGAGGCGGGCCACCCCAGGCACGTGCAGCTCTTCCACGGAGCGAGGACACAGCAGGCGCTCGGACACCTCCTGAGCCGCTGGGTCTTTCTGGGGCTTGATGCTTCCTGACGCGAGGAAGACCTATTCCAATCGAGCTGTCCCCGCATGCGCCGTGCGCCGACACGCCACGCTGGCAAACTGCCACCGGGGGCGCCTCTGAGCCCGCGCTGCCCACAGGCTCCGGGCCGCTGGCCAGCCCTGACCTGCGTCTGCTCCCTCCCGACGGCCTTCCACGGTTATTCCAGAAACCTTCTTCTCACGGGTGCTGTGCACCTGCTCGTTTTGCCTCCCCACCCCTAAGCACCAGGCCCTTCGCTGCACAGAGAGGGGACGGGCACCTCGAGGGTAGTGGCAGGGGCCTGGCTTGCCGGGCTCCGTCGGTGGTCTGCAGGGTTCACCAGGGGTGGCAGCTTCGTAGGCCCTGCCCCGCCGGAGCAGCCCCACCCCTCAGCACCGTGCCCCCAGCGCCAGAAACGGGGCAGGGCTGTGGAAAGCCCCCAGCGGGATTTGTCCTGTCCCTCGGGGAGACAGCTGCTCCCCACGGATGTTGATTTGATCTGTTACCAGAGAGCGGGGTCCTCTCCCAGCGTGTTGTCCGGGTTCTTGATGTCTCGAACAAAGAATTGAGCAAGACACCGAAACACAGTAGAAAAGAAAAGTTTTATTAGAAGGGAAAGTCCACTTCCAGACGTGGACGTGGGCCTGAGCGAGAGAAGCCTGGCTCGAAGGCCTGGTGGCTGACAGGGCTCAGTGATTCCTCATTTTCTGCGCATGTTTGTCCCCAGAATTCAGTCTGTTATAACGATGTTGATGAACTTCTGGGCATCATGTTATAATGATGCTGTAATGAGGCTCAGGTGAGTTGAAGGTCGTTAATCTCTTCATTGCGCAGGTGCGAGTGAGTGGCTTAAACTGGTACCTAATTCTCTGCCTACTTGTTTCTTTGTGAGAGTAAAAAAAAAAAAATGCCTTCTGGCTTGCTTAATTGTGGGCGGATTAGGGAGCTCCCAGCCACACTGCTGCCCCCCTTCTGGGATAGGATGAGCTCAGTGTCTTTGCAGGCAGACCCGAAACCGCTTAACTAATTTTCCTGCCTAACTCTTTTCTAAGAACCATGAACCCCCTTATTATTACTGTGGATGTTGAGGGACAGGAGGTCTCCCGTATCTGCTTCCTGCTGAGCATGGCCGTTGTCCCTGCCAACAGGGGTTCCATGGAGCTCTTTCCCTTTCTGCCTCAGTCGGGGTGGGGTCTTGGGTTTCCTGCTGAAATGCCACCTCAGTCCCTAGACAAAGAAAAGATACAAACTGGTTATGTAAATCAAATATCTATTAGTTTCTATTATCGATTTGCCTCTTTAGCGAGTAAAGGGAAACAGTCGGTTAATATATTTCTTAAGGAGTGAAAAAGACCTTTGGCCTAAAGTTCCCTCCCCTCCCCTTGGACTCTAAGGGCCCCGTCTGGCTTAACACCATTTCTGCTAACAATGGGCTGATGACTTTTATCAAGAGCCAGAGGATCTGAGTCACCAGTTTGGGGCAATTATCAGGATTTGAGGAAGAGGGCCTTTTTTCCAAAGAAAGAAGGGAAGAACAGTTAACTAAGTTTACTGAAAAGATTAACTCTGCGAGAGATGTCCCATTTCATTTCCTGCTAAAAGATTAAGAATTTTACAAGGAATGCCACCCCATTCCCCCCGCCAACTGGCAACTGAAGAAACCGAGGCCCAGAGTTAGGAAACGTCCACGCTAGGTAATTACGCTAATTAAATTTGTGTTATGAAAGTTTCCGAACAAACGAAAATAGAGACACAGAATGGACCGCGATACAGCGATCGCCCAGGTTTAATGATCGCCCATGATTTTTCATCATGCTCATTCGTCGAGTCATCATTTTGCTGAAGTATTTGAAGGCAACTGTCTGACATCACCATTTCCATCCCCGGAAAATTGCGATACGCGCCTTGAAAAAACAGGACATTTTTCCTTAAATGATCACAGTGACTTGGTCGCATCCAACACGAGGAGAAGGCGTCTCACCCTCTGGGACCCACAGTGTCTCTCTTTATAGTCACCCACACGCTGCCTGTGGTGGTGTCTCTCGAGTGTCTTAATTCAGAACAAAGCCACAGCTTTTGATCCTCCAGCCACAGACCCGTGTGGTCCCCACCGGCAGCATCGGTGTCCCCAGGGAGCCTGTTAGAAAAGCAGACCCTCGGGCCCCAGACACGGGGCACCGGAAAGGAAGTGTGGGCCCCCACGCATTTAACATGCTCCCCCCGCCCGCCGGTGATTGTGACACAGGCTCGAGTGTGAGAACCTCCAGAAACTAGGTTCGGCCTCCTGAACAGCCTCCCACACCCGGGGTTTATCTGCCGGCTTCCTCTCGCTGCTGTGGTCCAGCCTGTTCCTCCAACCTCTGCACTTCCTGTTGTCAGCAGCTTCACATATTTCAAATGAAACGTTTTGGGGGTAAAAGATCAATTGGGGAGCAAGGACACCCTGTAGGTGGCGCTGTTGACTTGCTATTGCATCTCCCTGGCATAATGCTGTCAGGGGGGCCACCTGTACTCATCATGCTGAAGCTCATCAATGGGTTTAGGTGGCCGCGTGCTCATGCACCGTGACGTCCCCCATCAGCCCTGCCCCACTGACGACCCTTTGCCGGACTTAATTAATTGTGAGCGACTGCAAAGTGTTGGTTCTCCGATCATCAGCAGCACCTGGGGCTCTCTGCTACCTGAAGCACGGTTTGCTACAGAGCAGGTGTGGTAGTCAGAATAACGGTCCCCGGGCACGCCTCGTTTTCGCTGACGTCACGTTTTTGGCAAGTTGAAGGCAGGACCTCCGCCAGCAAAAAAGGTGGCGACTCGCTTTGCCGCGCTGGTCGGGACCGGAATCCCCATGCCTCCGGGGTCCGCCCGTGTCCTGGCGAGTGTGCCACGCGTATCCGTAAGAACGTGCGTCCAGCAGTTGGGGGCGCGGTGTCCTCTGATGTTCATGTCGGGTTGGCCGAGAGCGTCATACTGTCGTTTGAGCCACCCGCATCCCTGTTGGTTTTCTGTCTCCCGGTTCTGTCAGACGCTGAGAGGGGGCGTTCCCGGCATCTCCCGTCCCCGTTGCGGACTTCCCTGTTCCTCCTCTCTGTTCTATCGTGTTCTATCAGGTTTCGGGTTTCGCTTCCTGTATTTTGAAGTCCGTCGTGCACACTCACACTTAGATTCCATCCTCTTGAGGAATCGACCCCTTTATCGTCAGCGTCCCTCTGTAGCTCTGGTAATGGTTCTCGTTCCGGAGCGACTTTGTCTCAAGGTAACACTGCCCCTGCAGACCTCCCGGGGTTCATGGTTGCGGGGGACACATCTTTGCATCGTTTTCCTTTTAACCTACCCGGGTCCTTAAAGCAAGTTGCTTGTAGGCGGCGTGTCCTCGGGCCTCGCTGTTTCATCCGGCCTGGCAGAATTGACTAGAAATCTGCCAGCTGGCTGTGCCCTCTTTGTCCCATCTGTTCTCCGACGCGTCCCTCCTCTTTCCTGACTCCGTCCGCAGTGGGGGTTCGGTGCCCCATTCTCTCTCCCCCGGCTAAGGAGCAGCCCCTTTCGTGTTCGCTCCCAGGTTTCTAGTGCGCATTTCTCACTTACCACGGTCCACTCCCGGTTCCCGTTCGGACGTTACACTGCTTTACACGTGACCGAGGAGTCTCGGGCCGGAACCCTTCGGCCTCCTCCTCCCATCCTCTGTCATCCGTTTTACCGTTATAACCCGTAGTGTTATAGGTTATAAATCCTAAACGCGTTGTTTTTTCAAAGGTCAAATATCGTTTAAAGGCGGGGGTGGGGGTGTCTTTGACACTGAGCCACATATTTGTCATTTCTGGCATTCTTGGTTCTTTGATGTGGGTCCAAGTTTTCGTACGGTTCTTCCTCCTGCCTTAAGAATTTTCTTCGGGCTCGTTTCTTACGGTGCAGGCCGGATGGCGACACGTTCTCTCAGCTTCTCTTTGTCTGAAAACGTGTTTATTTGTGCCTTCGTTTTTTGCAAGATACTCTCTTTTGGTTTCAAATTCTGGGTTGCCAAGATTTCTGATTTTTCTTTCAGCACTTTAAAGCTTCCACGCCACGGTCGAGCCTGGTTTCTTATCTTTCTTCCTCTCCGTGTGGTCTACCTTGTTTCTCTGACAGTTCCTAAGATTTTTTTTCTTTTCACTGATTTCCAGCAATTTGATCATGCTGTTGTGTCTTGGTGTGGTTTTCCCTGAGATTACCCTGCTCGGGATTCATCAGGAGTTTTGACTGGTAGATTTATAGTTATAATCAAATTTGGAAATTTCTCATTTTTTTTTTCCAATTAAACAAAAACTTCTGGGGAAATTTAATTAAACGAAAATTACATGTCCGATAGGCTTGTTGGCATTATCCCACGTGTCACTGTTCTTCTGGTTTTTTTTTTTCTCTCTGAACTTCAGTTTGAAGCTTTTTCACCAGGGAGCTCACACTTCCTTTCCGGTGCCCCGTGTCTGGGGCCCGAGGGTCTGCTTTTCTAACAGGCTCCCTGGGGACACCGATGCTGCCAGTGGGGACCACACGGGTCTGTGGCTGGAGGATCAAAAGCTGGGGCTTTGTTCTGAATTAAGACACTCGAGAGACGGTGCCACAGACAGCGTGTGGGCGACAATAAAGAGAGACACTGTGGGTGCCAGAGGGTGAGACGCCTTCTCCTCGTGTTGGATGCATTTGGGGACAGGTTTTGACAGCCTTCACTCTAAGGCTAATTTAGCTCCCCCACTGAGACCTGACCCTCGGGGTCTCTGCCTGATGCCTGGCGCGGCCCAGCTGCGCTGTGTCAGAGCAGGAGCCCTGGTCCGTCACTGGCTCCGTGGTTGCCCTTCTTTGCACTTCCCGAGCTTCGCCCCGTGCTTGTGCAGCTTGCTCTTCGGCCAAAGACCGAAGAGGTTCCCTAAAGAGAGTTCGGGGGTGCTCCTCCCCCTGGTACTCCCCTCCCCAGCGTCTGTCCCACAGATTTCGGCCACCTCGGCTTTCCCGAACTCTGATCTGTCCTCCCGAATCGGTGGGACCGCGGAGTTCCGTTTGCCCCCACACACCCGCAGGCTGAGTCAGTGTTGGGCCGGACCCCAGTCGCCTCATCGTCCTCTAACAGAGAGCCATTCCCTGACCCCCACTTGTCCCTCTTTACTGCTCCAAAGTCCTCATGGGAAAGCTGTGCATGAAGGCTAATGTCCTGCTGGGTCAAAAGTCAGCACCGGGGTGCCAGCAACCTTGCCACAAAGTGCCTGTTGGCAGAGCGACACCTAGAGATGGGACTCTTCTCAGGTGACCGTTTTTTTTTTTTTTTGGAATTGGAACTTCTTTTCCTGTTGACACAGATATGGAAAACCCTGCCCCACCTGAAGGCAGTGGTGATTTATCGAGAATCTCCTCCAGAGAAGATGGCCAACGTGTACACGGTATGGACACGGGGCCCGGGGCGTCTGCCAGGCCTTCCTGGCCCGCCCGGCTGACCTGCACGGCTCGCTCTCTTCCGCTGGCCCCAGATGGAAGAAGTCCTGGACCTGGGGGCCCAGGTGCCTGAGGAAGACCTGGACACCGTCATCGACATGCAGCGGCCCAACCAGTGCTGTGTGCTGATCTACACGTCTGGGACCACCGGACCGCCGAAGGGCGTGATGCTGAGCCAGGACAATGTAGGGCCGGTGCCCAGGTGTGGGTGCAGTGGACTGTGGGTGGGCCGGGGCCGGCAGCCCCTGGGGACGCTCCTCCGCCCTTCCGCCGAGGGAGCTGGCACGGGTTGGACATCCCCTCGGTCTGTGGTCCAGATAGCCCAGCACGGGTAGCAGAGGACTGTCCTTGGGAGCTTCCCGCGGAGCTTCCTAGGAAAGCGAACACCCTGGGGGTCCCCCAAAGACATAGCCAAGCCCCTGGGCAGCCACAGACGTGAGCTGGCCTGAACAGTGAGGGGTGCTCCTCCCCCTGGCTCTCCCCTCCCCAGATCACGTGGACGGCACGGTACGGCATCCAGAGCAGCAGCGCCTTTCATTCACAAGCCACACGGGAAGTGACGGTCAGCTACCTGCCCCTCAGCCACATCACCGCCCAGAGGTACGACCTGTGGACAGGCATGTACTGGGGGATGAAGATCTGCTTTGCTGAACCCAACGCCCTGAAGGTCAGTCTGCGCTCTGCCCGTGCGGGTGCCGCGTCTGGGAGCCGGGCCGCTGCGCGTGCACGCGTGTGCTCGGGGCCCTGCAGGCGCTCCTGGGGGGTGCCGGTGTCAGAACCCTTCCTGCTGCGGCCGGCACAGCCTTAGTGGCTGGACAGGAAGGGAAGCTGACGACGATGCCTAGAGGAAAGTCAAGGCAGCATAGTGTCCCGGGGCCACTGCCATCGAGGATGGGCATCCTCGAAGTAACGCCACAGCTGGCCACCACCCCGACCTCCGACCCCTCTCATCAACTACGCCTGTTCTTTGGGCTCTTATTCTAACTAGAACTTTCCAGATGCTCCCCCACAGCCCACTTTCCACCACGTGGCCTCTCAGTGGCCCAAGTGGGGTCACGTGTTCACTCCTAAGCCAGTCACTGCTCAGGGGGACAGGATATCACGGTTAAGTTAGACCGAGGAGGGGTCACCACCCGGGACTGGGGACTGAGGTGCTTCTGAAGCATCTGAATGGCGTCAGGGTTCTGTGGGCAGAGAAGCAGAGAGCAGATGGCTGTTGGGTCGCAGCCGACAGTGTGTGCCGAGGTGCGTGTGCTTCCGTCCGCGCACCTGTGTGCAGGATGCCGCGTCGTGTGCGCGCTGACTGGTGACAGGGCCGCCAGCCCCTGGCTGGCCCTGGACCAGCAGGCCTGTGTCTCTCTGGCGGTAAGCAGGGGAGCATTGTGGACACGCTGCGGGAGGTGGAGCCTACGATATACCTCGCGGTGCCTCGGATGTGGGAGAAGATCATGGAGCGCATCCAGGAGGTGATGGCCAGGTCAGGCTTCATCCGGCGCAGGATGCTGCTGTGGGCCATGTCGGTGATGCTGGAGCAGAACCTCACCTGCCTGGGCAGGTGCGGAGGGCGGGAGGCCTGGGGAAGCAGCAGGGCTGGGTCCCAACCCTAGTACATAACCGGGGATCCACTAGGCCAGCTTGTCCCAGCCCGACCGGCCTGTCAGCTCTGAGGACCCTGTGCAGAGGCCCCAACGATGGCTGCGCTTGAGACCCGGTCCTCTTCCCAGCCCCCACAGGAGTCACCGTCCTTGGGCTCTAACTAAGGACTGACTTGCTCCCTCCAAGGGGCATTCATCACCACGTAGCGGCCCCTGACCTCAGTGTTGGGTGGCTGAGAAGGGGCCCCGGAGATGTGGCTTTCCCAGCCTTTCCCGAGTGGCCACGTGCATCTCTGGCGGCCTTGGTTGCCTTTTAAACTCCCACACAGTGCCGTGGGAGTGACATCAATCTGGCCTGTTCCGATTTGGAATTATTTTCCACAACTCGTGTCTGAAACCGCATCGTGCCTCCTGAGACGTGTACACGTGTCTGCACCCACACCTCTCTGGCACGGACCTGAAAAGTGAACGGATATGGCTGACCCAGTCACGGGCTCCACACGGGCTCACGTGTGTCCATGCGTGTGCATGCACATGTGTTTCAAGTTTCTGCACGTGCGTATTACTGTGTGTGCAAACTCGCGTGCATCTGTGTTGTCGCCTGTGTGTCTGTATATAGCCGAATCTGCTGGTCTCACTTCCTGGCTCGGGACGTGTTTGCACACAACTACACGCACGCGCACCGTGTGCACATGCACGTTCATAGCCGGCACCAGTTTTCAAAAGCTTTAGAAATGAGTCCAGCATTGGCACCAACCAGTCGGAACAGATAACTGGCCAGGCCAGTGCGCGCCCAACCCTTTCGCGCGAGTGTGGTACGCGCGTGTCCTTGTCCTTCTGTAGCCCGTTCTTCCTCTCCCGCCAGAGACCGGAAGCCCGTCAAAGCCAGGCTGGTGGATTACCTGGTGCTGGCCAAGGTCCGCCAGGCGCCGGGCTTTGCCAGGTGCCGGTTGTGCTTCTATGGAACTGCCCCATGACTGTGGAGGCTGAGCGCTTCTTCCTGGGCCTCAACGTCCGCTTGTACTCAGGCTACGGCCTCAGCGAGGCCTCGGGCTCCCACTTCGTATCCAGCCCCAACAACTACCGGCTGGCTGTACAGGTATGGCCCCACCCTTGCCCGTGCCCCTTGGTGCCCACCTGCTGAATGGGTCCCCGAATGCCAGCAGTTCCGTCTTGGGCCTAGTTCCCCGGCCAGGCCTCAGTCTCACGGAGGCGGTCTCTGCCGGTGTCACCCGAGTCTGTGGTTGAAGGCAGCATAACGGCCCCGGGACCCCTGGACAGAGTTCTGTTGGAGAGTCTCCCTTTGTCCCCATCCAGGATGGAGGTGTGTTAGAGGGCGTCCCAGCATTGCCGATGGCTCAGACTCCACTTGGGGTGGGAGTTGGGGGCCAGAGCCAGCCCTGCGGGGGGCAGGGAGGCCGGTCAGTCGAGGGGGCGAGTCGCAGAATCAGTACCTCCTGTCTCTGCCCGCCTATCCCAGTGCTTCGAGTTTTCATTCATTAGGATTTCATTCATTCATTCGTTCATTCACCCTAGAACCTTTCATGGGCCCTGAACTGAGCACTAGGTCCCTGTTAAAATACCAGATTCCTGGGAGGGAACACCTGCCCATCGGTGAGGACAGAGAGGTTAGAGACCCCAGGTCTCCTGGTGGGCGCTGCGCGGGGGCTTGGAGGAACCAGCTCCCTCCAACCATTCCTCGGGCCCCCTCCCCCCAGCTCTGGCAAGTTAGTGCCCGGCTGCCAGGTGAGGCTGACGAACCAGGACGCAGATGGCACCGGCGAGATCTGCCTGTGGGGCCGTGACATCTTCATGGGTTACCTGAACAAGGAGGACGAGACGCGCGAGGCCATCGACGCTGACGGCTGGCTGCACACCGGTGACATCGGCCGCCTGGACGCCGACGGCTTTCTCTACGTCACCGGGCGTCTCAAAGGTGCGCGTTGCAGCGGGCGCACGGGACACCGCCGCCACCGTTTACACGCGCCATGAGCAGTGGGCCCCTGGGTGCCACCACCTCGAGAGACGTCGCTTTGGTCTCGTCTCCTGTGGGGTAGATACTGCTGTCACCCTGACTTACGATGACGATGTCCAGAGAGGTTAAGCAGCTTGTCCAGAGTCACCCAGCGGTAAATGGGGGAGCTGGGATTTGGACTCCCTAGAGACACGAGGCAGTCTCCCCCAAATATCGGAGACATAAATAGTACGTTTTTATATGCAAACACAGATATGATGTAGAGTAGAACACAGATTGGATACAGGATTCAAAATAAAACACGAGACCTCAGAGAAATTCCTCCTGAAGAATTTGGCTTTCCCAGAGAAAGAAGCCGGGGGCTCGTCTGTAGGAAGGGGGCTTTGCTGGCCTTGCCCAAGCGGACGTGACGGCCACCGGCCAGATGCCTCCCTGTCACACTGCCCCCTATAATGTGGGCTCCTTGCAGCCACGGACTGTCTCGTCCTGTTCTGTACCTCATGTCAACACAGGACCTGTGCACGGAACGGGACCCACTCACTTCCATGGAGTTAGGCAGAACTGGGGACCGGAGCACAATCCAGCTGAAATCACTCACGGAGTGTTTATCCAATGGCCGTCATTCAAAGAGCGTCGAGGGCCCAGACACACCCAGTGCAAATTTGAATGGAAGAGTAGACCGGGGGACGGGCACTGTGAGCATGGGCATGGCTCGGAGGAGGCAGAGCGGGTGTGGCCCGGCAGAGCTGGACACGCTTCGTGAAGGAAGTGGCCGAGCCGGTCCTGAAGAATAGGCCATCTGTTGACAGGGCGAAGGGGAGGGTGTCCCGGCGGGAAGGAGTGAGCAAGCTGACAGGCCTCCAGCAAGGTGGGGAGGCGCACGGACTGCGGGACCGCACGACCCTTAGCTCTGCCCCGTGACCCTGGACAAGCCCCTTGACCTCTCTGTGCCTTGGGCCCCTTATCTGTAAAACAAGAAGGATGCCGTGTCACAGGCCTGCGGTGAGGGTTGAATGACTTACCACGCGCACAGCACTTGGCACGGTGCCCACATGTGGTCAGTGCTCTGTAGGCGACGGGTGGTGGTCACTCAGCAGAGGCTGGGAGGGGCGACATGGGGACCTGAGGGGTGAGGTAGGAGGTCCGCTGAGGCCTGGCGGCCGGGACGTGTGAGCGGGCGAGTCTTGGGGGATGAGCGGGGTGGGGGAGCCCCGGGTGAGTGTTTGTCCACTGGGAGTGCCACCCCCAGCAGGAGTGAGGGCTTCCGGGGATGCTGCTCCTCTGGGCCTCCCTGAGTGTCCCACAGTGCTGCTGCGGCTCGTGCCAGGGGTGCCGGCCGAGGCCCGCTCCAGGCTCAGCGGGGCCTGGCCTTGCCTCCCAGAACTCATCATCACATCCGGCGGGGAGAACGTGGCCCCGAAACCCATTGAGGACGCCGTGAGGAAGGAGCTGCCCATCGTCAGCTGCGCCATGCTGATTGGGGACCAGAGGAAGTTCCTGTCCACGCTGGTCACCCTGAAGGTGTGTCTGGGGCCTGGCCCAAGCGGAAGCCACGCACAGCCAGGACATATCTGGCATGGCCGAGGTGCCCCTGGCGCCCGGGTAGGCCCTCCCGCGCCCGTGGGTGCGGTCGACGGCACGGGTCCCGGCGTAGCCGAGTCACGAAGTGCTGCTGCTTTTCTTAGCTCAGCGGGTGCTTGGCCTCCGGGGCGGAGGCCGCCGGGGGCACGGTCTCTGTCCCACCTGCGAGCACCCCGCCTACAGCACGATGGGGCCACAGCCTTGTCCCGCTAGATCTGGAGCTCACGGTGACACCCCACCACGACACCAGCAGCGTGACCAGCTCGGCCCTGACCCGGTCTGCTTTTCAGTGCGTTCTGGACCCGGACACGTCGGACCCGACTGACCACCTGGCCGAGCAGGCCGTGGAGTTCTGCCAGCGGGTGGGCAGCACAGCCACCACGGTGTCCGAGATCGTGGGGACGAAGGATGAGGCTGTGTACCGGGCCATCGAAGAGGGCATCCAGAGGGTCAACAGGAATGCGATGGCCCAGCCCTACCACATCCAGAAGTGGGCTGTTCTCGAGAGGGACTTCTCCGTCTCGGGTGGAGAGCTGGGTAGGTGGGCTTCAGCTTCGACTCTGCCAGGTGATGTGTGGGAAGGCGGAGGCCGTGGCAGAGCCTGCGAGGTGCCTGCAGGAAGGTCCCCAAGGGTACTTGGGGTGATGAACACCCACGTCCTCCCCGTGGGGAACATTCACTGCTCAGTGCGTGGGCTCGGTTGTGAGGGCCTGCCACATTATGGGACATGTGCTGGAACTCGTTAATTTGAACATACAACATTTGACTTTGCTTTGACTGTGGAACCACTGTCCCCCGGAATCACTGTGGGACCACCAGGAAGGCACCAAAGTCACGTTAATGTTTGGGCTGGAGTCACCTGGTTCTAGGGAGTGAGACCACCATAATCTGTAAAGTCAGCTCCCATGACAGGTAAGGGAGTGAAGCCCCCTATGGGCAGTGGTCCGCGGTCCGCGGTCCGCAGAACCAGCCAAGGCCTCTGGTGCAGCATCAGCCAGGTAGACAGAGTGCCTGGGTGTCCACGGCTGGGGGGCGGGCGGGGTGCGGAAACGGTGTCCTCACGAGGTTCCCTTGAGCCCATCGAGGCCGCACGCTGACACACTGCCCAGAGTGCCGAGTGAGTCCGGCCATCTGCTGTAACGTGGAGTGCCGGTCAGCCGGACGGTCATGTCCTCGCTAAGCCGTTCACAGAAACGATGCCCAGGTCCCCAGTTCCACGGCTGAGAGTCAGCTCCCACGAAATGGGCTTTCAGCTGCCCGCAACCTCAAATCGGAGCCCTTTCACCGTTGCTTTCGAGGGGGGACCAAGGCCAAGAAAGGTGGTTCGGGGACACCCTCTCACGGAGACCATGGCAGAGCCGACCCCAGCCAGGGCACCCCCCCGTCCTCGGGGCGGTCAAAGCAGGGTGCCCAGCATCGTGTGAACTCTCAACGGAGATGCAGACGGATTTGCGTATTCGTTATCGTAGCAGGTGACCCGGCAGTAAGCACTTGGTGTCAGTTTCTGTGGGCCAGAAACCCAGCCGCTTAGCTGGGTGGCCCGCGGGGCCTCTCCCGTGGGTACAGCAAATGTCAGCTGGAGCGGGAGGGCTGTCGGCCAAACCAGTGGACCCCTGCACAGGGCTCTCTGTGTCCCCACAACGCAGCAGCCGCAGCCCCGGGGATGATGGTCTGAGCAGCCTGGACCAACTCGTCTTTCGCTGTCTGGGTGGCTCGAATCCTCTGCTCCTTCAAAGGACAGATCGACAAATGCGCTGAGGATCAGAAGCGGGCGCGGGTAGAGGGTGAGGTGGACGCGGCTCGCACTTCACTGTGTATGCGAGAGGAGCTGCAGCCTCTCGTGACTGTTCTCGGAAGTGACAGACTGCCACCCAGACCAAGGCCACTGTGCCATGGGGGAGGTGACCGGCGGGAGCACGGACGGCCGAGGGCCGTCTCAGGCTGGCTGCTCCACGCCAGCGGCGAGGTCTTTACCTCGTACCTTCTCGGGCGTCTCGGAGCCCAGGCCTCACTCAGTTCTTCTAATCTCTCCTTTAGGTCCCACGATGAAACTGAAACGGTTCACGGTCTTGGAGAAGTACAAAGCCATCAACGACTCCTTCTACCAAGAGCACAGCAAGTGACCGGGTCCCCCGGCGCCTCGTGAAGGCGGCGGGGGCGTGTTCCCGAGCCCGCGTCCTCTTGGGTCAGGGCATGCGGACTCCCGGCGGGTCTCCTAGGCCCCCTGGCTGGTTGCGGCACCGGAGTCTGCACTCGCTAGGTCTCGTGCCCACGACAGCCGACGATTCCGAAGCTGCGTGTGTCTAGTTTTAAGTGTTGCTTTTTGTTCAGGTGACAGGAGACCAGTTCTCCTTCCAGACCTAAACAGCTGACAGATTTTGGCCTTCGTTCCAGGTAGATTTTATGGCTGCCGGCTCACCGGGTAGGCGGTGTGGGGAGGAGGGGAAGTCGGCTCGTGTTGCCATGTGTGCTGCGGGAAAGCCAACGGTTGTAACTCACTCGCCCCTTCTGGGGCCCGGTTGGGATCCGCTGACCTGCCACTCCTTTTCTGGGCTTTCCTCCACACGCACGCCAGCTGACGCGATGCTTCATAGACCCGCTGCTTACATTTCACGTGTCATTTGGATATTAAACTCCTTAACAGAATTGTCGGCAAGGACCTGATTTTTTTTTTTGTCAAGCAGGTGGAACCAGTCCAGGGAGCGCTGGATGTTTAACCCACAGGGCTGTGCGCGACAGGCATGTGGGTGACCACTGGCGCCTGGCGTGAGCGAAGGCGCCAAAGGGTCAGGTGGAGCACTCCAGGCAAGCGGCCGGCTCTGCAGGTGCCGCCACCTTGCCACCCCTGCCCTGACACCTGACGCTGCCATTCACAGTACAAGCCGAGCCACACCGACCCGAGGCATCTGACGGAACCAGGGAGAGAAAGCATGTGTCTCGGTCAGTTTTGGAATTCTTTATTAGCGAGCCCCACAATAATTAGCACAATCCCGTAAAACAGAGGAAGCAGCAGCTTGAACAGAGCACAGTACACGTAAGGTTGTAAGTCTGGTTACGAGCCTAGAGCAGCACCCAGACAGGCATATTTGTCCTTAAGAAATCTCCGTGACCCGGGCACGTTATGCAAAGCCACGGGTTTGTGACATTACACAAGGGGCAAGGGAGGTCATGAGTTGCCTTGGGTTTCGGGCCAAAGGATGAGTGTTCAATATAATAGAGGTAGAGACTCAGTGTCTGAAGATGTAGAAAAATCATGCTCTGGGCGGGGGTGGGGCAAGGTAGCCAAAGGTCAGTGCCGAGCCTAGCCTCCCCAGGGCGGAGTCTGCCGGGCCTGGTGCCAAGGGACAAAATCGACAGCCCTGGGGTCAGGCCTGTTAGCAGGGTCAGCTGGAGTGTGATTACGCATGCTGCAGGAGCGTCACCACGCATGGTGGTCAGCTCCCACGTTGACCGGGCCAGTCCTGGGGCCCCCCGGCTGTGTCACGCATGGTGCTCGACAGCATCGGGTGACAAGGAAGCGCCCCCCAAGGGAACAGCAAATCTCAAGGTAACAGTCAAACAATGCATTTGTGTCTTTGTGGCCAATATGTTACCTGTATCTTAGTAACAAAAATTACATCTCATTACAGATTTCTTTGATCTGGAGTCTTTATTCATGTTCAGTAATTCATATAAAGGACAAATCTGTCTTAATTTTCCATGTCACTAAGAAAGAAGCTGTACTCCGTTTTGAGTGTGAGCCTTTTCCTAGGAAACTTCTCTCGTGCCCGTCCACTGATAAGAATGTCATCGGTGCTATTATATCAATACCGTTCTATGTCTATTATATTTTTCGTAAACCAAGGAAAACTTTCTCTTTAAAAAGTTAGAAGTTTTCTCTTATTAATTCTGTATCGTATTTACAGCTAAGGAAAAACTTTTAACCGAAGTGTAAAATGGTTCACAATGGCAAACAATACAGTCTGCTTAGAGTTTACAAAAAATGTATACCAAATAACCAAATAGACATTTAACAAATAAAACGAGCATTTGGAAAAAGTCCTTTGAAAGGAGGCCAAGGGACATCATCTGCATCCTTTGCACAGATTTTTACGGAAAGGCCAGATCTAGCGTGTAGTCGGGCAGGAAACAAGCCAAGCGCACGTGGAACGGGGTGTGTGTCCTAACACGGCCACGTGGGTCTGTCCAGAGTGACTGGTGTGGACAGCAACTGCAGAAGCCTTAATCTAAGTCTTTCACTCGGCGACAGATTTCTTCTGTGAAGTCGGAGCATTTCGCACTGCCTCCCAAATCTTTCGTTAAACTCTGAAAGGAAAGAGCAACAGTCAAATTTAAAACCCCTGGTGAGGAGGCCACTAGGCGGTTACTGGGCTGCTGTCCTGCATGAGCCCCTCTTTTCGAGGGGTGCGCCCGCCTGCCCCAGGAGGCCTGGGAAAGGCCTTTGTCCCCGCAACAGACCTGAAGAGAACGTCTGCGGTGTGGACGTTTAACGAGAGCAGACCAGACAGGAGGTTTCATAAACCCCTAGGGTCCCTCAAGTTTAAAAGCTTATGACGTTCTGCCCTACTTTAAATGTTGGGCGATGTTCAAAGTCACCAGCTCTGAAACTTCCTCTTCAAGTGAGAGGCTCTCTGCGGCCCCCCGTTTCTGGCAGCTCCCCCTCCTGGACCCCAGATAGCCACACTGCCCCTCACTCTCCCGCACCCCGCACGCCGCACAACTACCAGAGGGCTGCGGGTGACGCCTGACGCAGGCGCGGTCCACCGGCTCCGTAACTTCACAAACGGCGTTGGAATAAAGAACTAACCCGATCACTTGCCCTTCAGCGTGGCTACCAGGCTATCAAAAACAAGCTCGGATTTTTTGTTTTGGCTGTAAGAAATCATTTCGAACTACAGAATTTTCTAAAAAGGAGCCAACCTTGAAGACACTATGCCACGTGAAATCCAGCCACAAGATGAGAAATCTATGACCCCACTTACACGAGGTCCCTAGAGGAGTCAAAGTCATAAATGAAGCAAAGGGTGTGTGGTGGTGTTGGGGGACGGACGGCAGGAGATGGGGAGTCAGTGCTTAGTGAAGACGGTTTCCGTTCAGGAAAATGAGGAAAGGGCTGGAGATGGGCGGTGGTGGCGGTCACACAGCAGTGTGACAGTGCTTAACAGCACTGACCCGAACGCGTCGGAAGGATCAAAAAGGTGCACTTTGCATCGTGTTTGTTTTGCCACGGGTCAGGGGCCAGCCTGTGAGGCCGCGGTACCTTCCCATCCTTGATGGTGGCGAAGCAGGCTGCCTCGATCTTCGCGGCGTGGCTGACCAGCCCCATGTGGCGCAGCATCATCACCGCGCTGAGCAGCAGGGCCGTGGGGTTGGCCATGTCCGTGCCCGCGATATCCGGGGCCGTGCCGTGAACCTGCCTCGGGAAAGCACAGCCGTCGGCACGGAGGCCGGAGCCCGGCTCGCCACACCCCCGTCTACACGGAAAGCCGCGGAGAAGCGGCGGAAGGAATTTCTAAAAACTGCCAAACTACGGACTAACCATCTTTTGGTCAACTCCTGGTAAAATATTTTAACTGAGAAAGGATAAATAATAAGGATACCCAAAAAAGGGGACAACAATAGCAAACCGATCTAAAAAACCTGAACGAGGAGGCATTATTTTCTTTAGCTGGGAGTCAAAGCACAGTTTCTAAGACAGTTACGCCGCTTGCCCCTCCCCACCTCACCCCTGTCTCCCCCCACCACCCCCGTTGCCTCCCTAGCCGCCTTGACTTACTCAAGTCATGGGCGCAGGACCTCATCAAGATCATGAATTTTGCTGGCGCATGTTTTAATGTTGCCGCTGGAATAATGCCGGTGCCTTCCAATGCATCCCGGGCATTACAGGTCACTGGGGGCAGAAAGCACATCAGGGGTGTTGGGTTGAAAAAGAACATGTCACCCAGCTCGCAGACTTTAGCTGTAAAACACCATCGTCCAGAAAAAGGAACCAGTGCTCCTTGGAGACATTGGAAGATACAAGATGAGCCTGGAGCATCGGACTGTGCCAGAAAGCTGATGACGGCTCCCAGGGACGCCCCCCGGCTGACAACCAGAGCATCATATGAATGATAGGGACAGACATAACCACTGCATAAAAGGGAAACCGTGAGTCCTAATGGGTACAAATGAACAACAGATACACACGAGACAAGAAAATGCTTGTCCTTACAGAACGCCAACTAACGAATGCAGAAGAGACAGTGAACTCGGAAAATCACCGTGTGGCCAATGTCGTCTGTGTGTGTGTGGGCGTAGAAAAAAGGAGAGAGGGACTAACAAGGTGAGTGTGGAAAAATGTTACTTTTCTGTTGGTCTGAAATTATGTCAAAGGTTACCAAAATGTCTAAAAAACGAACACCCACCTTCCTAGCCATAGGAACTCAATTACCCAACCACCCGGTACGACATCTGAAAAATCCGAAGGAGCTAACGACCGGGGATCAATAGCCCAGAGCTGACAGGACACAGAAATGAGGGAATAGCCCACCCACAGGTGACTACTGCAGCCACCTCAACGGCGAGAACTCGTACCTTACGGCACATGCTATTTTATAATCCTTGACGGAGATTTTTAAACTACAATTTCTTTTCAGACACGTATAGATTCCTCACCTCAGGATGTCGCCATACAAGTTCGGCATAACAAGCACGTCGAACTGGGACGGGTCCTGGACCATCTACAAGAAACGCGTCCGCGTGTTCGGTCAGAGGCGCAGGGACACGGCACGCAGCCCGAAAGGAGCCGGCGGCCGGGGGCGACACTTACGTTCAAACACACCGTATCCAGGTACATCTCGTTAAATTTAATGTCTTTACAGTTTTCTGCCACTTCCCTGCATTTTTGCAGAAAAAGCCCATCTGACATCCGCCTGTATTTAATCAAATAAAAATCGTTGAAAGCAAAAACTTGCAGAAAGAAAAGCATTGGAGAAGTAAATTCAAGAAATTTCGGTTCTAGAAGCCAGAGTATCTGATTTCAATTAGAGCGAAATTGTTTTTTTAGGCAGCCATGTTATCCAGCAATAATTACCAGATAACCTATTAGTAAGAAAACGGCAAAGTCGCTTTAAAAGGCTAACTCACTGAGTTATATAAATGGTTTTACTACTTTACGTGTCCAGCGCTTTTCCTAGGCGAGGATAGCCGTTTCTTTAGACATTCGGGGATGGCCTTGAGCAGACTGGCCACGAGGCTCTAAAGCGCTAGGTTCCCCGTGGTGGCAGCGCCCCAGCACGCCCACCATTCCACTCAGAAGGCTGCCCGGCCAGTCGGGGGCTCCGGGGCCCACAGCTCCCTTCTCTGACCTTCTGGGCCCGTCCCGCCTCCCAGGACCAGAACCCCCAGCTGCGCCCCTCAGAGCGGCGAGGCCCGTTACGCGGGACGTCGCGAAGACGGGTGCACCTGACCCGGTGTTTTTCAGACACCGGGAATCGGGGGGCAGGCCGGAGCGCGGAAGGAAAGCCTGCCGTCGCCCCGCAGGGACTCACATGATGTTGGCTTTGTGCACGGCGGTGACGTTGCTCCGGTGGTTGTTCCGGGCATACTCGAAGGCGAACTCGGCGATGCGCCTGCTCGCCTCCTCGGTGATGAGCTTGATGCTCTGCACGACCCCGTCCACGATCTGGAAGACAGGCGGTCCCACCCCCTGCAAAGGCCGTGCCCACGGGTGGGCCCCGGACGGCGGCGCCGGTGGCGCGCGCGAGTCAGTGGGGTTCCTGCTGGCCCAGCCCTATGAGGCAGGTGCTGGACGCCCACCACACAGACGAGGAAAACTGAGCCACACGATGGAAGGCGCCTGTGACCGCGGCTTCCACATTCAAGCGGAGGGCGTGTCCCCAGGCCCAGGCCCCATTCCTCCCGCATCCCGTGAGCACCACGGGCCGGACACCCGGGACCGGGACGGACGCGCACGCCTCACAGAGGCCCAGGCGCACCGCCTCTGGGGGTGTGTCCAGCTGGGAACCCAAAAGCCTGCCCAGTGCACAGGAAGCAGCCCGACCAAGGACAAAGCGGATCCGAACGCACATACCACGTGCTCGATCCCACTGTACTCCCCTTCCGTGTTCTCTCGGATGGTGACAATATCCACGTCGTGGTAAGGGGTCTTATAGCCTTCGATCGAGACACACGGCCGGACATTTGCATAGAGGTCGAACGTTTTACGCAGCAACAAATTCATGGATGGGTGGCCAGCCGCTATTGGGGTCTTTAAAGGGCCTGTAATAAAGAAGATCACACAGATGGCAGGAGGCCCCCCGCCCGTAAACACGAGCACACGGTGTTGACTAGAAAATTCTCTCTCATTTCTCCATCAGAGCTTTGCCAGGGCCCTTTCCCTGGGCGTGAGGTGGCGGTGTGACCTAACGCGTGTGCCTCACGACCCAGGGACACCTGCGCCGCAGGGCAGGAGTCACCTGAAAGGACAGACAGGTGCTGTTTCTGAGTCTGATGCTCTCCGCACGGTGAACCAGCCCGTCGAGGCTGGCTGCCCGGCCAGCAGAGGGCAAGGAAGACCCGAGCTGGCCTGTCTGGGTTTACAGCCGGTGCCGAATCTAAACCTGTCACACGCCACTATTCTGAACCGTGACCTTAAGTATGTACTGATTCAAATAAAATGTAAAAATTATGCAAAAGATAAATCTAGATGAAGATAGCTATGGACTTTCATTCGACATTGGCCAGTAATACTGAATGTTTTCACTGGGGAAAATACGTCCCCACACGAAAAACAAAGCATCTCACTATGGGTGAGCTGCTCCGTAGAAGGCTGGCCTTATTCAGCTTAAATGCATAACTTTCAAAAGTCTAGCACTGGCAGTGGAGACCCGCGGTGCCGTCACGGCCACTTCAGAGTACCTTTGAGGCCCATCTTGTTCTTGTCCATGGACTCCTTGGCCTCTGCAGGGATCATCCACTTCCCTCCGGGCCCTTGAATGGCGGTGACGTTCCGCTCCTCCCACTGGATGGGCGCCTAGATGCCACACCAGAGCACAGTGAGCTGCAAAGCCCGAACGTGACCGACGCCCAGCAGATGTCGTCGTCTAGCGTGCCCAGTCCCTGTCTGCTCAGACTCCTAGCTTCCACCTGCCCACTCCTTTCATCACAGCTCTTAACAAGGCTATAATTAGAGCATCATCGGGAGGGGAAACGGAGCTCCCAGAAACCTTCCATAGAGCGACTCACGGATGAAGGCATCGCGCTGAGCAAAAGGAACCGGCCATAGAGGACCGCACATCATGAGACTTCATGTGAAACGCCCGGAGCGGGCAGACCTACGGGGCAGGGAGCAGGTCGGGGGTGGGGGTCCCTGGGGCTGGTGTGGGGCGGGGCGAGAGCCGCAGGGGGAACAGGGAGGGACTGCCGATGAGTATGAGGTTTCTTCTGGGTGATGAAAACACTCTAAAATTAGACCATGGTGACAGCTGCACAGCTCCGTGAATGTACAAAAACTACTGAGCGGTGCGTTTTAAACAGGTGAGTTGTATAGAATGTGAATGTGAATAAACCACCGTGTCATCCTTTCTGTCCACCCACGTGGCAGCCGGCACGCTGAACGTGCACGAGGAACAGGGCAGGTTGACGTGGTCCTCGTCCCCAGGGTGCTCACGGCTCAGGAGCGACCGGATCCTGTCATTTCTTCTGCAGGAGTTTCCATAAGAAACTCACGTAGGAAAAACAATCTACGTATAGTTTAGATAAATAAGTTTTGTTCTTCGACCTATACCTGTCAGCGCCATAACAACCCGATTTCATCTTACGCGTTATATCACCTGGCAGCTATAAATAGCGATAATAAAGCATCAGATCAAACAAAGTCTAAGTCTCCGAAATTCCCAAGTCAAGAGGATTTAAAAATATCTACATGCATCGAGGGCTAGGCCGTCGCAATGATAATACCACATCAGAAACTTAAAAAAAAAAATCTTTCAGCATCGCCTATACGGTATTTTGAAAGATCATTTCTATTCTCCTCTTCGGCAGAAGGCAGAGTGAGGCAGAGAGGTGACTGGGCAGGTCTGGGAGGCCCCAAACCCACGAATGCTGTGGCACTGCTTTCCTCGAGACTGACAGCAGTGCGGTGGCGGACACCATTGCCAGTTGACAGCAGGGGACACCACTGTTCAAAACCGTGAGGATTAAGCACAGGCCTTTCCGACCCCATGCAAACGTGCGCAGGTCACCCTAACAGTTCACAGACTCGGACGGGTGAGAAAACGTTCCTACGAGTTATCGTTGAAGGTGTGTGTCAAGCCCACGTACTTTGGCAGCATCAAAAATCTTCATAACTGCAGCTGAAATTTCAGGGCCGATGCCATCTCCTGGAATTAAAGTTACCGTCTGAACCTGAACGTAAGAAATCATCAAAGAAGACGGTAAGCATTGATTTTTGAAGGTTCGAAAAAGAATATCATTGACAAGGAAATCCAGTCTATGGGGGATCTCAGGAAAACCCAAATGCCATTGAGAAAACAGACCGACCTCCCAAGGGCTCATCGGAGTGGAGGTGAGAATCGAGATACTCCACCACCATGCTACTCTTCACCTGAGTTCAGGTAGTAAAAAGAACTCAAGTGATACTCTTCAGATAAAACTAAACTACGAAGTGGACTTCCCAATTGAGATTATATATATATATATATATATATATATATGGTTTTTTTTGTTGTTTTTTTTTTGTTTGTTTTTTTCCAGAAAAGCTACAAAGGGTCCCATTAATTCAAGTCCGTAAAACCAAAGGAAGCAAAAATCTTGAAAGTGCACTCTCGCTGACATTCAGAGGGTTCGTCACGAAGGCATGTGCTTTCCCCTCCATGGCAAGTTTCGTTCCCCACGAAACATTGCCCATTTTGGCACTCGGAGAAGATGGGACTTCACCATCAAGAAAGGGTCTCCATCTTTCTGAGTTCCTCCATAAAACTGTCTCCTTAATGACACATGTAACTGAAATTAGCTCAGCAAAGTTAACATGTAACCAGTAAGAACAGCACGTGATCAAACCTGCAAAGTCTGGGTTACACTTAGAGTGACAGAGTATTTATAATGTAACATCAGCCGTTTATTTCAAAGGCTTCAAACAAAACGAAGCTAGCGTTGCAAACACAGAAATAAAAATGTGCAAAGAGGAATAATGAGAGGATTCAAGTGACTTGAGATGATATTCAGACCCTCTCTCTCTCCATTTGGAAATGATACATCACGATTTGGGGACAGTCCTCCACGTGGAGGTTTGGTCTAGACGATGGTCTATCCCCGCTGCCTGCAACTACGCTTCCTTAAATCACTGATTCGTTTCCCTGGTCTCGCCCTCTGGTGATACTCCCTGAACAGGTAGACTAATTATTTCTGAATTTTTCTGTACATTGAAGAAATCTTTTTAAAAATTAGTTTTTCCTTTTCTTTCTTTCAAATATAGCCCTTTCCCTGCCAGGATAAAACAATTTTTTAATGGATAGCCTAAAAATTAAATAATAGCAGAGCGCAATGATGATCTCATTAGCTTTCAGAATGTGTTTAAAACGCTTCGCCGTCCTTGAGCCTGTAAGTGCAGCCATATTCTGCATCTTTGTATGAGCAGAGCCCAGAACCTTCTGGCTTCTTCTTGTTCTCCCAAGTAGTCTCAATCAATGTCATCAGGCCACCAGAAAAATCGACTTTATTCCACGGTATAGAACATGAATGGAAAAAAGTACTATGCTCTTACAAATCCCTCATGGAGTAAGATGTCATATGGGAGTATAAGAATCATGAAACACAAATCAGGTTCTGTAGGAAGACGTAAAATAAAACTGCGTAGAAAGTCACTGACCCACAGTCTTAGAATGCTCTAAAAATGTGGTTATCAGCTTTTAAAGCACAGAACTCCAATGCCGGGAATTCTAAAAGCAGCAGAGTCGATGAGAAATAGATGCTCCACTAACCGGACAGTCTCTAAGACTGCGTAGGGAGAGCACAAGCCTACAGGCCTCGCGGACGTCTGAGGCACTCCGAATGGGCGACCAATCTACTGTTTTTAGGGAAGCTCACAAAATAAAAATGCAAAGCAGGTTTTGAAGCTTCTCAACAATTTTTCTCAACTCGTAGTGGGTTTGAAGAAAACTGTCTTACCAAGACGAGACTGTGAAAAAAAGGCACAGGCTCAAGGGAAATTTCGATCTATTTTTAACAAGGCTCCTTAACGAGATATTAATGCGACAGGCTTACATAGCCAGCTGTAATATAATTCTTTTAAACGTGGCCTGATAGGTTCATACATGTTAGCCGACAGTATTAATATACAGTATAAGTATGGCCAATTTTCTCTAATTTTAAATAAATGGAGATCAGGGGCTATCTAACAAATGTGTTAGAGCATCTTTCTTGAGAAACTTCTAAAAGGAAAAAATAAAAAAGGTAATTATACTCACACCACCAGCAAAACCTCTGGTCACCTGTTTTGGGTTGTGGAACGCCCCTAGCAGCCGAGAGACCTATATTAATATTAACAGAGAAATGCCATGCACAGAATTAAACCACACGCAGCAAGAGGCAGAGACGAAGCCACTTCTGACGGCTGCTGATGCTGCACGTTTGCGGAGATATGCGGGAACTTCCCAGGAATATTTTCTCATGTATTAGCTCAATGTGGCAAGCTACCTCAGATCTGAAAACCTAAATACTCAGTTTACCTTTGCTTGGAGAACTTAAGTACAGTATACTTTTAAAGTCGATTTCACGACTAAAAGCTGTCAAAGATGTCGAAGGTAAAATGAAACTATACTTTTTTAGCTCAGACATTGGATTTTCCTCAGATGACCTGTCTCTGAGGCACCTTCTATTCCAATCCCCGAAGGGAAAAACTGGCCCCACAGAGGTCAAATGACTGTCAAAGGTCACACAGGGAGTCCGTGTCAGAGGAGAACCTTGTCTTCTGAGTCCACAACCCAATACTTTCTCAATATCTGTGTGGTTTATTTTTTTTCTTGAAGGCCACAATAAAAGCAAGACAGATCGACTAGCACGTTGATTATCAAAAGTGCCGCTTTAGTCTCTTATTCTGAAGGCTTCGTGTACCTGCCACAGATTAGGTCTTAAGTGTAAACTCAGTGATTAAGGGACCGGCTTCGGGTTAGACAATGACATGGAAGTCACATAGCTACTGATGCCCACGAGCCACCATCTGTTTGGTGACTCATTTGGATAAATGTGTCGATAACTAAAAAAGCTTCAGGTGTGTGTTCCTTCTGCAGGTGCTAGGTGCTTTCATATTTAATCATCAGACAACTCTGTGAAGCAAGTTAGGCATATTAAGGTTCAGAGATGTTAAGTAAATTGCTCAGGGTCACAGAACCAGTCGGTAGCACTCCAGGATTTAAACTGGAGACGCCTACGCTTCAGGGTAGAGCCTTATCACTAAATAACAGTACATGGGGATCTCGTTTAAAATGCGAACGAAGGAGGAGGAGGGTATCAAATTCTACGGAAAAAATTAAGTTGCTTATGGTACATTTCTAGGCGTGGTTCTTCACCGGTACCAGGAGGCGTGGGGGCCTCTTTTCCCTGCACCTATAATCTGTGCTGTGACCTTGGCCCAGAGCAGGCAGAATGGGACTAAGAACTGGGAACACCCAGACGGCCTGGTTTCCTCTCCCGTTCTGATACCGACTTCCTGTGTGACCTTGAGAATGACCTCTCAAGCGAGGCGCGCCACCCAGGAACCAAGGAGCCTCAGAGGTGGTCTGAGCCCTCTCCAGCCCAGGCATCGCAGCTGTCAGAAGGCAGCAGCTCTCCAGATGGCAGATTCTCACCAACGAGGTAAAGGAGCTGCTGGCCTCCCTCTCCGAGGGTTCAGGGGGCAACTCGCGGTGTAGAGCGCCCGTGTCCTTTGGAGGGGACGCAGCCACGAGGGCAGCCCGGGGAGTTGGGATGCGGGTCCTGGCAGGAAGCGGTCTGAGGTCCGCCACGGGACCCTGTCCGCCCAGCGCCGGCGGTCCGCGAGCGGACGCGGGAGTCCCGGCCATCAGCACCGAGCGGGCCCGGCCTCGGACCGTGCGGCTCGGTGCCGGGCCTGGGCTTGGGCCTGGGGTGCCGCCGGGAGCAGGGCCGCGCCCCCCTCGACCTTGACGCCATCCCCCTCGGGCGCGGCCGTCTGGGCTCGCGCTGCCCACACGCCACAAGGCCGCCTCCCCGTCCGGCCCGCCCGATCCACGCGATCGCCGCCCGTCCGCCCCGCGCTCACCTTGGACATCCACGCGGGTCCCGCCATCGCGTCCCTCTCACCGCGGCGACAGCGCTGCCGGAGTGCGCAGCCGCGCAGCCCGCGCCGGGCCACGCCCCCAAGAAGCCCCGCCCCGGAGCCCGCCCACTGGGACAGGCGCCGCCTCTGCTGGCCAATCGCCGGGCTCGTCTCCCGGTGACGTACGCAGCCACGACCCGGAAGCTGCAGGTTCGGATCTCCCCCGCGGACTGCCCCGGCTCCTCCTCCATTCATTGACCCACCGTTTAGATAGGACCCTGACTGCGCGCATCCTACATGCGAGGCGCTTGTTATTGACTGCCTTTTTTATTGCGGCCGTCGTAGAGGGGGTGAAGTGGTGTCTCCTTTCGGTTTCGATTTTCATTTTCCTGAAGGCTACTGTCTTGACCACTCCATTTTAAATGGCAACCCCTCCTCCCTAAGGTCTATCTCCCTTCCCTGCTTTATTTTTCCGTAGCATTTATCTCACCTCCTGACATACCATGCATATTTCACTTGTCGATTTCCTGTTTGTCTCCTCTCCCCGGGGGTAAATTCCAGGAGGACAGGATTTTTGTTGTGGTATGTTCTCGATGCCTATAGAAGCCTATAGAAGCGGTAACTACATGTCCCCCTGCCCTAGACAGGGCCCAGATATAAATCTACTCATTACTGGCTGCGTAACCTTGGGCGAATCACCTTCTCTGAGGTTATTTCTTCATCTGTGAATGGGATAATGACACCAAATCAACAGACTTAAGAGACGTTCATGGAATAACCATATTCAGTAAATGGGCACAGTGCAGGGAATCGACGCTTCCGTGCACCCCCTCCGTCCACCCTCCCTGCAAACAAACACACACGCTGTCCTCAGGGCCCACATCCAACATCTGGGAGCCGGGGAGGCACGTGATTTGGGATCAGAGGATGAGGCTGAGCCTTGCTTTGCCACTTCCCAGCTGGGCGGCACTAGGCAAGTCACTCTGCCTGAGCCCAGGGCTTCTAATCTGTAGCGTGGGAACTGTACCTTTTGACCTTCCTCACAGCATCGTGGTAATAGTTGGGGAGAGAGGGCCTAGTTCAGGACACTGGCAATAGCCATCAGAAAGGATTTGTTACAGGAGTTTTCTAGTCAGGTGGGTGCTTCTATTTGTCACCTTTGGGAGGAGGGGACTCCGGGGACCGAAAACATCCTCTGCAGAGATTCTGGCTTCTCTGCCCGGAGCGGCTGGAACGCCAGCGCACAGGGATGAGCGATCGTGAGGGGGTGTGGCAGCACAGCATCTGAACGCTGGCCGTGCATGAGCATGCAGGATCTAAGATGGGAAGAGGGAGAACTTTTGTGACAGTGACTGTGAGGTTTGGAAAGGCTTCAGTTTCCCCAACTCTAATATGGGAGAAAGGGGAAGTGCAGATGGGGACAGTCTTACGAAAGCCCGTTTCTGCTCTAAAATTCCACATTCTCTTAATTTCTGTTCACATATCCTGACTTCTTTCCCACGGCTGAGGCCCCTGTTCCACAAGGCCTGTATAAACGAGGGATGGGTAGCCGGCCTGAGTCTCCGGGCCGGGGCAGCAGCGTCCACACCACCTGTGAACTTGTAGATGCCCACATTCTTGGCCACCCCAGACCTAGTAAATCCAGAAACTAGAGGTGGAGCCTCCCGAGTGGTGAAGGCGACAAACCACCTACCTGTTTTAAAACATAAAGTCCCGGCCTCCTCTTCGGTCCGGTATGGTGGGGGCTGACCAGTGCCTGGGGCCAGCCGGGTTCTGCCGCTTCCCAGCTGTGGGACCCCAGGCAAGTTGCTGTACCACCGCAGCCTCAGTGACTTCATCTGTAAGATGGAGACACGCCTGTAGAATTGGCTGTCCTTGGGTTGGAAATAACACATGTGCGCTGGACCTCTTGGCGATTACATTTGCTTAAAAGCCTTAGAAAAGATCCCGGCCTTTGTCACAGTCTCTGGGCACAGTAAGTCCTTTAAATCATCTGAAGTTTCCCGTCTGCGTCCAAGGACTCAAAGCCTAGGCGAGCAAACCCTGTCCTCCTCCCGCCGTCCCCTTCTGCCCGCGGCCGGGCGCCCCCTGGCGGAGCCCAGCCGCGCCGCAGCCGGGGGCGGTGCCCTCCGCGCGCCCCGCCCACCGCCCGGGCCCCGCCCCGGGCCCCGCCCCCACCGTGGGAGGTGCCGCGGGATGCGCGCGGGGCCCGGCGGCCGCGCGCACCATGGGGAACAAGCAGACCATCTTCACCGAGGAGCAGCTGGACAACTACCAGGTGAGCCCGCGCCCCTCCCCTCGGCTTTCGGCCGCTGCCGCTCCCCCCACCCCCCGAAAGCCGGCTCCCGGGGTCACACCGGCGTCTGCCTTCACTCCGAGCGTGACCTTGGGCCGCGACTCCTCAGAGTCTTCGCTGCAGGGGAGACCCCCACATCCCGGGGAAGCGGCCCAGGAGAGCCCCCTTCTGTAAAGGAGAACGGAGCTGGGGTCCCGCCTGGCTTGGGAGTGAGCCCCGCAACGCGGTTTTAAGTTGGGAGCCTCTTGTTTATCCGTTGGGGTCTCTCCCTCTGGCTCCAGCCTGGAAGTACTCGGAGCAAGGAGGCCAGCCAGGCACTAGTCTTCACGGTCACCTCTCCCAGCTCCCTCGGGTCCCCAGCAGCCACCCCTCAGACCCTTCTAGGTCCTCTTCCTCAGGAGCCAGGGAGCTGCCCAGATGAGACCCCAATGCCCTCCCGCCCCTGCGCAACTCCCGCGGTTGCAGATGAAGCCCAGCCGAGGCTTGTCCCCCGAGCCTGGCCAGCCTGCCCGCCACCCACCGTGGTGCGCAGTCCCCCCACAGGCCAGAACCCCCGTTTCGTCTCTGCCGTGGGATGTCTCCCCTCCAGATGGCCACATCCTTCCAAGCCCCACTCCGATGCCTCCTTCCCGCTCCCCCAGGCAGAGGGCCAGACTGTTGTCACCTGTGTGGAGTGTGCTGTGGGAGGGATGACACCAGTAGGGTCTCCATAGTCGCATGCGTGTCGTTGGGGTGTCGGGCTCGAAGCGTGGGGCCTGTGATGTGGGCAGAGGGGAAAGGAAGGCCTCGCTCCTCCCGGAAGCCCCGGTCGTCAACGACAGAGTCCTCAGCCCCACGGGAGGCCCCAAGGAGTGCGGAGCCACATCTAGCAAGCGTGCTGGGTGCTGTGACTCACGTCCTGACCGTCGACCTCTGAGACATCACCGTGAGCTGGGTCGTTGGCGCCATTTTACAGAAGGGTAAACAGAGGCCGAGGAGCCGTTCAGGACCCTGCCCTGTCAGGCTCACCCGAGCATTTGAATCACGAATCTGAGGCTCAGTCTTTATGTCTGGGGGTGCTGCGCGTGCTTCTCGCCCCCAGTGTGGTCTCGTGAGGGGCAGGCAGCGAGTGAACGGTGTGCTGGCGGAGGGAGTGGGAGACCAGGAGGGAAGGGGCTCTTGCTTTGCCGAGAAGGTTCAGGAACAACGCAGGCCCAGAGGGGCCGGCAGGCGGCGTTCCACGTGGGGCACAGCGTGGGCGAGGCTCGCAGGTGGGCGCAGGGAGCAGGCAGACCTGGCTGAGTGAGGAGGAGCTGTGAGGGGGCGAGGAGCCTGGTGCCCACTTAGACCAGCCGGCCTTGGGTTCCCCTTCGGAGCCCGTGATGGGCTCGGAGCCTTGGCCAGAGCCCAGCTGGCCCCTGCCGGCCCTGCCGGGTAAGAGAAATGAGAACCGTGAAACCCGAGAGCCTCACCTCTCCCTCCCTCCGTCCAGCCCGCCGGGCCAGCCGGGGTGTCTGCAGATAACCCCAAGTTACCCGAGTGAGTGACGGCAGCATTTCGTGTCCCCCTCCCCGCCACAGGGGCCAGTGATTCCGAAGGTTCAGGTTTCCCAGACCCCTCAGCTGCTGTCCAGTGGCCACGCGTCCACTGAAGGACAAGTCCTGTAACTCGGCCTCCCCCAGGGACCCCTCCTCTGTCTCCACAGCCAGGGCCCTGGCCAGACCTGTCTCCCCCCGACTGGTGGTCTGACTACTCCCTTGCCGGCCCCTCCCTTCGGCCCCTCCCCTCCTTCCCCTCTGTCTCTTCCAACGGACACAATTCGCATCGCAGCTTTTTTCGTGGACAAAGAGTTGCAGTTTCCCCATCTATACGCTGAAGAGACAGTGCCTGTCCCCATAGGCTAGCGAGGACGATTAAACGACATTGGATATGCAGAGCCCCTGGACCAGGCCTGTGGCCATCGTGGGCAGTGGGTGTGGTTTTCAGCTTGGGCTGCACCTAGCAAGGACCAGAGTGGCTTTGAAAATGGCTGACGCCCTTGCCCCTGTCCAGATGGCACCAGTCCCTCCCCACAGTCTCTCCACTGCCTTCCCAGTGTGACTCGTTCATTCCTGTGGCTTCAGACACTGGGTAGATGCTGATCTTCCCCGCCCTGTGTGCCCAGAGCTCGGTCTCTGAGCACGAGGCTGCTGCCCGCGGCCACTCAGACTCACTGACGCGAGGCTCTCTTCTCGGGGGGTGAACTATTCATCCTCACTCCTGAATTGTCTCCCAGCCACTGCCCTGGTGACCCCACGGGACACCCACTGGCCCCTCAGATCGGAAGCAGCCAGCTCTGCCCCCTCCCAGCTCCCACGTCTGCACTCAGCCCCCTGGGCCAGGCCTAAAGTTTTAGGAGACGATTCCTCGACCCACTGGACAGCCGTCCCCAGGGGCGTGGGGCAGGGAGGGTGGTTGTGACTCCTCCGCCCCCAGCACCGTCCAGGGCTGCTCCCCGCACGCGCTGCCCCCCACGCGGGTCTGTGGAAGGAGGAGCCGGCCCACAGCACCACTGACTGTGCGTTTTCCTCCGCAGGACTGTACATTCTTCAATAAGAAAGACATCCTCAAGTAGGTGCGGCTTCCGTTCACCCCTTGGAGCGGGCAGGGCGGGGTGGGCGGAGGCTGGGGTCCGGGGCCCCCTCGTGGTGGCTGGGGAGGAGCACTCTCTGTGTCAGGAGCCAAGTGCAGGCTGCTGCGTGCACTCAGAATCACCCCCCACCCCCCAGGCCCACATCCCTCTGCCAGGGGCCTGGCTGTGCTGGGTGGTCTCAAGCACATTTCCATTTAACCCTCAGTGTCACCTTCTGACGGGAGAATCTAATTTCACCCCCTCTTTACTGATGGGACTTAGTTGGGCCAGTGCCACAGCCAGGGACTGAAGCCCTGGCCCCTGACTCCAGCCCCCTTGCTAGTTCTGTGCACCCTGGGACCTGTCAGAGGAGGGGTCCCTGATGATTGGACCGGGGATCCCTCAGCGCCTTCTGGTTCCAGTTCGGATGTCCCCCTGCTTCTGGGAGGTCCGAAAGACAGGGGCGTGGCGTGCAGCGCCCGACTGCCCGGGGCGTCCACCAGGCCCTCACCCTTCCCAACACAACTCCCGTATTGGGAGGGGCCTTGATGGGAAGGGGAGGGGTTGGCAGCCTGAGCACCCAGGGCCAGATGGTGAGTAGGAAAGCTGGCGCCTGCTCAGGCTATCAGGTGGCTCTGAGAGCCGCAGGTCTTGGGATCACTTTCCCCGGAGGCCACTGGGCTGGGGCGAGAGCCTGTCGCAGCTTCCCACGAGGGCTGGGCGGTCACTGCCCTGAGCACTGTGCTGGGGCAGGCAGTGTCCCTCGGCCTCCGTCTCTGCCCAGGCTGCTCTTCCTCCCTGTCACCTGGGTGGGCAGGGACACCCCGCTTCCACCACCTGGAGGGGCAGGGTGAGGGGCAGAGCCCCTCGGCCTGGGCATCGGCATCCCTGGGCCCTTGGCCAAGCTCAGAGCCTCCCTGGCCTCTGGTTCTTGTATAAAATGGATGGGCGGGGATCGTGACGTCCACCCCCGGGTCACTGCCAAGGGGCCAGGACAGCAGGCTCTGGGACTTGACGGAGGGGCCCCTGAGTCCCGCTGGCCCCGCCCAGGTGGGTCCCTGGATGAGCTGCACCCTGAGCACCGCTGGGTGTTGTCAGGAAAGCCGAGCAGTAGGTTCTTTGGTAGCTTGGGGCCCAGCCCAGTGATCCCAAGTCTCAGAGTCCCAGATAACCGCCAGGGACCGCTTCCCTCTGCCCCCTCCCCACCCCCTAGGTGGGTCCAGTTGCTCCCTCGGGGCCAGCACTTGCGCCCCCACGGCTGACCCTGAGTGAGCAGCCCCCCACTTCCTTCGTGTCGGTAAGAGCTCAGTGCCCTTACTCCACCCCCTCCGCCCCGGTTAGGGTTAGGCTGTGCTCCTGTGCCGCGTGGGCGAGCGGCCCGGCGTTTGCTTCTTTGTTACTTTGTCCTCTCTAACTTCCTCTGCCTTTTAAACACTTTGTATCATCTATTCTAGTTACTCTTAATTTTTTATTCCACGTGGGATACGTGATGACTGTAGAAAATTTAGGAAAATAAAGCCAGTCAAGAGAGGACAAAGAAATGACCTCTAATTCTCTTCCCCGGAAATAACGACGATTAACCTTTTGGTGTATTTAACCTAATTTCGGTATATATCATGCCACTGTTTCTTCCCGTTTGTGTGCATTTACAAAAAATTGGGGTCTCGTTGTTTTTTAACTCTCTTAAAATTTCTTTTCTTTAGGCAGATTGTATAGATAAGCAAACGGTCTCACCACGCCCCTAATTCATTTAGTTTGACATGACATTTCGGTTTTCCGCGTTTCACCATCATGCTAGCCTAGTGGTGAATATCCTGTGACACCGTGACACACAACCCACCCCTCTGGGATTATTTCTTGGGATAAATTTCCAACAGAGACTTCTGGATCGGAAGGGATAGACGTTTTTAAGGCTTTCGATTTTTATTGGTATCGAACCAACCTACGGGAGCCGTGTATGAGCTCCCGTCTTCTGTCCCCAAACCATTTACTAAATGTCCCAAGGGTCTCAAACTCAGCTATCTGTAGGGGCCAAGGTGCACTGCAGACAAACGAGCCATGCAGTACAGGGGGGAGGGGAGTTAGGACTGGGGTCTGCAGGGACACGTGGTCCTGACCCCCAGTTGGTTTTTGCCTCGGGGGTCAGGTTGTTGGCTGGGGTCAGGTTTCGTGTGTAAAATCTTTTCATTCGTAAGTGTTGGCAACTGCGTTTTAAATTATGACTTTAATTTAATTATCTCTACACGAAAGGTGGGCATGAATGTGGACCGCCACTTCCAGACGCTATTACTCGCAGACCCACGCCCATTCCCGTCGAGGGCCGCCTTGTCTGTGCCAGCGTCTGCTCCATACGGTTTTACTCATCATAGATCTAAACTGTGTTTTAACATCTGACAGACCAGTGTTTCCCCAGATGCCCTTTTTTCCAGGTTTGTCCCGCAGTCTCCTGCATTTATTCTTCCAAACAAACTTTTGAGTCGTGTTGGCAAGTTCTCACATAAATCCTTGGCAGAGTTAGATTAGGATCATATTCATTCCACAGAGAAATGAAGTGAGGGTCGTCACTGTCACAGGATTCAGCCTTTTCCATCAGGAGTAGAGAGCGAGTCACCTAACTCCCTGAATATTTTCTACCTTTTGGTCCAGCGTCATGGTTTTCCTTTACACGTTTCACATTTGTTTCATGCTTAGTTTTTTTTCGTTTATTTTAGGATTTTTTTTTTTTTTTTTTTTTTTTTATGTATTGGAATTAGTCTTTTTTAAACTCCTCCAGCGCCTGGTCTTCCTAGGTTGTCTGCCATCCAAGTACTAACCGGGCCCGACCCTGCTTGGCTTCTGAGATCAGACGGGATCGGGTGTGTTCAGGGTGGCGTGACCATAGACTCGATCTCTTTTTATGTCATATTTTTGAATAGGCTGATGCCGACGTGTAGAAAAACTAGTATAGAACAGCTGCTGGGCTCTTTCGCATTCAAATACTTTTCAAACGGATTACTTTTGTTTTTCTAGCAAATAATAATTTGCCTCCTCCTTGCCAATAGTTAACTATACCGTTTATTTTCTTGACTCACGACGTCGACTTTCACTCGTAATGATAATAGTAGGCATCTCGCTTTTATGAGGGTGTCTGCAGTATTTTAACGTACGTACGATTTGGGGAATTGATTCACGGTAGAGAGTGTCCTCAGCTTCTGCTTTAGTAAAGTTTGTTTCCTACTGACGAAAGTAATACTTTTTATTTTTATCGATAAATATTTTAGACAACTTGGAAATAGGTGAAGTAATAATAAGTCGAAGTTGACCTCTAGTTACCCCTGTCCACTCTCGCCTCACAGGCACCATCACTGTAAACGTGTGGCATATACTTGGTGTATCACTTTCCACAGGTTTTTCTGTGTCCATGAAGCCAACTAGTCATAACTGCAGCTAGAGAGTCGATCAGAAAAGTTGACCTCTTGAGACGTTCTGTAGTCAGACTTCCCCACACTGATCTACCCTCGCATCGCGGGAATAAATCCCACTTCGTCCCGAGGGCAGACTCTGTCAAGTGCCCCTGGCCTTGATGTCCTGGTGTGTTGTGTCACGAGATTTCGCACTCGTGTGTGTCGGTGCGGCCAGTCCGTTCTGGGTGCTGCCCGTGGGGCTCTTAGCCGCTGGCGGGCGCGGGCTGCTGGGGGCTGGGGTCGCCACCCCACGCACGTTCCCCCTGCCCCCTCGCAGGCTGCACGCACGGTTCTACGAGCTGGCTCCCAACCTCGTCCCCATGGACTACAGGAAGAGCCCCATCGTCCACGTGCCCATGAGCCTCATCATCCAGATGCCGGAGCTCCGGGTAGGTGAGGGCGGGCGGGCTGGGGGACAGGGCCCGCCCCTCTGCGTGGGGCTCGGCGGTTGAGTGGCCTCCAGGGGCTCACCGAGCCTCTCTTGGCCTCGGCTTCCTCACCTCGGCAAGGCGTGGGGCTGCCGTGACTGGTCCTGCCCACAGCGCCCTGGGCCTGCGTTGGCCGCCTGCCCCTTTGTCGGATGGCCAGCCCCCCGTGCTTGACAGTCCTGGTGCCTGCTTTCTCGGGTCCTCTCTCTCTCCCGCCTTGTCTGGCCGTGGCCTGTCATGCACGGTGGCCCACGGCTTCCCTCTTCGACTCCAGTGTGCACAGGGGTCACCCGGGGACCTGGTCAAAATGCCGGCTCGGGTTCCGAGGTCTGGGGGCCCGTGACCGTTCCCCAACAGGCTCCCGGGAGGGCCCGATGCCGCTGGCGCTCAGAGCACACGTGCGTTTGACGTGAAGGCTTCTTTCACGAGTGCCTCACCCACGACACACGTCAGATGCCCTCCGCCACGTGGCGCGGCACTTGGCACACAGCCCTCACGTGTGGCTCTGGGTTCACCTCATGGATCCATCCACCTGGGGCCTGTGTCCTGGCTGTGGCCTCAAGTCCTGAAGGACAGTGAGGCCAGGTGCGGCCCTGGGCAAGTGGCCAGCCTGGCCTGGACAGGGGCTTGCGAGCAGGCTCAGGGTCCCTGGAAGGTCTCGGGCGCTCAGGCAGGAGCCACGTGGTCATCTCTGAGCCTCCCGGGCCACCCAGGCTGGGCACAGAGTGGGGTGGAGGGCGACAGGAGAGATGGCCCTGAGTGACCTGAGGTCAGGGAGGGAGTCGGTGGCCGACGGAGGAGAATTCGCAGGAGCTGGGCGTTTGCTGGCCTGGGGTCCGATGGGCTCTCCGACTCTCGCCACTTGTCTCGTTCAGTGACAATGTGACATGACCTGACACAGAGCTCCTGCGGGCGCCGGCATCACACCTTCCCTACGGCAACTCACTCCGTCCCCTCACGGCCCGGTTAAGTGGGTGCAGTTATTATTTCCATTTTACAGATGGGGGAGCTGAGGCCGGGGGATGAGGCCACTCATCCAGCGTCACGTAGGCCGTCAGCTGTCCGGCCTGGAGCCCTCCGGTCCGCCTGGCCCCAGGCGATCGCTGTGGCTCTCTCTGCAGGAGAACCCCTTCAAGGAGCGGATCGTGGAGGCTTTCTCTGAGGACGGCGACGGGAACCTCACCTTCAACGACTTTGTGGACATGTTCTCCGTGCTCTGCGAGTCGGCTCCCCGCGAGCTCAAGGCCAACTACGCCTTCAAGATCTACGGTAACGGGGACGCTGTGTGGGGCGGTACTCGGCCCATCGGGCCATCCGGTTCCCGCCGGCTCAGCCCTGGAGGACAGTGGGACACCTGCGTCCCCAGTACGAGAGTGTCAGCCCAGCTGGGTGGCCAGTCACAACCAGGACACTGGGGATTTTGCGGGGTCCTGGGAGCAGATGGAAGAGGAGAGCCCCTGGACAGCGATGCCCGTGGGGGGCCACTGCAGGGCTGCAGGTGGGCCGAGCAGCTCTGTGCTCTTGAAGGGTCGCAGGCGTCCTGGGGTCACAAGGTGAGGCCTCAGCTAGGCACTGAGGCCCCCATAGGACACACTCTGGCCGAGGTGAGGCCACCTCACCTCACCCGGCCCTGGATCCGCCATTCCCCCTTTCCGGCCACCAGAGGGCGCCAGGCACCACAAAGTCCAGAGGCTTCACTCCCGCTGCGTCCAGTCCTCAGACAGTCCCCAGACAGGGACACTGAGGCCCAGGGAGGGGCGGGGACCCGTCCTTGACCAGAGGAGCCACAGACACACCTGTCCCCAGCATGTCGACCGCCAGGTACCAGAGGACTTTGGTTTAGACTCATCTGTGCAGCCACGTGTGTTTGCAGCTCAGACACAGAACCTGCACTGTCTCCCCACCACAAACCATGCCTGCTGCTCCATAAAACCCTGAATTCCGCACATCACCCCTCTAGTCTGGACCCTGTGGCCTTGCTCCTGGGCAGGGCTGTTTTCTGCAGAGAAAACACCGTGCAGAGCCGGGCGTAGGGGCCCGTGATGGGAGGACTGGGAGCCCTCGCGCGCCTGGCTGGGGTGGAGTGGGGGAGGGCAGCTGGGGGCCTGAAACCGCACCTTCTCACATAAAGTGGGCCCAGGATCCCATGTCACCAGCCCTGCGGGCGTCCAGCCAGCCCATCTGCCAGCAGTCTCTCCCCCAGAGCTTGCTGGGCACCCCGAGGACACCGATGTACCCTCCCCACGCTGCCCAGGAGTCCACAGTGCAGATGAATGGGGGCCACCTGCCAGGAACCTGGGCTCCGGGATGCGCCACTGACCAGGGACGTGACCCCCGCAGGTCACTCGCCCTTTCCAGTGTCGTGTCACCTGTGCAGAAGGGACCCTAGTTGCACCCGCCTTGTTTTGAGAATGAAATGAGCTGGAGCCTGCGACACTCACTTGAGCTGTCACGTCGGGTTTGGCCAGTGGGCGGGGCACTCAGGGCGGGGGCCCGTAGGTCTAGGAAGCTCCCCCCAACCAGGAGGGGATGTCGAACCAAAGCGGGAGGAGGAGCGAGGTCTGCTGGACGGGTCGATGGGAAGGGCCCTCCTGCGTGACGGCCTGGTCCTTGGGTCGGGCGGGCAGCAGGAAGGTAGGGTCGCTGTGCCCAGCCTGTGTCGAGGGGCAGCGCCAAGCCATGCTGCCCGCTCTGTGCACAGAAGCCGGCCGTGGGGGCCGCCCACGGAGGGGCCCGTGCGTCCCCGACCGCGAGTCTGGCTGGGGACCAGAGCAAATGGGAGAGCTGAGAAAATTGTCTTAGCATCACGCAGGCCTGGTCACCGTCCCCCAGGCAGCCCTCTGACCTCGATGCGGCCACTCGGCCTCTCTCGCCTCGGTTTCCTTAGCTCTCGAGGGAACACGGGGTCAGATTCCCAGGAGGCCTTGGATTTGGACGGCTGAACTGTCCCAGGAGCCGGCGTCCCCAGAGCGCGTGTGGGGAGGCTGCCGGGTGTACACGTGTGACCACTCGGAGGTGACACAGCCCTGGCCTGAGCGTCCCTGCCCCCCGCCCCGCAGACTTCAACACCGACAACTTCATCTGCAAGGAGGACTTGGAGCTGACGCTGGGCCGGCTCACCAAGTCGGAGCTGGACGAGGACGAGGTGGTGCTCGTGTGTGACAAGGTCATCGAGGAGGCCGACCTGGACGGCGACGGCAAGCTGGGCTTCGCCGACTTCGAGGACATGATCGCCAAGGCCCCTGACTTCCTCAGGTGCCGCCGGGGGCTGGCTTGGGAGGGAAGCTGAGCGCGGGGGCCGCAGCTCACGTCCTGGCCTCCCGGGACCCCACGCAGGCCGGCCGTCACCGCCCACGAGAACAGAGGTGCCCGCAGGCCCTGTGCAGCCAGGGAAGTCCCCTGTCCCCTGCAGGCCGAGGGCAAAGACCTGGGGCCTCCGGTGATGTTGGGGTGGGACTTGGCACGGCCGGTCCACGAGCCTGCCTTCCCTCGGCGTGGGCCGACTGCGTCCTGCGTCCCCCAGAGCTGTCGGGGCCGGGCAGGGCCGGGCAGGGCCAGGCTGGCTTTTCCCCGACAGGCCCTGTAGCCCCAGCCCAGGCCTCTCACGCTCTCCCGCTCTTTCTTTCCAGCACCTTCCACATCCGGATCTGAGGTCACTGCCGAGGTCGCAGGGGCCCAGAAGCCCACCATCCTGCTTTGCTGTCTGTCTAATCGTGACCTCCAGGCTCCCAGGACTGGCGCCGCGGCCTCCGGGTTTGCACCCACGAACATTTCCTTGGCCCTATCAGCAAAAAATCCTGCAGCAGGGAAGGGGGTGAGGGGCGGGGCCTCCCCAGGCCCACAGCCCCGCCCTCTGTCCCCTGACCTCCCTGTACCATGGCCCTCTCCCCATCAGCAATGGTCCCCGGGAGGGGAAGGAAGAACACCTAACGGGGGTGGGTCGTACAGACTTGTCACAGTTATAGAGACACCCAGGCCGCCCAAGGCGACGTGGGGGAAAAACGAGAGAGAACGGGGTTACCGAGCTATGCAATCTTTCTCCACGCCTCGCCGTCCCTGTCCCCCCTTCCCCGCCACGTGCAACCCTCGCTGGTGTGTGCCGCCCACAGACTCGTGAACTCCTGGTAGTAAAAGCCTTTCCTGTCCCCGTGCCGTGTGTGTCTGCATTAGGACATGCTCCCCGGTCCCTGTCCCCCTGGGCCTGGACCCACCGCCCGCCGTCACCTCCGGGCTGGCGCCGCCTCCCCGCCTCGGGCCCTCACGCCTTTCGGTGCCTGTTGTCAGGCGAGCGTCGTGCCCCTGCCCCCCGTGACGGCACTAGTTCCCGTGAACATTTGTGGGCGCCCGCCCTGCGTCAGGCCCAGGCTGGTCGCCGTACGTAGTCCTGACAACCCCAGAGGCCTCTGGAGGGGGCGCTCCCCGCCCATGGGGATTGAGCCAGCTCTGCCTGGGGCAGGGCGGGGAGCAGCAAGCTGTCCCCTGTAGGGAGGTGGGGACATGGGGAAGAGGGCCCGTGGGACAGAGGAAGGGGATCCAGGCCGAGCAGCCTGGCCTGATGGTGGCCATAGGCCAGGCGTGTCCCCACATCCAGAGCTGGTGCTGGGCAGGGCCCTCGGGGCTCCGGAGGTGGGCTGCCTGCTGGGCCAGGGTCTCGGAGGGGAGGGCGTGAGTCGGCTCCTCTGCGGCCTTGATCTCCTTCCCCGGTGGGTGACAGGCCCTGGGGGACCGGACGCAGCCCGAGCAGCAGGCAGCCAGAAGGCCCGTCTCTGAGTCCGGCTCTGCCGCAGGCTGGGGGGTCTGACGGGCTGGGGGCCACCTTCCGGTGAGCTGGGCGTCCCTGGCTGCATGACCGGAATCCCGGGCTGTGGGCTGCTGGAAGCCAGGCCCTCAGGCTCGGTGCTTCTTGTCCACAAAGAAGAACCTCCGGGGCTTGTCAGGCTGCACGGAGGGACAAGACGCTGCAGCCAGGGCCCCTGGACAGGGCAGGGTGGCCGGGTATGGGAGGTCCTTCGGCATGGGGGGCGGGGGGACCGGTGGGCTTTCCACCAGGCCCCCTTCCCTCCCCGGAGGGCCCTGGGGCCCCCTAATCCCCAGAGCTCTTTGCCTAGCCAGGTCCTGGGACGCAGGAGTGCCCTCGGTGTAGTGGGGTGGGGCTGTCCACGGCGCCACCAGGGACCAGGCAGGACGGGGCTTCGCAGCCGGGGCAGAAGCAGACACGAGATGTGGCTCCTGTGGTTCCTGGGGCTGACCGCCCACAGTCCCAGGAGGCCGCCCCGTCCCGGGCGTGTGGGCACAGCCCGGCCCCTGGGGCAGCTGCCAGAGCTTCCTGTGAAGTCCCCTTAGCTGGGGGCAGGTTTCACTGTTCAGACCGGAGAGGTCCGCATGTGCCGAGGCCTGGGGCTGTCCCCATGGGGTGCACCCTCCCTGCTCATCCGCCCCAGCTCTGGGCAGAGGTTTCGGGGCTCAGGAGGGAACCGCTGAGCAACCTCCCCCCCGTCGCCATTCTGCTCCCCACTTCCCCCCTCCTCCTTCCTTATCAGAAACCCTCAGTATAGCAGCTCTGTTCACTGGAGCCATCCCGGGCTGTGTCCTGAGCACAAGCAGCTGTCCAGCAGCATCCTCTGGGCAGCCGCCCCTGGACACAGCTTGAGGACCAGCCACTCTACAGATGAGGGACTGGAGGTCCCGGGCAGTGTTGCTACATAAGAATGCAGAATGCCCAGGTAACTTTGAGTTTTCGAATAATTGAAAAATGATTGCAGTCCTTGGGACGTACTTGTGCTTGGAAAAAAATTACCGGTTGTTTATCTGGAATTCAAGTTAACTGGGCTCCTGGGTTTCATCTTGCTAAATCTGCCATCCTTCAATTGCCAGGGAAACCGTCTTGCCCAAAGCCACATGGCCCGGGAGTGGCTGAGCCCTGACAGGTCAGACCCGGAGCCAAGACCCCCTGCAGCAGCCAAGAGGGAGGGACAGGGAGGGACAGGGAGGGACAGGGAGTCAGGCTCTGCTGCAGAAAAAGACCTCAGAAGGACCTGGAAGCCTCCATCTCACACCCACGTCTAGGGCAGCCTCTCCCACCGCCTCGAAGCACCTGTCAGGGCTGGGAAGTTCTGGGCGCCTTGGGGCAGGGGCGGCGACCAAGGCCATGTCCCTTCTACCGCCAGTTGTCCCCTCAGGGCCGGCAAGCACCCAGCCCCCCCGAACCCACCTTTTGCGTCCGCCCGGCGTCCCTGCTCTTGGCTGCTGGGATTAGTTCATAAGCGTTCCTGGGCTCCGGGAGCTCGGGGGTCCCCTCGTAGCCACAGTCTGGGGATCTCGACAGCTCTCTGCATGTGAGACTGGCCCCAGGGTAGGGGGGCCGGGCAGAGCCGCCCCAGTGGACTGGGATCTGCTGGTAGGCGCCTTGGTCGGCCGCATCCCCGGCCTCCTCCGGGGCTGCTGTCTGGACGAGTTCGTAGGCGTCTGCACAACGGCCTTGGGAGCAGGGCTGGGCCCTGTGGCGCAGCTTCGGAGACCCCTGGCTCCAGGAAGCAGCCGAGGGTCCCAGAGCCTCAGAACCAGGGGGCAGGAGGAGGCCCCAGGAGGTGGGAGACACTGCAGGGCCCCGGCCTGGGTCCCCCGCAGCGAGGGCAGGCGCGCTCTGGCCCCCGTCGAGGGGGCTCCTCGGGGCCTCCTTGCCTGGGGAGCAGGCCCGGCTGCCCGCCGGCCCCTGCCCCTGCTCGCCGGACCCCTCCGCACCCCGCCCCAGCCGCATCTGATTCCGCTTCCTCAGGTCCGCGTAGACGACGTTGCTGGTGCCTCCGAAAGACTCGTCCAGAAGGGAGGCGCTCCTCTTGGGGAGGGGGGGCACCTCGATGGGGACCTGGAGGGAGAGGGACAGAGCCTCGAGGAGGTCGTCGGGTGAACCGAAGCTCCGCTGAGCCGAGACCCGCCTCTTGGCCTCGGTTTACCCGACCGTCCCATGCGGGGTGGCCACGGCTAGCGGCCGCGCGGGACTGAGCACGGCCTTGCGGTGGCATTCCGAGTCTGGGGTCACCAGCGGTCCCCCCGCCCGAGCCCATGCTGCCTCCGGGGCGGCCCTCAGAACGGCCCCCCCAAGCCGATCGTGCGTGTCCGTCCAGCAGAGGCAGGGCAAGTGCGTGGAACGCCCCACGCCGCCCCGCGGGGGGCCATACGCCACAGGGAGCAGGCGACCACACTCCGCCCCACGGTGTGACGAGGCCGCGGTGACGTTGGGGACAGGGACGGGGACGTGTCGCGGGGGAGCGCGCCGTCAGGCCTGAGCGCGGAGCGGAGGTGGGGAGGGGGCTGTGTCCACGGTTCGGGTGTCCTTCTGAGGTGACAGCGACGCAGAGAACGAGGTGCTGTGAGCGCGAAGCGTGGCTGGGAGGAGCGCGCGGGCGGCGGGAACGGCCAGGCGAGGCCCCGGCGCGGGGTCGGACCCCGGGAGCCGCCGTGGAAGAGAGCGAGGCCTTGACTGACAGGCCCCCCGCTCTACAGTTTACAGAGGGACTTCCGGCGTTTCGCATCCGTTCTGTCATTGACGGCTCGCAGGAACCACAGGATCGGTAAACCGAGGCTCAGAGCGACGATGGGACTTACCTGAAGTCACCCATCTAGAAAGGCCAAGCCAAGGTGTGACCACATCCAGCGGCCAGCGGCAGGCCTGGCACAGGCGAGCCACCTGGCGGCCCGGCTGGGCGGGTGCCGCTCTGGGCATGGCGCTCACCCGCTGCAGCCTGAGGCATGGCGTGGCACCCGCCACCCCGGTCTGGCGCCCAGGTCCCCTCACCTCCATGCTCTCCTCCCCCGACACGTTCTTGGGACGCCCGTCCGGGTTCTTCCTCGTGGGCAGGAAGGACACCTGGGGCTTCGGCGGGGGGCGGGGGCTGGCGGCCCTGTCCGCAACCTCCGTGGTGGACACCATGGCCGGCGGCTTTTCCAGGCCCGGGCTGGGCTGGCGAAGGCCCAGCGTGATGGCATCGTACAGGTCATTGTCCTCTGGCTGCGGGCGGTAGGGGCACAGCAGGCGTGTGGTCACACACCCCCTGCCGGCGAGCCCGCCCGCCAAGCTGGCTGGCGAGGGACTGACACACACCCACCAGGTCCCTGAGCTGGGGGGACACACGGCCTCCCCTTCGTCTCCCCTTCGCGAGGGACCCGGGCGGCAGTGGATGGGGAGGAAAAGGCACGTGGCCCCCGCCTGCCACCCCTGCCCCGGGGAAGAGGCGTGCCTACCCGGGGACAGGCAGCAGCCAGCGTCTCCCCAAAGGGCTCAAATTGCACATCCTGGTAATGCCGCACCAGCTCGGCCAGGCTGCCGTGGCTGCGGGTGTCCCCCGAGACGAGGTAGCGCCGGTTTGAGAGCTGGGTGATGACGAAGTGTCGGCAGCGGTCACCCCCCCTGCAACACAAGCGCTTGTGGCCTGAGGCTGCTGATGATAAATACAGAGTGAGGTCCCCCCCAACCGTGCCCTTGTCCGAGGCAGCCTCGCTGGTCCACCCTGATCCCCCACACTGCTGGCAGGTGGAGTCCAGCTCCCGTGCCCACCCACGCCGGGCACCCCAGGAGCCGCGCCTCTGCACCTGTGCCCATGCAGTCCCCACTACCGGGGATGCTCCCCAGACCCCAGCCGCACCTCCCCTCTGCCTAGTTCGCTGCTGCTCTTCCTCGATGCTGGGCTCGGAGCGTCCCTCCGGGAAGCTTGCCCCAACCTCTCATGGCAACCCCCTCTGACAGCTGGGTCTCCATCCCAGCAAATGGCCAGCACCCCTCAGGAAATGTCTGGCAGGCACGGGGTGCATGACAGAGGGAGCCAGGGCCCTGCGAGAGCCGGGCGTCTAGGCTGGTGGGGCCTCCAGGCTTATCTGCAGGGCTGGTTCCAAGAGCCCGAGCCGGCCAGGCCCCCGCAGAGGGCTCCCTCTCTTACCTGTAGGACAGGATGTAGCCGGTGGCCCGGTCACTGAGGCGGATGAGGAAGGAGCCAAGAGCTTTGTCCCCGAGCAGCTGCTCCGTCTGCCTGGGCAGAGGACATGCCATTAGCTGGCGCCTGTGTGGTTACGGCAGCAGGAATAGCCTTACCTGGACCAGCCTCGGCGTTTAGGTTTGTGGGGCCCTTGCTCAGGACCACCGTGCAAGGTGGCGTAGGGTGTGCACTGAACGAGCGTCCCCGTCTGCAGCCTGGTCATAATAGCGCCTCGGAGGTTCCCACCCCCCTGCATGTCCCCTTCAGCCCTGGGCTGCTGTGGATATTTCTAAATGGTGCCAAGTATTTTGGAGGCACGCTGGACAATTCCAGCTGTCTGCTTGGGCAGCACCGTCACCCGGTTACTCACCAAATGCTAGATGCCCCCTGTGTGCAAGGCCAGCCATAAAATCTGCAGAGCCCCGCACTAAATGCAAACGTGGAGCCCCTCGCTCGAACAGCAAGACGCAGGAGAGTGACAGCATGCCTCGAGACCAAGAACAGGCTCTTCCGAGCCGCGGGCCCCAGGCGACTGCGTGAGTCGGAGCTGTGACGCCGGCTCTGTGCCAGGCACTGTGCCAGGAGGCCCGAATGACCAGCTGGATTTGTCTTTCATCCAGTGCGTGGGCAGCTGGGAGATCCAGCCCAATCGGAAAGCTGACCCCCCACATCTTGGCCTTTATTTCTGGTGTCACTATACACTCAGGTTTTCCTGGGATAGTCCTTGGTGAAAACAGTTCCAGCCTGTCACGAATGGTGCTGGGTCTGGATGATAAGCAGCACTGTCCCCTAGGGGTTTGTCACGTTGTTCGCAGCTGGTCTGAAAGCATCCTGCTCCCACGGCCCCTCTGAGTCCTGGCCTATGCACGGAGGGGCCGGCCTGTTCCCCCCACCTCCTCCAG
>NW_024355206.1:6316308-6378423 GCF_902729225.1 Pteropus medius | reverse complement strand
TCCCTGGCTGCATGACCGGAATCCCGGGCTGTGGGCTGCTGGAAGCCAGGCCCTCAGGCTCGGTGCTTCTTGTCCACAAAGAAGAACCTCCGGGGCTTGTCAGGCTGCACGGAGGGACAAGACGCTGCAGCCAGGGCCCCTGGACAGGGCAGGGTGGCCGGGTATGGGAGGTCCTTCGGCATGGGGGGCGGGGGGACCGGTGGGCTTTCCACCAGGCCCCCTTCCCTCCCCGGAGGGCCCTGGGGCCCCCTAATCCCCAGAGCTCTTTGCCTAGCCAGGTCCTGGGACGCAGGAGTGCCCTCGGTGTAGTGGGGTGGGGCTGTCCACGGCGCCACCAGGGACCAGGCAGGACGGGGCTTCGCAGCCGGGGCAGAAGCAGACACGAGATGTGGCTCCTGTGGTTCCTGGGGCTGACCGCCCACAGTCCCAGGAGGCCGCCCCGTCCCGGGCGTGTGGGCACAGCCCGGCCCCTGGGGCAGCTGCCAGAGCTTCCTGTGAAGTCCCCTTAGCTGGGGGCAGGTTTCACTGTTCAGACCGGAGAGGTCCGCATGTGCCGAGGCCTGGGGCTGTCCCCATGGGGTGCACCCTCCCTGCTCATCCGCCCCAGCTCTGGGCAGAGGTTTCGGGGCTCAGGAGGGAACCGCTGAGCAACCTCCCCCCCGTCGCCATTCTGCTCCCCACTTCCCCCCTCCTCCTTCCTTATCAGAAACCCTCAGTATAGCAGCTCTGTTCACTGGAGCCATCCCGGGCTGTGTCCTGAGCACAAGCAGCTGTCCAGCAGCATCCTCTGGGCAGCCGCCCCTGGACACAGCTTGAGGACCAGCCACTCTACAGATGAGGGACTGGAGGTCCCGGGCAGTGTTGCTACATAAGAATGCAGAATGCCCAGGTAACTTTGAGTTTTCGAATAATTGAAAAATGATTGCAGTCCTTGGGACGTACTTGTGCTTGGAAAAAAATTACCGGTTGTTTATCTGGAATTCAAGTTAACTGGGCTCCTGGGTTTCATCTTGCTAAATCTGCCATCCTTCAATTGCCAGGGAAACCGTCTTGCCCAAAGCCACATGGCCCGGGAGTGGCTGAGCCCTGACAGGTCAGACCCGGAGCCAAGACCCCCTGCAGCAGCCAAGAGGGAGGGACAGGGAGGGACAGGGAGGGACAGGGAGTCAGGCTCTGCTGCAGAAAAAGACCTCAGAAGGACCTGGAAGCCTCCATCTCACACCCACGTCTAGGGCAGCCTCTCCCACCGCCTCGAAGCACCTGTCAGGGCTGGGAAGTTCTGGGCGCCTTGGGGCAGGGGCGGCGACCAAGGCCATGTCCCTTCTACCGCCAGTTGTCCCCTCAGGGCCGGCAAGCACCCAGCCCCCCCGAACCCACCTTTTGCGTCCGCCCGGCGTCCCTGCTCTTGGCTGCTGGGATTAGTTCATAAGCGTTCCTGGGCTCCGGGAGCTCGGGGGTCCCCTCGTAGCCACAGTCTGGGGATCTCGACAGCTCTCTGCATGTGAGACTGGCCCCAGGGTAGGGGGGCCGGGCAGAGCCGCCCCAGTGGACTGGGATCTGCTGGTAGGCGCCTTGGTCGGCCGCATCCCCGGCCTCCTCCGGGGCTGCTGTCTGGACGAGTTCGTAGGTGTCTGCACAACGGCTCTGGGAGCAGTGCTGGGCCCTGTGGCGCAGCTTCGGAGACCCCTGGCTCCAGGTAGCAGCCGAGGGTCCCAGAGCCTCAGAACTGGGGGGCAGGAGGAGGCTCCAGGAGGTGGGAGACACTGCAGGGCCCCGGCCTGGGTCCCCCGCAGCGAGGGCAGGCGCGCTCTGGCCCCCGTCGAGGGGGCTCCTCGGGGCCTCCTTGCCTGGGGAGCAGGCCCGGCTGCCCGCCGGCCCCTGCCCCTGCTCGCCGGACCCCTCGGCGCCCTGCCCCAGCCGCATCTGATTCCGCTTCCTCAGGTCCGCGTAGACGACGTTGCTGGTGCCTCCGAAAGACTCGTCCAGAAGGGAGGTGCTCCTCTTGGGGAGGGGGGGCACCCCGATGGGGACCTGGGGGGAGAGGGACAGAGCCTCGAGGAGGTCGTCGGGTGAACCGAAGCTCCGCTGAGCCGAGACCCGCCTCTTGGCCTCGGTTTACCCGACCGTCCCATGCGGGGCGGTCACGGCCAGCGGCCGCGCGGGACTGAGCACGGCCTTGCGGTGGCATTCCAAGTCCGGGGTCACCAGCTGTCCCCCCGCCCGAGCCCATGCTGCCTCCGGGGCGGCCCTCAGAACGGCCCCCCCAAGCCGATCGTGCGTGTCCATCCAGCAGAGGCAGGGCAAGCGCGCGGGGCAGGACGCAGCGGCCCGCGGGGGGTCACACGCCACGGGGAGCCGGCGACCGTGCTCCGCCCCACGGTGTGACGAGGCCGCGGTGACATCGGGGACGAGGATGGGGACTGGGACGTGTCGCGGGGGAGCGCGCCGTCAGGCCTGAGCGCCGAGCGGAGGTGGGGAAGGGGCTGTGTCCGCGGTTCGGGTGTCCTTCTGAGGTGACAGCGACGCAGAGAACGAGGTGCTGTGAGCGCGAAGCGTGGCTGGGAGGAGCGCGCGGGCGGCGGGAACGGCCAGGCGAGGCCCCGGCGCGGGGACGGACCCCGGGAGCCGCCGTGGAAGAGAGCGAGGGCTTGACTGACAGGCACCCCACTCTACAGTTTACGGAGGGATTTCTGGCGTTTCGCATCCGTTCTGTCATTGACGGCTTGCAGGAACCACAGGATCAGTAAACCGAGGCTTAGAGCGACGATGGGACTTACCTGAAGTCACCCAGCTAGAAAGGCCAAGCCAAGGTGTGACCACATCCAGCGGCCAGCGGCAGGCCTGGCGCAGGCGAGCCACCTGGCGGCCCCGGCTGGGCGGGTGCCGCTCTGGGCATGACGCTCACCCGCTGCAGCCTGAGGCACGGCGTGGCACCCGCCACCTCGGTCTGGCGCCCAGGTCCCCTCACCTCCATGCTCTCCTCCCCCGACACGTTCCTGGGACGCCCATCTGGGTTCTTCCTCGTGGGCAGGAAGGACACCTGGGGCTTGGGCGGGGGGCGGGGGCTGGCGGCCCTGTCCGCAACCTCCGTGGTGGACGCCGTGGCCGGCGGCTTTTCCAGGCCCCGGCTGGGCTGGCGAAGGCCCAGCGTGATGGCATCGTACAGGTCATTGTCCTCTGGCTGTGGGCGGTAGGGGCACAGCAGGCGTGTGGTCACACACCCCCTGCCGGCGAGCCCGCCCGCCAAGCTGGCTGGCAAGGGACTGACACACGCCCACCAGGTCCCTGAGCTGGGGGGACACACGGCCTCCCCTTCGTCTCCCCTTCGCGAGGGACCCGGGCGGCAGTGGATGGGGAGGAAAAGGCACGTGGCCCCCGCCTGCCACCCCTGCCCCGGGGAAGAGGCGTGCCTACCCGGGGACAGGCAGCAGCCAGCGTCTCCCCAAAGGGCTCAAACTGCACATCCTGGTAATGCCGCACCAGCTCGGCCAGGCTGCCGTGGCTGCGGGTGTCCCCCGAGACGAGGTAGCGCCGGTTTGAGAGCTGGGTGATGACGAAGTGTCGGCAGCGGTCACCCCCCCTGCAACACAAGCGCTTGTGGCCTGAGGCTGCTGATGATAAATACAGAGTGAGGTCCCCCCCAACCGTGCCCTTGTCCGAGGCAGCCTCGCTGGTCCACCCTGATCCCCCACACTGCTGGCAGGTGGAGTCCAGCTCCTTTGCCCACCCACGCCGGGCACCCCAGGAGCCGCTGACACCTTGGCCTCGCGCCTCTGCACCCGTGCCCATGCAGTCCCTGCTGCCGGGGATGCTCCCCAGACCCCAGCCGCACCTCCCCTCTGCCTAGTTCGCTGCTGCTCTTCCTCGATGCTGGGCTCGGAGCGTCCCTCCGGGAAGCTTGCCCCAACCTCTCATGGCAACCCCCTCTGACAGCTGGGTCTCCATCCCAGCAAATGGCCAGCACCCCTCAGGAAATGTCTGGCAGGCACGGGGTGCATGACAGAGGGAGCCAGGGCCCTGCGAGAGCTGGGCGTCTAGGCTGGTGGGGCCTCCAGGCTTATCTGCGGGGCTGGTTCCAAGAGCCCGAGCCGGCCAGGCCCCCGCAGAGGGCTCCCTCTCTTACCTGTAGGACAGGATGTAGCCGGTGGCCCGGTCACTGAGGCGGATGAGGAAGGAGCCAAGAGCTTTGTCCCCGAGCAGCTGCTCCGTCTGCCTGGGCAGAGGACGTGCCATTAGCTGGCGCCTGTGTGGTTACGGCAGCAGGAGTAGCCTTACCTGGACCAGCCTCGGGGGCCCTGCTGGCCATGTCCTTGGGTGCCAGACCCCCAGCCTCTACAGGGGCCTCCCACAGACCTTAGGCGGGTCTGCGGTCTGCCTGGGCTCAGTTGAGCAGCACAAGACTCAATCTGGGGCTGGGCTGGCGTCCTGAGGCTACAGGTACCCGCCCCCTCCCCACCCACGGCAGCCTCACCAGCAGGCACAGTAGCCACTGACCCCGGCCACCCCCTCTCCACCTGAGTAGCTCTGCAGCCGTGGTGGGTCCATACAGCCGCGGCGTTTAGGTTTGTGGGGCCCTTGCTCAGGACCACGGTGCAAGGTGGCGTAGGGTGTGCACTGAACGAGCGTCCCCGTCTGCAGCCTGGTCATAATAGCGCCTCGGAGGTTCCCACCCCCCTGCATGTCCCCTTCAGCCCTGGGCTGCTGTGGATATTTCTAAATGGTGCCAAGTATTTTGGAGGCACGCTGGACAATTCCAGCTGTCTGCTTGGGCAGCACCGTCACCCGGTTACTCACCAAATGCTAGATGCCCCCTCTGTGCAAGGCCAGCCATAAAATCTGCAGAGCCCCGCACTAAATGCAAACGTGGAGCCCCTCGCTCGAACAGCAAGACTGTCGGGAGAGTGACAGCATGCCTCGAGACCAAGAACAGGCTCTTCCGAGCCGCGGGCCCCAGGCGACTGTGCGGGTCGGAGCTGTGACGCCGGCTCCGTGCCAGGCACTGTGCCAGGAGGCCCGAATGACCAGCTGGATTTGTCTTTCATCCAGTGCGTGGGCAGCTGGGAGATCCAGCCCAATCGGAAAGCTGACCCCCCACATCTTGGCCTTTATTTCTGGTGTCACTATACACTCAGGTTTTCCTGGGACAGTCCTTGCTGAAAACAGTTCCAGCCTGTCACGAATGGTGCTGGGTCTGGATGATAAGCAGCACTGTCCCCTAGGGGTTTGTCACGTTGTTCGCAGCTGGTCTGAAAGCATCCTGCTCCCACGGCCCCTCTGAGTCCTGGCCTATGCACGGAGGGGCCGGCCTGTTCCCCCCACCTCCTCCAGGGGTCCCTGCCTAGCCCAGGGAGAGGGCAGGAACTGGGCTTGTCCCAGAGCCCCCAAACCGTGTTCTCGGCGCCTCGGGGCTGTGGGCCATGCTGAGCGTGTGGACAGGGCCAGCCTTACCTGCGGGTGATGAATCCGTGGAACCAGGGAGGCAGGGCTCCGTCCTGCAGAATGAGGGGGGCCTGCGTCTCCATGAACCACCTCAGGGCCAGCTCCTGCAGCTTGGCCAGGGCCTGGCCGTCCGCTGCCCCCTCGAGCCCCCTCCCCAGGCTGAGCTGCCTCGGGCCGCCCTCCATCTGGCCGGCTCTGGAGGGGAAGCAGAGCCCAGGCCCCTCGCCCCTATATCTGTGTGGCCCTGCTCATTTGCCTGAGCCCACGCCCGCCCCGACCGCTGGCAGCACACAGAAGCCCCATTGTCGCCTCCGGGCCGGTGGCTGGTTCACTGCTATCACGCTTTTGGGGCGGCATCTTGGCTGGCTGGAGACACTGCGGGCAGGGTCACCTTGCTATGTCACCTCTAGCAAATGACCTCCAACCAGCAGATGAGCTGCCCCCTGGACTGGCCTTTCTCCCCAAGCTGCTGTGCTTTTCATGGCTAAGACCAGCCTTGGCGAAGCCCACAGTGATGCCGCCGTCAGCAAGGCGAGGGACCTGGATTCCACGTGCTCTCCCTCCCCGAGGCCACTTACAATCTGGCGACGACGTTCTGTGCCGATGAACCCCTCCTTCCCTTCGGGATGTATGTCCTAGTCTGTAGGTCACTGCGAGGACAAATGTGATAGCATCGTGGTTAAGATGAGGGGAGGTCTATGTGAATCCAAGAGGGCGATACCAGTCAGGCGGTGGTCGCCTGGGCAGGGAATGGTGACCGGGGCTGCCGGGGGCTGCCGGCGTCTAGTTTTTGGTCTGGACGGCGGGCTAGATGAGCGCGTTTGCTTCGTGAGAGCTCGCGGAGCTCTGCACTCATGGGACGTGGCTACAGCCACATTTCCTTGGTTCCAATTCCGGCTGACGAGCTATGTCACCTCTAGCAAATGACGACAACTTTTCTGGGCTTCGGCGTCTTCATCTCTGAAGCAGGGACAATGACGTGAGCTGTCGTTAGGAAGGTGTTAAGTCCTTAGGCAGTGTCTGAAATTACACAAGTGGTCAGGCTCAGCCATCGCCTTGGCGATGATGGCACCGAGGGTGCCGGCCTAACAACCGTTTCTGTTATGGCCGCTGCTACGACTTCATCGTGGCCACCTCCAATCGAGATAAAAACGCTGAGGGCGGCTGTGGGGTACACGTGATTTAGGGGAACGGGAAGGGCCTGAGGCCAGCCCATGACCTCAAGCTGGTCAGCTCCTTCCCCATCTGGGGTGCCCACGGGCCCCACGTGGGGAGGGAGTGAAGCACGGCAGTCCCCGCTCTCTGCTCGGGGTCATGCGCGTGGCAAGTGTTTCCGGGGGGTCAGCCACTGGGAACCTCACTTTTATAAACAATTTCCAGCCTTGGAAGTGGGGTGTCCACTCTAGCCAGGGGACATGGAAGAGAGCCACCGTGCTCGTAATGGCTAGTTGGTCTTCCCACCACAGATATAAGCCAGGGATATGCCGAGGTTGGAATAGAAAGCCCAGCCTGAAGCTGACAAGGACTAGAATTTTCTATGTGGGGGTGGATGGGCGGGCAGCGGATTGCATCTTTGTCTCCCCTGACCTCTGATACTCAGCACGCCCTGTGGCTCTGTCATTAACAGAAATCACACAGATTTCCAAGTCATGTTCTAGTGGTTGCAGACATCTTGAGACATCGTTTTTCTCAGCCTCCCCTCACAATTACAGTAATTAGACCCAGTGCTGGATCTTGTTATTTAACATGCAAATAAAGAAGTTTGGAGTAAGTTCACAAACATTTTATTAAGTCCGTTTCAACGTAATTGATTTCCACTGCGATTCCAGGCATTTTATCTTGTGTATTTAAAAACTCTGTTCCGAGAAGTGCCTGGCATCACCAGGCACCCAAGCGGTTCCCAGCACGAAGAGGCTGAGGAAGCCGGGGTCTCCCCCGGAGTCCGGCTGCTGCCAGCGTAACGTCCTGGAAGTATTCAAATACAAAGAAATGTGTTTCTGTAATTTTCCATGAGGCGTCCTCTCGAGACCTGCTCGGCTGGATAATTTTAGGAGCGGAACCTGGGCGTTTGCATAAGAAAACAAAGGCTCTGTGTAGGAGAGGGCCAGGACCTAGGACAGCTCCTGCCAGGGGCGAAGGTCTAGATCAGGCGAACAAAGGGGGTGTGTGTTTATGCATATCCAAGTAAATATATATGTTCTTTTCTTCCTCTCTTTCTTATGTTAAGGTGGCACACTACGCAATGCTCTGTACCTTGCTTGGTAAAACACACTGAGCTATTTTGTAGCCTCTTCCATAAGAGTATAGACAGGAGGTGCCACCCTTTCTGTTACGGCTGCTTAGTCTTCCTCCGGATGGCCGCGCTATGATTTTTGTAACCGGTCCCCTGTCGATGATCATTTGGGCTGTTTCCAGGGTATTTTCATTTCCAGCACTGGGGCACTTCGTGCAGGTTTAACAAAGCATGAGAGTCAGTACACCCACAGGACACATTCCCGAAGCGGGACTGCACCGTTACAAGGACATTTGCATTGGGAATTTTGATAGAAAATGTCATTAAATATTAAGTGAATGACTAGAAGAATGGACGATATTTTCCTGCCGAGTCGTTTTGCAAGAAAAAGTGGGGCAGGGGTCTGATGTGGGTCCAGAAAGTCACCGACGCTGCTGGGACTCTTTCGGCCCCTCGATGTCACTGAGCGAGCTAGTCCTGTCATCTGTGGAGCTGCTGGGGCGGGAGGTAGCACCCAGAGACACCCCTTCCATCCACCCTCCCCACGAAACGCAGCCTGTTCTGTCTTATTCGCAGGTAGTGGGGATTCGACGAGGACCTTTAGAAATATCTGAGACCTGAAAACAAACAAGAAATAAAAACGCACGCCAGCATTGGCTCCAAAATCTAAAATAAGCAAAGCGCAAACTCACAACGAACGAACGTATCAGTAAATGTCTACGCAACAACACTGCGTCAGCTTCGTCCGGTGCTTATAAAAGTTCCATCCTGTCTGAACACGGTTCGGAGGTCACATGGTCTTATCTCACGAGGATCACCCAGCGTACAGGGAAACTGCCCTGCCAACCTCCCACCGTCAGCAGCCCGGAGGGTGCCCAGGCCCCTACCTGTCCCGGCCCTGGCCTGCCGGCCAGCACCTCAGATGCCCTCCTCCTACGAAAGAGAAGCACGAGGCGTGTAGATTTGCCTGCCAGTTTGGTAGGAAAATGAGGCCTCCTGGAAGCTGGCTCCCGCGTGCCGGGGCTGAGAGCTGCTTGCAGCGGGAGCCGACCAGGTGTAATGCTTTTCTGAGCCTCAGCATCACGGCAGCAGGTGGAGGCAAAGAGCCAGGGCTGGGCTGTTTGTTGAATGAATTAGCTACCAGACTGAGGTCTTCCACGCTTCAGGTGCTGTGCTGGGCGCTTTGCACTTACTACCTCATTTAAGCCTCACGGCAGCTCTAGGAGGTAATTGCTATTATTATGCTCGTTCTACGGATGAGGAACCTGAGGCACAGGGCGGCTGGGTGATCCACCCAATGTCGCAAAGCCCCTCCCTGATTTTGGAACTCTCTCTTGGCCTCCAGGGCCCAGTCCATTCCTCCTGCCCCATCAGGGCAGGAAGTGTGGAAAGCAAGTTCACTGCCCAAAATTCCCCCTTTCCGTAAACAGCAGCTACTTCCTCTTGGGTCGGCCACTTCCTCCTGGTCACTGGGTTCCAGAGAGGCTTGCGGGGGCAGGGACTCACATGGGCACACAGGGCAGGCCCCCTGCACCAAGCGAGCCTGCACTGGACACAAGGGAGGGACACGGGGTCCGTGTAAAGCTGGTCCCTGACCACAGCACGGTGACATTTCACCTAAGAGACTTTGGGAACTGCAAAATGTCAGCGAGTCATCTCAGAAGGGTTCCAAGGAATTTAGAGCCACCAGAGGCAGCCCCCAAATTTCCATGTAGGAGAGCCTTGATAGGGTGATCTGATTTAAAAAGGGCGGGAACTAAAGTCCCACTTGTTTAGAATTTTATCTAACTATAAAAATTGAAGACGGTGGGAGGAGATAAAGCCCCATCCTGGACCATCCCTCCAGCTCATGGTCCCAGGAAAGAGGGGCGAGACAGTGCAGGGTTTGTTTACGAAGCCATCAGCACCCCAGAGTGGCCTTGAGAGAGCTGGCAGGGCCAGGGAGCGCGTGTTCGTTGAAGTCGGTGCAGGACTGAGGTGTGAAGAGGCGGGCGGGGGGCCTGGCTTTCATCCCCGCCCTCTGCAGACACTGACCGCGCGCCCGCTCGGCGCGGGGCAGCGGGCTCTCTCTCTCTCGTGCAGTGCGGGCCAGAGGCTTGGCACACCGTCTCCTGCCGAGCTGGGACCCAGGGCGTTCGGGGGACACTCGGGTGGGTTTCGAGGCCTGCGCACTCCCGGATAACGACGCACGACGGTGCGCACACGAAAGCGGCGGGTCCAGGGGTGGCGGGCGGGAGCCGGGCTGCGGGGCTGCGGGGCTGCGCGGCGTAGCGCGCTGGCGCCGCGCGGGCGGCGGGGGCGGACTACAGGTCCCAGGCGGCTTTGCGCGCACGGCCGTAGGCGTGGCGGGGGCGGACTACAAGTCCCAGGCGGCCTCGCGCGCGCGGGCGTGCCGGCGGGCCGGGGGAGGGCGCGGCCGCGGCGGGGCGGCGGGCGGCGGGCGGCGGTGGGCGCGCGGCGGGCCATGCCGGGGCCCGGGGCCCGCGCGGACGAGGGCGGCGGCGGCGGGGAGGGCGCGGGGCCGGGCCGGGAGCCGGCGCGGCTGTGCGGCTACCTGCAGAAGCTGTCGGGCAAGGGCCCGCTGCGCTGCTACCGCACCCGCTGGTTCGTGTTCGACGCGCGCCGCTGCTACCTCTACTACTTCAAGGGCCCGCAGGACGCGCTGCCGCTCGGCCACCTGGACATCGCCGACGCCTGCTTCAGCTACCAGGGCCCCGACGACGCGGCCGAGCCCGGCGCCGAGCCGCCCGCGCACTTCGAGGTGCACAGCGCGGGCGCCGTCACGGTGCTCAAGGTGGGAGCCCGCGCCCCGGGACCTGCCCTCGCCCTCAGCCCGCACCCCGGGACCTGCCCGCCCACGTCCCTCAGCCCGCACCCCTCAGCACGCGGCCCTGCCTCGCCCTCAGCCCGCACCCCAAGACCTGCCCGCCCACGTCCTCAGCCCGCACCCGTGGCACGCACCCCAGGACCTGCCTCGCCCTCAGCCCGCACCCCAAGACCTGCCCGCCCACGTCCCTCAGCCCGCACCCCTCAGCTGGCACCGCAGGACCCGCCCTGACCCTGCCCAGCCTAGGTCAGCCCATCGGACACTGCCCTTCCACCTCCTTTCTCTGGTCCCGGCTATGTTCCTTTCCCCACTTCTTCATACCCTGTCCCTGTGTCCCCATCTCGTGCCTTTCACCTGGGTTTAGGTCAGAGTGGATGCAGGCTACTCAGTCCCCTTACCCGGTGTCACCCTCGTCCCTGGCTGGGCTCCCCTGTCCTGGGAGTGTTCTGTGCAGGGCTCCCAGGGGTTCATGATGTAAGCTTGTTGGCCTTGGCTAAGTTATTTAACCTCTCTCGGCTTCGCTGGCCTCTTCTGTGACAGGGACACAGCAGCGGGGTCTGCCTCCAGGGGGGTTGGGATTAAGCGAATTGTATTCTAAACTGCTCAGTGATGGTTACTGTGCCCGTTGACAGAGTCCGAGAGGCCAGGGCCCTTACAGAGCATCCAGCAGTTCCCTCCCGAGTGGGCAGGGATGGCCCTCGCTGAGGTCACACAGCCAGGAAGTGGCAGAGCCTGCTTTCCTGCTCCTTATTTTGGCTGGAGAGGTGGGACAGGGTTGCTTCTGCCCGCTCCGCCTCGCGCTTGGAGGCTTCCTAAATCTAGCGCAGGAGGAGTGTGTTTGCTGGGACCGTGCAGGAGCCTGGGCAGAGTCAGCGGTCCTGGTCCTGTGCTCAGGGGCCTCTCCTCTGGCTGAATTACATTACGTAATTCTGTCCTAGCGTCGTGTAATTCTGTCCATCTTCGTATGTTCAGAACGTTTCTTAAAAAAAAAAAAAAGAAATTGATTTCCAGGGGGGTTACTGACTCTGCAGGACTGTTTTGGTACGAAGAGTTGAATTAGGCACAGTTAAATAAGACAGTGCCCAGCGGGGGCCTGCTCTGTAGAAAGCTGGGAACAGAAGCACAGCAAGGCCCTTCGGAGGCGGGGCATCCAGACCTAGGGTTTCCAGTAGGGATTTTTAGTACAGTCTTTTCTTTTGAGCCGTGAGAGTCAAAAGTTTCTGGCGTTAAAAGTGGAAGTTAGCAATTCATCTTCCTTTTCACTTTTCAGGTCCGAGGACTGATTCCCGTAAGTGTTAATCCTTCGCTTTAGGGCTGCTGGGTCACAGGGGGGGACCCTGATTTTCGAGGGACATTGTGGGTTAGCGGGGAGAAGCCCCACTCAAACTTCAACTAGTCGTATTTGACTTTACAGATACCATTCCTTTCGACAGTGGGTTAAAAAGAGAGGAAAAGAAAAATCAGCATTTTGCTTATTGTGTTAGCATGTGTTTCTTATTTGAAGCGTCTCTCCGCCTTCTCCGGAGAAGCTGTGGTTTCGTTGGGCTTCCACAGCGCGTTCCACTGCTCGAGTCCTGATGAAAGCTGATGCTGGCATTTCTTGGTGAACTTCTCTGTCTGAACACCGCCGGGATCTGGCCCGGTGTTGAGTGGCCGCCGGCGAGGGGACGTGTTTTGCCTGCGGCCATGAAGCCAGACTCCTTGGAGGTGGAGCCTTTGGGACCAGCGAGTGCCCCAGAAGTGAAGTGTCTGGAGGCATCACGCGTTCCGACAGGGCTGCCTTTCTGACTTTGGAAATCAGTGGCCTGGGCTGGACAGGGCGTAGTGGATCTCCCTCTGCTGCGCTTGACCTCTGTCCTCCTCAAGCAGCAAAGGAGCATCAGGCCCATTTGAGCAACCGACTCTTTCCCGGGATGTGTAGGGCCCGGTACTAGACGTGTAGGAACCGCCACAGTGGTCAGCGGAGGCCGATGCTCCCTGTGTGTGTGTCTGTGGGGGGTGGTAGGGGTGCTGGAGGCTGCTTGCTGGGCTTTCCTGGGATCCGAGGCACGGAAGGCAGTTGTGGGTGAGCCGGCGCTTAGGGACGGACAGCGTGCGGCTGACGGGGGTGACGCCGAGCGGGCCTGCTCTGCCAGACGCCTGCAGTCCCCGGCGCAGGGAGCACCATCACGCGGTCCGAGGCTGAGCCCCCGCCGCCTCGCTCCCTTCCCTGAAGGCGTTCGGCGCCCCAGTGAAGTGCGTGTCGGTCTCCGAGTCCCCCACAAGCCATCAGTCATGCGTCCCTATTGTCAGCCCCCTTCCGTAGGAAGAATGCAGCCGCTCAGCGTAGCTACAGACGTTGCGTGTGCTAGTTTGGGTGTCCCGGTGTGTGTTCAGCGCCAGGTGTGTGGGCCGAGCCGGCCTTCTCGGCTGAGGGTGCCGCGAAGCCATCCGTCCTGATATCTGCTGGGGTCTGGCTGGACTAAGGCTTTTATGGAGATTTCACTTTTCCTAGGTTGTCATGGTTTCTGATTCATCCATTCGTTAAAAGCCCATACAGTGTCGTGTGTGAAATATCACAGTGGCTTTCCACCTTCCACCGCCTGTCACACGGTCCCCGTCACGGTGTAGTCTCCAGCCGTGTCCTGCCCCCCGAGGACCGCTGATTGTGTCCGCACCTCCCAGAACAGTGCCTGGCACCAAGTAGGCGCCCAGGTAGGCGTTTGTAGAGCGAATGAACAGCAGGTGGTCACCTAGCAGGCGGTGGTTTCAGTGTGAACTCTGACTCGTTAGAAGCGAGCAAACGTATTAGATGACGTGCTCGTCTCGTGACATTCAGGGAATGTAATAGCATCAGAGATCCACGAGGGACGGGTCACCCAGATTTCCAGTTAGTCCTGCACGTTCGGCCTTAGTCTGGACTCTGAGGACACATAGAGCAGATGCTTGACATAAAGGGCCATCCGTGACTGCCCTGCCCTGCCGTGGTGGCACAGAAACAGCCTGCAGTGAGTGTAGCTGCGTTCCGTAGCTCTGAAATTTCATGTAAGTTTTGTGTCATCAAATATTGACACAAAATATTGATTTTTTTTCCAAGCATTTGAAAATGTGAAAACTGTTCTTGGCTCGTGGGTGCGTAAAAGCAGGCAGCGGGCTGGATGTGGCCTCAATGGGGCTTCTGAGGGTGGACAGGTCTCCTTGGTCAGGCACCTTTACCCATGGGTCACTGGGAGACAGCCTTCAGGTTGGACCGAAACACACACAGTAACCTGCCCCCAGAGAGAAGAACCTTGTCGTTGAAGAAATGGCTCTCAGAGTGTGTGTGGGGGGGAGCGGCTTTGATTAGGAATTTTCAGTTCTCTTGGGGATTTACGTAGTGGGTCCTAAGGGCACTCGAGCGAGCGTTCCCCCACGTGCTATCAGGCCCCGTCGTCAGCTTTCGCAGGGCGCGTGCAGTAATGAAATGGTGAACGGGGCAGTAGCGATGCCTCTCGCTCGTGCCCGCTGAGTGGCCTGCCTCCCTGGGAAGCTCAGCGATGGGAACGTGCTGGCTGCCTGCACGGCCAGGCCCTGTGGGCAGCACCAGGCTGAGCTGGTCCCTGGGGAGGCTGCAGGTTTTGTGATTGCCCGAAAAGTAGAAGCTCACCGGGCAGCACAGGAAACGCTGAACCGGCTAGAGATTCAGGATGGGGTCGCCCCCAGAGAGGGTGTAGTCCTGCGCCGGTATTGGAGCATCTGTGCCCCCGCTAGGGCACAAGCTCCCCGTGGGCAGAGATCTGTCTGGGGTTCGCCGCGTCCCTGGTCTGATGCTGCAGGAGTGTCAGGCACGTGTCAGAGAGACGGATACGCCCGTGTCTCCGTGCGCGGTGAGTGCTACACTCTCGCCGCATGGTCAGAGGGAGGTTTGCAGTGTCCATTTATTCATCTAGCAAACATTTTTGAGCATCTGTCGTGTCATAAGCATTATGCTTTTTCTGCAGATACAGCAGTGAAAATTTTCCATCCGTTTAAAAACTGCAGTGTTAAGATTTTAAAAATAGATTAGCATTTGATATCGTCAGAGACTTGCAAGAGCTCTGGAAAAAAAACTTTGAGAGAAACCGTATCTGCCTGTAGCATTCAGCGTTGGGAGTAAACATCAAATGTCTGCCGGTTTCCGATGCTGAGGGAGGTCTGGCCTCATTCCACGGTGGACAGGCGGAGGGGGGGTCCTGATTTGGATATGGCCTAGAGTCAGAAGTCTGTACTCACGTCATCATTTCTGTGGGCATCGCAGACTCGCGGAGATTCGTGTGACTGATTACCAAGAAGCGCTTCCTGGAGAAGGCGGGCCGAGGAGTTGGTCGGGTTCGCGGAAAATCGCGGAGCTGCTCAGAGGTTTGGTTCTTGGGTCTGTGTCCCCATCTGACGGAGTCAGCATCCTTCTCTGAGTTTGCATGCTTTGGACAGTAGCTTTTTCAGGCTGATCGTATGAGAACTGGGCTGTGGAGGTGAAGGGGCGGCTCAGAGCTGGGAGCTTGGGGCTTCTCTGCCTCTGGCCGTGTGTGGGGCTGGCCTTAACAGAAGGAGCAGACTCTTAGCTCTGCCCTCTGGTGTGTGGGACGCAGGCCTGGCCTTGGTGGGAGGGGAGGTGGGCAGGCCAGTGTTTCCAGAGAGGTTGATCTTGGAGTATAAGAGTTGTTTTTTGGCGGCAAACCAAGTTTTTATTTCCCGTTCCAGCCCTCTGGTTTCCAGGGAGGCAGGGCTGGCAGAGACGGTCAGTGGCGTGGCTTTAGGAACGTGATGCAGCCAGCCAGCCATTCACCTCACCCCACCCGCACGTAGTAGGGCGTGTTGCCCGCGGCTTCGGGGGCTTGTCCTGTTCCGTTCTGGGGTGCAATCAGGACATTGTCATTAAGTGGCTCTGAGAGCTGAGATGACTCCAAGGGTCACTGTGAGTCAGAACTTCCCTGCCTCCACCCGTGACAGGGAGGAAACTGAGTCCCACGGCTAGGGAACGGCAGCTCCAGCTCCAGGCCCTGCCCGGAGACGCGAACAGCCTTTCGCCGTGGCGAACCTCGCAGTCGGATGGTGCGGGGTTCGAATTTCCATCTCAATCCGTGCGCGGGAGATCAGGCTTGCTCGGCTTTATCTGTGGCACGCGGATGCTTAAGTCGTCCGTGTGGCTCTGCCGCGTGGTGGCGTAGACTCAGACCGTGCGGACCGCTGAGGCTGGGAGTGAACAGTGAGGTGCTGAGCCTCCAGGGGCCACTTTGGCAGTGAGCGTGGCACAGCCGAGGCCTGTGGGTCCCTGTCGGGGTCCTCCTGGGAGGCGCTCGCGGGGGCCGGGCGGGTCCTCCTCGCCCCGGCCTGAGCCACGAGCCGGCGTTTTCTGCGCTCAGCGTGCATTCTGCCACACGTCCCCGACCCCGGGCAACACGCCAGCAAGGCCTTTTCCATCCCACCGTTGAAAGGGCAGCGACGTGCTTCTCGTCCTTGCTGTGGGGAAGACGCCTCCTGGGGTCCTGCTAGAATACAGATCGGGGGGTTCCTGGTCGGGGTGGCACACCAGCGCGGGCCTCGGGATCTGCATTCCTGTGCGTCGTCCCAACCCCTCGGCTGCGGCCCTCTGCGGCCCTCCCTCGGAGGAGCACCGCTTCCCTCCCGATCATGACACACGGGGCTCCTTTGGCCCTGAAACCCCATGGGCCGACGGAACCGGACCGCGAGCCGGAGGCAGGGCCCGCATCCTCAGGCAGCCTCGCGGGTCCTCCCTGCACTGCCGCTTTGCATTCTGAGTCCCTGCGCTCCAGGGCCATGGTCTAGGGCCTGTCACCCCCTTCTCACGTTTCCCCGGTGGCCCCGAGACTTCTGTCACTTGGTCACCGGCACACCGCCACGTGCTCGGGTCCCTCGGGGCCTTCCAGAGAGGGAGCTGGAGGGCCTGGGTGTCTCTGGGGGAGCGAGTGTTAGTGATTGTCGCCCACCGAGCTGCTGGCAGGGGGGCGGTAACGTAAGGATGTGGGAGGGCCCCGACACTCTCCTGAGACACAGCTCTGCCGTCGACGATTGCTAGAAGCCCGCGCACTTCCCACACACGCCTGTAAAGTCACGGACGGGCGGCGGATTGCCGGGGCCGGGCCCTGCACCCCGCTTCTCTTCTGGGCGGAGTCGGAGCCGGCCCCTCCCAGGCCCAGTTCCTGAAACTTCAGGTTGAGTCAGTCGTTTCTGTGCCCACTCTAAAAACGAGCGAGCGCAGTGCCGTGTGGCGTGTGGGCACCGTCCCGGGCGGAGGTGGGTGGGGCGTCCATAGCTGCTGGCCTGGCCACGGCTGCAGGCGCTGCAGTGGCCGGAGCTCCTGAACCCTGGTTCCCTCTTATTGTGCAACGCAGAGCTGATGGGGAGCCATGGGAGTGCAGCCTGTGGTCACTGGGAGGCCACGTGCTCCCCTTCAACACAGAAAGCATTTGGACGGGCGCCCACGTTTCCTGCAGGAAGGACAGGCCCAGAGAGCGGCCTTGGCCTTGGCCTTGCCTCGGCGCAGTCTGTCACCCAGGTGGCTTTGCCCAGGCCGGGCGCCCCACGAGCCCAGCTCTCTCGTCGCCCCTCCCCTGGAGCAAGCGCTGGCTTGTCTCTGCTGTTTGCAGGTTCTCCGCTCCTAGTCTGACCCTGGTGGCTCATCCCTGGGAGATCGTTAAGGCTAAGCAAAGGCGTTAACTGGAGGTGGGTCCAAGCAACTGCCTTTCTCTCAAGGTGTCTGCTTTTGAGAGGAGGATGCTAACCTCAGGCCAGCCCCCCCGCCCCCGCCGCCCCCCACACGCACAAGGGGCAGGCACCTTGCGGGGAAAGGCCGCCCCCTCCGACTCCAGCTGTCCTAGAAAATGACTGTGGGGTCCAGGTTCCTACTCAGCCTTTGAAAGGGTTTGGCCTGGAATCCGTGCCATCGTTTCAGCAAGGGGAGCACGTGGCCACCGCGGTTTAAGCAGACCGGACGACAGCTGGCCCGGGCCCCTGCAGGAAGGACGTTTGTGCCTCTGCGCCTGTCCCTCTGAGGAGCCGGGGACCCTGTGTCACCACCCCCTCGGCGTCCACCGCGGGGCTGAGACGAGACAAGAGGCTGAGGTCTTCCCAGGGAAAAGCCACATTTTCATTTTCTGTTGGTTCTGGGCCAGATCCCTGAAGGTGGTTTCCAGGCTTGTGATTTTGAAACATTCAAATGAAAAGTTGGAACCTAAAGCTATTTACCAATATGGGGCTGTAGCCTGTGTCTCATCCGAGTTTTGTTTTGTATCATCAGGCTGCTTACGATATTCTCGTGCTTTCTATTGCTTGCTTTTTATTCCTGCCTGGTGACACCATGCGGGTGAGCCACCGTCCTGCGGCTCAGACTGCTTCCCACGGGCTGCCGGACCCCGGTCTAGATGTGGATGCTCCTTCACGAAGCTCCTGGCTCACGCCGTCCTGTCCTGGCTCATGAACTTGGTCGCCCCGCCTCCTTGGGGAGGAGCCCAGAATTCACACCCTAAGTGGTGACGGAGGTGCCGTCAGGACGCGTAGCACGTTGGAGGGGTGAGTGAGTGGTTCTGCGGTGACCTCGGATGCCCTCGCAGGCGGGCGGTCCGTGGGGTCTTGAGGCACGCCTAGAAGTTTCCCGGCGGGTGTTGGTGCAGAGGGGCTGGGGTCACGGGGGCGCCGGCTGCTGTGCGCCTGCCGTGTCTGCCACAGGCTGCCGTCCCTGGGCCGGAGCACCACGCCTGGCTGCTTAGTACTGGGAAGCCATCAGAGAGTCCGAGCATGGGACACGTAGGACTGGACGGCAAGGCGTAAGAAGAAGGCTTGGAGGGGCCTGAGGACAGCAAGGCTAGCGAGGGCGCCGCTGCAGAGGCCCGAGTCGACGGACAGGGTGGGGCTCTCTGGCTTTGAGGCCTGGCGGCTCTCGGACGCTGGAGGTGGTGTCCCTCCTCCAGGCCTGGCACGCACGGTCTCAGCCCTGCCGTTGTCAGGACTGTCCTGGAGCAGAGCTGTGGCTCGGCTTTCAGTGGAGCCAGCCCCCTCTGGTGAGCAGCCGACCTCCCACACCAACCTCCCACACCGAGGGGCCGGCCTCTGACGTGGGCGTGGCCGTGGCCTGTGAAGCCAGCCGCTTGCAGGGTTTCCAGTTGAACTTGGCTGTGGCTGGGGGGCCCGGACTTGAGTTTGAGAACAGCCTCAGGAGCTTCCGACCCCTGCGGACGGGTTCCGTGATGGGTTTTGTGCGGGACGTGCACTTCTGCCGCCCGCATAGCAGGGGCCACGGACGGCTTGAACTTTGGCTGTGCCCATGTGAGCTCTCGGTGCGGCCACCGTGCAGTCACAGCAGCAGCCACCGTGCCGGGCACTCTTCCACCTGGCGTGAGCGCCCTGCCTCTCACGGCGGCACGGGCAGTGGGCCCTGCCTGCTCACGTGGCCGCCACAGCAAGTGGCAGAGCCGCGTTTGACCCCGGGTGGTGGCCCACGATCCTTGGCCAGCGCGTCGCACTGTCCTCCAAGGTCGCCGAGCATCAGGGCTGAATTTATCTTCTTTTGTATCGCGACCGAGGCTACGATTCGTGACCCTCGAAATGTCGCGTGGACGTTTTACGCTCGCTCGTGCCTGCGTTTAGATTCTTTGGCCGCACAGCGCCGGGTGAATTGTCGTGGCTTTATGACACGCTCACCGGTGTGGCAGGGCAACGCCTCTTGCCGTATCTATTTTTTCAGAAATCTGAAAAGGTTAAACCGTAGGTGAATTTCATAATCTCTTTGCCGTGCTTTGAAGAACTTTTAGCATTTTGATTGGATTTTCCTTTTAAGTTTCTGCGATGCGGAGGAGTTCTTAAACGGATCCCTAGGTGTCTGTGTCATGGTCGTAACTGTGGGCATGGTTCTCACGGCCGGCGGCTGGCGCGAGGGGGCCGTCTGCTCACTGGGAGCATCTCGGAGGCAGGAGCTGCCGGGTACCGCCCAGCCCCGTGTGCCAGGTGTTCACTGCCGCTGGCCTGAGGTCACACTGAATCAGTATTTGCCGAGTGAGTGAGCAGACATTTCACGAACGTGGTGTTTTTCTGTCTCCCTTCTTTTGGGTTGTTCGAGAAGATGCCCAGGAACGGGGTCGTGGGTCGCAGGGGATGAGCATAGTTACAGCTTCTGAGAGGTGCTGGGTTTTGACAGGTGACCCTTCAAAGCGCCAGAGCCCCAGGGAGTAAGAGCTTGGACCGGGTGCGTAGTGAGGATGCAGTTAGGGGACGAGCCCTGGTTCCCGTGTGTGCTCCACCCCCCACCCCCACCCCGTAATGCACTGACCTGCCTAGTGGGCCCTTGATAAGTGTGTGTGCAAATGAATGAATGCGCGATCAGATGTCTTTACTGTGGGACTTTCTGGGCACCAGGGAGAGAGCTGAGCTTGGGGGGAAAGTGTCCCTGGGGTCCAACAGAAGAGACAGGTGGCCGGGGTCTGTCTCCCCAGGAGTGGGCTCCCGGGCTGTGGGGACAGAGGCTCCTGGGAGCAGCTGAGGCATCACGTGGTTCTCACCAACTGTCAGGGACTGAATTCCACCAGGGACTGGAAGCCGCGCGCATGTGGCCTGGCTACGTGTCTGAACGGGCGCCTGGTGGCACCTGACGCAGCCGCCGTCTGTCATCGCAGAGCTGTGCCTGCCCTTCCCCGGACCTCCTCGCAGCTGCGTAGGGGGACAGTCAAAGTGGCTTTGCAGTGGGATCCCACGCGGGGGTCGGCGCCAGTGTGAACCGGGATTTTAGCTGCCTTGAGGCAGCAGCAGGGGACGAACGTGAGGACAGGGCGTGTCGGGCCTGTGAGTGTTTTGCTGTATTCGGGGCACCTTGCTAGTCATCTTGGGCCCTGCAAGGCCAGCGGGTCTGGCCTGTGCCTTCGGGGGCGTAGGTGGGTGAGGCGCACACAGAGCGTGCCTCCACCGCTGGGGTGGCGCCTGTGACCTCCCCGTCCAGGGGGCAGAGGGCCTGAGGCGTGGGTCAGGGCGGCCTCCTCTGGAGGGGGCATTTGCTTTGGGCTCTGAGGGCCGAGTAGGAGCTGGAGACACGGGTGTCATGGGGGACCAGGGTGTGACCCTGAGCCTCCGGACAGATGCCGATCCCAGGCTCCTGCGGGCTGCCGGCCTGGCCTCGGCCCTCACTGCCGAGCGGTGGAGCCCGGCCTCGCCTCTGCCCCTTCCAGCACGACTGGACCTGTGCGGCTCTCCAGGATCCAGGACACGGGCGCTGCAAATAGTCACTGCGGATGGGGCGGGCCAGGTACTGGTTCTCGCCAGCCCGGCTCGTGGCCCCCTCTGGCGGTGGGTGCTTGGTGAATGTAGGGCGGGGGTGGCAACCTCGGCACTGACCAGATCGTCTGCCACCAGCCAAGTGGTTGGTAAGTGGGGGGGAACTCCCAGACCACTTGCCGCATTTTGGGAGGGGTCAGCAAAGGTCGTGAGGCTGTGAGCCAGTCCACCAGACCCATTTTGGGGGAACCTACAGAATGTTGGCATCTCCGTGGATGTGAGCTGCCTGAGGCTCCTGGTTTAAGAAGGAAGCCGTCTTCCGTCACGAAGTCCTAGGGGAGGGGGGCAGCGCTGACTGCTCCCCAAGAACCCCGTGCCCTTGGCCTGCGTGTGCACCCCCAGGCCGTTTCCCACCCTCTGGGTTTCCCACCAACCTTGGCTCAGAATGGAGCGTATTTGCCATCATGCCCCAGACCAGCCTGTTCAGTACAAATACAACCTGAGCCGTGAGAGATACTCGTAAGTTTTGGATACCCACATTAAACAGACGGTTGATTGTGATAAATACGTGTCACTCGGCCCAGCGTATCCAGAACGTTTCACCATGCGGTGCCAGCCGTGCCTCCCCCGCTCCGCAGCCACGTGCAGCTGTGGTCACCATGTTGGGGTGACTGTAGACCGGCTTTACTTGTCGAACCAAGACTGGGGTGGCTAGTTTCGGATTCTGCATCTGACAGGACTGAGCAAGGCTGAATTTCGAATCGGCGTGCGGCAGAGACCCCGGGTGGATCACGCAGAGGCTTTCTGGATTTCTGCGATTTCACGTGTGGTCCTGCCCCGTCCTGTGGCTGCGTGCGTCTGAGTGTTGGCTTTCGGCTTCCTGTGGGGAGGGCCTTCCTGCCTCCCCCGCTGCTGGCACCCGCCCCAGAGCCTCGTGCACACAGAGCTGCCTGAGATCGAAGTCAGATGCTTTCAGTGAGTTTGAGATTTTTTTAAAGGAAACAACCGTTAATCATTGTCTCGAGGTAGTTTTGCCTGCCTCATAGACCAGATTTCTGTGACATGAATAATATGTCAGACATTGAAAGCATGTGATCTTAAAGGTTTTTTGCCCCAGGAATTTAGTGAGAGATGATTAAGAAGTGACTAGTTGTTCCCAGTTAGAGTTAATACTCGGAGATTTAAAGGAAGAAGGTTTTCTCGTAAAAAGATTTTTCGTGGTGCCTGCGTTGCTGGAGACAGCCGGAGAGGTTAGTGAAGGGTCTCACCCAACAAGTGTGCGCCCAGTTTCCTGAGCACCAAGGGACACGGGAGCCGTGTGGGCGGAGGAGAAGGAGCAAGAGTCCTGCAGCCCCTGGCGATCTGCCTGGGGTGGGGGCCCAGCTGGGGGCTGGTGGGAGGACCAGACGCATGCGCATGCACGCCCCAACACTCTGGGGTCGGGAGGTTCGGAGCTAAGTAGGGGCTCTGGGAAAGGAGGAGGGGGGTGAGGGGGGCTTTGGGCCCTGGTGCCGGCCGTGGCTGTGTCCCAGCTTCTGCCTCTCCATCCTCTACGAGGGCTGGGTCCCCTTCTTCTGCCCCAGAGCCAGGCTGAGCCCCTTCCATCATCCTCCCTGTGGCCCAGACCGGAACCTTCTCCCCCTTTTTGATGCAGTGACGTTATCTCGTCATGTCCTTGCCTTGCTAAGAATCCAGGAAGGTACCGGGGTCCCTTCGGGCCTGTCCCTGGCATTCCAGCCCCGCTCCCCCGGGCCCCTCAGCGCCCCCTCGCCGTGCTCTCCTGCCTCTGGCCTTTGCCCACACTCTGTCCTCCGCCTGTGCTTCTGCCCGCTTCCTCTCTGCACCAGGCTCCTGCGTCCGTTCACGGTTACCTGTTCATTCCTTTCTTATTTATTCAGCAGATACGGACCTGCTGTTTGTGGCACTGAGCTAGATGCTAGAAGAGTGGGGACATCTTGGGGTTTGCCTTTATCGGAGAAGACAGACATTAAGTCAGCACTGAGAGCCTTTCGCTTCTGCGGGGGGCCGGCCTCCCGGACTTCGAGTGTCACGGCCCCCGTCGCAGCCCCTCTGTGTGGTTAGACGTCTTTGCTTGGCGCTCGGCGGGCGGAGCAGCCCGCCTCAGCCCCGCGGCCTCGGTCTGCACGCGACACACTCCCAAAGCTACTGGCTTGTTTTCCTGTCTCTCCTGATTCCAAGTATCTGTTAGTCCAGATAGTAGATGTTGGTCGAATGGGTGGCTGAAACGATCACTCAGCTGATAGCTGCAAGAACTTCCTGTGCAACATCCGGAGATCCTGTAGTGGGTGGTGTTCCTTACCTGGGACTCTGTGCACAGGCGTCGTTGGGAGCGCCCAGGCGGCAGCGGCAGGAGCTCTGGGGCTGTCCCAGGCTCGTGGACAGCGGCGCTTTGGCCTCCAGGTCTGTCGCTTGCTGTCGAGCCTGCGAAGCAGTTCTCCAGATTGCCTCTGCGCCTGGGACCAGTCGGTGTCTGGTCACCTCGCTGCCTGCCGGTGTTGCTGAGGTCCCGTAAATGTGCCGTGGCCCGCTTCCCGGGGCTCCCCTGTGGGGCCCACACCTGCCATCTGGCCCTCTGCATCTTGGTTGGTTTCTTTAAAACATACACATAGTGAAATCCACTCTTTCCGGTATGTAGTTTGAGTTTGGACAGACACACAAACTCACCGGTCGCCATCACAGGCAGAATGCAGACAGCTCCATCAGCCCAGACCCCCACGTGCCGTCAGCCACTGCCCTCACCCCAAGCCCTGGCAACCGCAGGTTGGTTTTCTGCCCTTACCGTTCTGCGTGTTTGGGAATGTCACCTCCGTGGAGTCCTGCGGTTCGGAGCCCTTCGGGTCGGGCCGCTTTCCGTGTGTGTTTAACGTGCCTCACGCGGCGTGGATCCGTGCTCGGTCCTGTCGCCGGGTGGCGTCCCAGTGTGTGGATGAGCTGCCGTTCGTCCGCTCAGCAGATGATGCCCGTTTGGCTTGTTTTCAGTTTTTGCCGATTACGAGGAAAGCCTCTGAACATTTGCGTGCGGGTTTTTGTGTAAGTGCGTTTTTATTCCTCTGGGGCGTGCCTAGGAGTGGGGTTGCCGGGTGCTCGGGAAGTATGTTTATGAGCAGCTGCCGAGCCGCGTTCCAGACACACTGCCGCCTGCGTCCCCACCGGCAATGAATGGTCTACGTGCTCTTTAAAAATGTCAGCTCGAACAATTTTAGCCATCGTGATGAGCGTGCAGTCTCGTCTTCGGTTTGCATCGTCCCCGGCACACTGTCCCAGGTGCTGGCGGAGTTTAAGCACCACTATTTCATTTGGTTTGGCAAGGATGTCATCCATGCCTATGTGAGATCTGGTTTCTTAAGATCAAATTTATAGGCTCTCAGTGAAAGGGCAGCGGGAATATCAGGCCTTCTTAAAACCTCTCGAGGATAATGTTTTATTTTATCATTCTGTAATTTTAGAATTCAGAAAGAGTTCTTATGAGAGTAAAATGCCTTATGTTAAAATTGCTATTTGCTTGAACAGTTTGTGGGCGAAAGCTGCTAATCTTGAAATTTAGATTTACTTGGCTCGTCAACGCTCCCTTTCAGGTGGGAAGGAGTACGGTCTGCCCTCAGAAAACATCACACATTTAAGCCCTTCGGCTTCTTGGCGGCCGTGACACTTTCCACCTCCCCCCGCCCTCCCTTTTCAGGCTCCGAATCGTCAGCTGATGACCTACTGGCTGCAGGAGCTTCAGCAGAAGAGATGGGAGTATTGCAACGGTCTGGACACGGTCAAGTGCGACAGCCGGGCCCCCCCCACTCCCGGGGACTTCGCTAAGGGCCTCGTAGCCAGAGACAGCGCAGGTGAGTCGGGCGGCGCCCGTGCCCGCTCTCTGCGTGGCGCCGTTCCACGCAGCGGGCCGGCCTGGTGGGGCAGGTTAGGGCACGAATCGCGGTCGTGGCCCCTTGTGGACGGGCGGCTTTCCGCAGTCACTGAGCATCCAGGTCCACGAGCGCGTTTAAACCTGTGACGACCGGGGGGTCAGGCGAGGCCAGCGCCAAGCCCCCGAAGAGATGGTAGGCTGAGTCGACAAGTGGTGCATGTGCTGGGGTGACTCCCGTGTGACCCCAGAGCCGGCCCGCTGTCCCTGCCCGAAGGCAGAGTCCCCACACCCGCACCTGCACACTTGGCCAGAGTTGCCGGCGTTTGCAGATGCTCGTGGACACGGAAAGTGTCCTCAAAGCAGTGACGTGTGACCTGGTGACGCTTCTAAGGAAGACGCACTGTCCAACACCGATTCCGTTCCTTTCTGACTTTGCGGCATTTCCACAGCTCGTGGGAATCCCTGGCCACCTGCGCTGTAGAGATAAATAACGTGAATATCAACAATTAACCCCCGTGATCTGCTCGTGACTGCTTGCGGGGAGCCCTGTTCCATAGACGAGCAGGACCAGTTCCCTGCTGACCGGCCCACTCCCTGCGAAGACTGTAGGGCGGGGCTGTGTCGTGGCCCCCGCTCTTCATACAGGGAGAAGACAGGCGGCGGGAAGGGCAGGCCCCTGAGCCCTGGTCAGGCGTGCAGGGGCCAGGCCCTACGCTGGCCCTTCTCGGGGATCAGGGGGTGCCTGCCGACATCCAGGCCGGCACGGGCTGGCGCTCACACCTGCAGCGAGACACGGCCACGCGTCCCAGGTCCCGGGAGCCAGCGGTGTGGGCACGTGTGCGGCCAGCTTGTTTTAGAAGCACGTGCCTTCTTGGGCTTTTAATTATCTTTTTCCTCCAGAGTGCGGTTTTGCCGCCTACTGTGTTTTTAGCGGCCACAGTATTTGTCAGCAGGCGAGCCCTCTGGTCAGTGAGCAACCCTGTCTCCGCTTCGTACCTGCCGACACGTCCTGTGACAGCTCTCGGCACGCTCAGTCATTTTCACCGACGTCTTAGCTCCGGACCCTGAGGGCCAAGGCGCCGCCTCCATATTCAAGCCTGAACCCCTCTGTGTTTGGTTCACCGTCCTACTCAGTGTTGACGGAGTCTTTTTAAAGCTACTCTTGTCGTGCCTTTGATCAAAAGCTCAGCGAGTCGGCATTGGAGCCACCGGGAACACGTGGGAGCTGCAGGGGAGCTGGCGGGAGTCGCGATGGCGGCTCCTGCTCGGGCACGGAAGGTCCCGGTTTGCCTCGGTCCCTTTATTTTGAGGACACAGCGCTTCTCCAGCAGAGGCTCGGCGGTGGCTCCTAAAAGGGGCAGAGAAGTGGCACGAGCCACGCAGTCTGTGTGGCACATGTCCTTCCCTCTTCAAGCCCAGATGCTGCTGCTGGGGAGCCAGAGCCGTATCGGGAGCCCATTCGGTTCTGTTCACTCGGTTCGGGGACCCTTCGTGTGGGAACGTGGAGTGCGCACCACTGACATTGACTCATCCTTCAGCACAGTGGGCCCCCGTCCTGGGCTTGACCCCGCCCCTCACGGCGTCTGTGGTTGAGCAGGTGTGAAGGACACATGACGTGAGTGTGAGAGGGACTTTCAGGGGACGGAGGTCCAGGAGTGGGTGAGCACAGCGAGGGGGCCTCTCTGAGCAGGTGGCAGCTGAGCTGAGACCTGACCGGTGACCAGGGCTTAGCTAGTAGAGAGGGAGGAGTTTCAGGGTCGAGGGCTGGAGCCTGGTGCCTTCTGGGGCTGAGAGGAGGCCACATGGCCCTAGGGAGGGAGCGGTGGGTGAGCCGAGCTGGAGGCCACTCAGGCCAGAGCGGACGGAGTCTCGATGTCTGGGTGTGGGATTTTGGACTCTATCCTGAGAGCGTTGGAGTGTTAGATGGCTTCTAAGGACAAATACTGCAGCTTTGGACCACTGGGCAGTTTACGAGACTGTAGTTCTTCAGGGAGTCAGAAAGCCTGGAGGAGGCAGTCGAGAAGAAAGACTGCACTTTAGCCTCTTTTGTTTTATCATCAGAGGTAAAAATTGGTTGAAAAATAACACGTGGATGTGGCTGTGGTGTTTCTGGAGCCATGCTGGCCGTTCCCCGCCCAGCCCGGCCTAACCACGCTGCCGCCAGCTAGGATCGAAGAAGAATGCTTTTCTGACTCTGATTTGTGTGAAAAACAAAACCTCTAGTTTCTTCACCTCTTTCCCAGTTGGGTAACATTTCCAGTTGTCTAACGGGCGTCACCCACCGGCACACTCCCAGTGCCCAAGGCCAGTACGGGGGGAGAGAAGGAGGACCGTTTTCTGCCGGTAGCAGTGTATCCACAGGCAGCTCAGTCTCGGGGGAGAAGCCCCGCGGGCCCGGGTCGAGCCTCGGCTCTCGCATTTACTGCTTGTCAGACCCTAAGTTTTTCTTCTAACAAGAACGAAGGCCTGTGGAGATGAAGTTTATTGGGATAGAGCATCACCCACTTGTAGGCGCGTCGCCTGGTGCTGCAGGTGCAGCCAGAAGCACAGGGCCAGAGGTGCGCGCAGGAGCCTTACCTGCTCTTGGGGTGTTAGAGCATTTCCTGGCCTTGGTGACAGCTGAACCGAGTCCTCAAGGTCAAGTAAGAGCCGCCACGTGAAGCAAGAGTGGAAAGGCTGGAGGCCTGAGAGACCAAGTGCCCAGCTGGAAGGGAGAGTGGGCAGGCGGGAGTGGCCCCAGAGAAAGCCGGATGGGCGATCCAGGGCCGGACGTGGAAGGCGTGGCGAGTGACGGGCGGATGTGCACGGGAGGCGAGGACCCCTGGCCGAGGGGCAGGGACGGGTTCCGGGTAGTGAGAGGCTCTCGGGTGTCCTGGCTGGAAACTCCAGCAGCCTCGACCTGGGCCGAGCCGGGCGGACGGCAGCGAGTGAGCAGATCCGGAGCTCACGTGGTGGGACCTGGAGGGTGTAGAGGTGGGGTTAGAGTTGAGGGAGATGGAGCGCACGGGGTGGCGTCGGCCGCTTGGCATCGGGGTAGTAACGGCGACCTCGTCTGCCCCCCACTCCCCGCCCCCGGAGTTGGGCCGTGAGGGTCACGTGGGAAACCGCGTTGCTGAGCGTAGGGCACGCGCGTGTGTACGCGTGTGTGTACATGTAGGTTACCATTTCGAGTCAGGGTGCTGTCCAGCTGCAGCGAATGGGAAACCTGACGAATGGGGATTTAGGGGGACTTGTCTCGTGACAGGCGGTTCGTGGCTGGCGAAGCTGCTCATCGGTGCCGTTGAGGGACCCACTCTGTCCCCCATCCCTAGTGCGTTAGCTTTTCTCCTCGGCCAGCTGCCTCTGGGACTGGCCCCCACAACCAGGAAGCCTTGGCCGTGCTCCGGAGCTCAAGCCAGGTTCCACGGCCACCCCGGCTAGCGGGGAGTCCGCGAAGGGAGGCGAGCGTCGCAGCTGCCGGGGAGCCGCCCTCAGCACCGGGTCTGTGGGGAAGGAGGACTTGGAACAGCACTGGGTGTGCAGCCCGCCCTGTCACAGCTGCCAGAGCCACGTGGTCGGAGTGATTGGGATCTGCCGCTTTCTGTTAAATCAGCCATCAGAGAGTGGGGTGACTTTGTCCTCTGTTTATCTGCTCTGTGGACCTGCCTTTCCTCAGCCCGGCCTCTGAAGGTCTCTGAGGTCGGCCACGCCTCGGACACCAGCCACTCTGCTCTTCTGTGTTTGCGGAAAGGCCTAGTTTCAATACAGATGAATAATTTGCAAAGTTATCTTTGCAAATGAGGGTCCCAGACCTTGGCTGTAGGGAATGAGGTAGCCAGAAGCCAAAGGAGGCGTCCATAAAAAGCTAATGACCTCATTTCAGGATGCGTGTCCAGCACATTTGTTTACTCATTTCCCACTCATGAGCAAATGAGCCAGGAGTAGCGAGAGTTTTGTTTTTTAAGACTTGAGACTTTGGGACAACGGGAGCCCTCACCGTCCCGGGAGGCATGAGTGCCCAAGCGCCTGTGTGCGTGCGGAAGGCGTGTCTTGCAGAATCGGGCGTCGTGAAGACGGTTGGGGGATGAGCACACGTTTCCTCCCCGAAGCGGCCGCCTGGGCTGTGCGGCTGTCGTGTGTCTGCAGCCGGTGCGGCAGGCGGTGGGAGCGGTGGGCGGAAAACCGCAGGGCGGGACGCACTGGCAAAGCCGCGGGAATTCCGTGATCACGGCGGGATCCCGCAAAGCGGTCACAGAGGCTGTGACTCTGTGAAATCCCATTCGTAAAGTCCCGCACCGTGCCAGGTGTCCTTCGAAAGTACAGAAGTCGTGGTAATCGGCAGCGTCCTGCCGGGGTGGAGGCCGCGCGTGTCTCCACGCTGGGGCCGATGCCGCTTCCCCATCTGCGAGCTGCTCTCGGGGCTCCTCCTGTGATTCTGACGTCACACCATGGGCGGCGGTGATGAGCGGGGTTCGGGTCCAGCCTCCTGGAGCGGATCTGAAAGGACTTTGCACGACGGGCTGGGGTTTGGTGCCAGCGGGGACAAGCGGAGCCGGCTCGCAGGGGAGCAGGGAGGCGTGAGAGGCCACAGAGGCAGCCGTGGAGTCAGGGGTGCACCTGCACCTCCAATTCAGGGGTCTCTCAGAGGCCAGGAGGCAGATGAGCACATGTCCATTAGAGACTGCAGTCTCCTGACTCATCCCCGGAGCCCAGAGAAGGCATCCCCCGTGGGGCCACCTTAGAGGGTGCCCCGCCGTCTCCGCCTCTTCACCGAGCTCTGCACCTGTTTGCCGAGTCCCTCCTGCCTGCTGGGCGTGGGCTGTGCAGCTGTCAACAAGCAAGACCAGTGTCCGGTTCTCCCAGGATTTATGTCCTTGGCAGCGGGTGTGGGAGAGCAGGTGGACAAGTGATCAGCGAGACACGTGGACTGGCCTCCTGGGGCTCTTGGAGCCTGCGGCTCGCCACCTGTCCTTTGAGGCTCAGTCCCCCCGTGCCCTCACTGGGGAGGTATCTCTAACTACTCCCACCTCCTCCTTCGCTGTCTGGATTAAACGCGTTCGAGAAAGAGGGAAAAAGCAGCTTCAGATGAACCGCGTTCTGCGCTCCATCTCCGGTGGTGACTTCCAGGCTGCCTGTGGAGTGTTCTCGACAGATGTGGGCACGGTCTCCCCCTGCGCCCTGTGCGCCTCCCCTGGGTGGCACTGCGTCCTGGGTTTGGCTTGGTGAGCTCCCTCCCACAGCACTCAGCTCTGCTTGACTGGGGCAGCGGCTAGCAGTGGGAGACGGGACGGGGGTGGCCCCCCCCCGATGCCCCGCAGGCCGCCCTGCAGGCCCTGGGTCAGCGCGCCGTGCTGTGGGGCAGTGCCTGCGGATCTGGGGAGCCGGGACTGACGGGGCCGGGCCGGCCGGCATCAGAGCCTGGGAAATGCACACTGGAGTCTGGAGCTCGCTGGGAGTTGCCCGGCAGGCATTTGGAAACTCCAGAAGGAGCAGAGGGCGTGTTCCAGCGAAGCCTTCGGGCGCAGGCTTCTCCCCCACGGCAGCTGCAGGCTGGGGCGTGGTCCGGGGTCCGGGTCCAGGTCCGGGTCCCACCCTAGAGTGCAGGCTGCGTCCGGATGCCGATGTGCGGGCGTGTGCTGAGGGGAGGCCAGTGGCTCCACTCGTAACTAAGCAAATCTCACCCGGTCTTTTAAAAACCCCAAACCAGACAAATATAACAATAATAGCAAAACCGAGGACAAGCTGCTTTTTCACAGCACATAATGACTTCACCAGAGGATCTTTTTCCCCGACAGCCTCCCTGGCCTCTCGTCTTTTCCCTCCCCCCAGCCCCAGGGCCCCGGACTTCGCCAGGAAGCATTTCCGGTGTGGCCTGAGGACAGGTGCAGGTCGCGTTGTCTTTGTCACACAAAGCCTTCGGCAGTCTGCCCCCGAGGGGCCATCCCCCTGCCGCCAGCCCACACAGGAAGAGAGGCTGCAGTCGGCTGTGCGGTTCCTGGTGTTTGCTTCCTGGCTTGGCTTAGGACTGAGGCGCTTTGCCTGCAAGGGCCACAGGGAAGGACCCAGCGCGGGCAGCCGCGGGCCTCTTCACCCTCCTGCCGCCTCCTCGCCCGCCGGCTGCTGGCACACGCACCCCCCAGTGCAGGGCGCCCCGTCCAAAAGGTACGGCCGCTGCGCCCGCGTGGCGCGGGTCCACCTCAGGGCAGGTGGCCGCCTTCCGGCCCTCACCCCGGCTCGTGGGTCCTGACGAGCGGAGCAGGTGGAGGACAGCGCCCCTCTTAGCGGTGTTCAAACTCGTTTTCTGTTTCCTTCCTGGCACTTTTTTTCCGTATGAAATCGAGGGGGGCACCCGTATGTCAAAGCGTAGAAAGGGGCGCCACCGTGGGTGCCGCCGAGGGTGGGAGCCCTCCCTCCCCTCCCTCGAACAGTCCCGGGCATCTCCTGGAGCGCCCCCTCCCAGGAGGGGTCCGGACGCCCGGACTCCACACATCTGTGTGCCTGGCTTGGCATTTTGTCACCTGGCGTCTCTCTCCTAGATGCGCCCCCCAGGGCCACAGCCGCGTCTCCCCGTTGCACCCTCAGCACCTCTGCTTCCGTGAGGGTGACTCGACCCAGGAGTTGGGAGTCGTGGCCGTGTGTCACTTCCAGCCGCCTCGACTGGCGCTCGTCCCGCATTCGCAGCCGGGGCCCTCCCGGCTCCCAGCACAGCCTCTTGCTTTTCCTTCCAGAGCTGCCCCCCCCGCCCCCCCACGGCCTGTGCTGACTCTGCTGCCCGGAGCCGAGTTCCCCTGATAGCAACACAGCAGCCACCTTTTCGTGTCACACCGGGACTCGTTTCCCGGTGTGTGGTCAGAGCCCTTCCCACACCACCGCGGTGAGCGGCCAGCCCGCCCAGCGCCAGCCCGTCGTCAGACACCCTATTTGGACACAGATTGCCAGGGCCCTGCCACCCAGGGTTCCCGGAGCTTTGCGTCCTCCGCACAGACGCCCGCCCTAGGCGATGCGGATTGTGTCATGTAATTAGAAAGTCATTTTTTCTTGGACCTCAGTGTTCAGCAGTTCCGTTCTGGTTGGCATTGCCAAGTACAGAGTAGGGACTCTCTGCTGGAGGGAGGTGGAGGTGGCCGTCCTTCGCTGGTTTGAAACAATGTATTCTGCTTACAAACGCCCCCGTCCAGGAGGGAAGATCACTTGGAAGAGTACCAAGTATTTGCAGTTGGATACGTTGTTGTCTAAACTTTTAAAATTAGTTTTTATTATGGGAAATTTGAAACATCTGCAAAGAAAAGGTAACATAGTATCACCCTCACGGTTATTGGGTAGGTTCAGCTATTCACCATCCATCTGGTTTCATTGGTGCGCTCGCCCCCTTAATTTTGTTATTTTTGAAGCAAATAACATGTTATTTTCAGCAAATATTATTTCTTAAGTAACAAAATACTGTTATTTTGAAACAAATCTAGGGCTTTATCTCATGTCAGCCTTCGGCGTTTCAAGAGCTCACCTTTTAGAGCGTTTGGGTGTGAAGCGTGTCACGCTTCTGTGCCGCCTGTGCCTGTGACGTCACCAAGCTAGTCTTCTGTGAAATACACACTTTTCCAGCGTCACTGTTTGCAAGTATTAACAACTCTGTATGAGTTCGTGCTCCCCCACTTTCTTAGAGAAGAGGGAGTGTCGTGGAATCCGATCTGCACTTTGCTCGTTGTACAGCAGCTTCTCCCGGAAGTGGCTCCTTATCGGTTTAGGAGCCACACGACGCAGGAGAACGCAGCCTCCTGGTCCCTGGGCCGAGGCTGTTAGCACTTGGCAGTGTGAAGCACATCGCAGCCTGCCTTTGAGAAACGTGGATCTGCGTTAGATCACAAAACGGTTACGGGACACCCGAGCCACCAGGGATGGTGTTTTTATGTGACGTACATTAAAAATACGCCATGATGTGTGTATATAGATTTTTACGTGGCGTGTCGGTCAGCGTTTCACGGAGGATGTCGAGCTCCGTGTGCAAGCCGAGTGACCTGTGTCTGCCTCTCTTTCAGATTTCACTTCCCCACACCCAAATCCTTCTGCAGAAAAAGCCAGAAATGTCCTAGCCGTGGAAACTGCCCCAGGAGAGCTAGTGGGAGAACAGGCCGCAAGTCAGCCGGCCCCGGGGCACCCGAATTCCATCAATTTCTCTCTGAAGCAGTGGGGCACCGAGCTCAAGTGAGTCTTTGGGAGCCACACGTGACACTGAAGTGGGTGACTTCTGATAATACATGTTATAGTTTTCTACGTGGAGTCATAAAACCAGCCTACCTTTGTGCTGGTCTTTGTCACTTACAAGATGCTTGTGTAGAGTGCCTGTCACATGCCTGAGGCCGGGCCCATGCTTTCACACTTGTGTTTTAACGTAGCCGCCTACTCTGGGAGGCAGGCCCTGTGGTTGGCCTTTTGCAGAGACAGAAACCGGCCCAGGAAAAGTCCTCGTCCAAGTTCATGAGCCTCCCAAGTGACAGAACCAGCTTCTTATCCCTAGGGCCCAGCCCCTTTTCCAGGACCCCAGGCTGCCCGGACCCCACCCTCTGCGTGTACGTAGGCTAGTGAGAGCGGAGGTGGGTTGGTTTTGTTTTCGAGAAGCACTTTATTGAGATATAATTCACATCCCATCCAGTTCACCCATTTAAAACGTACAGTTCAGTGGTTTTTAATGCGTACGCAGAGCTGTACAGACATCGCCATGAGCAGCCTTAGAAGACACCCCCATGCCCCTCAGCAGTCACTTCCATTTCCCCCAGCCCTCCTCCCCGCCCTCCGTCTAGATGGATTTGCCAGTTCTGGACATTTTGTGCAAACGGCATTACACAGTACGGTGGTTTCTGTCGCAGCAGCATCAAGTTCACGAATCTTTCCTTCTCCAGGGTCTGGTCCAATGCGACCCCATCCGCTGTGCGTTCATCCTGGGCCTCGTGGATTTCTTCTGGCTTCCTAAACACGGGGAAGTCGTTACAATAACTTTTAAAGTCCTCATCTACTGGTTTTATCCTTTATTACTTCTGAGTCTGTTTCTGTTGCTGACTTTTCTCCTCAGTGAGTCATATTTTCCTACTTCTTTACATGCCCGGTAATTTTTTGACGGGATGCCTGATATTATGAGTTTACCTTTCTGAGTGCTGGATTTTTATTTTGTATTCCTGTAAATATTCTTGGACTTGGTTCTGGAAGGCGGTTTAATTGTTCGGAAACAGCTTGATACTTTTGAAGTCCCTTTTAAGCTTTGTTGGGAGGGAGGAGAGAGCAGCGTTAGGGGCCACGTTGGTGACGTTTGTTTGAGGAGGAGGTTTCCTGGTCCTCTGGACCAGACTCTGTCCCCGCCCTGTGCACCCTCAGATTGTTCCCTGCCTCAGGTGGCTCTCTCCCCGTCCGTGGGCCGCTGGCTTACACACAGCCCGCTAGCCCTCGCTGGGCACTCGGGGAGCCCTTTGATCTCCGAAGCCTCTGCACAGCCGTCTTCCCGCTCTGTGCCCTGTGAGCTCCGCCCGGGCCCCCGGCAGGCACCGGGCCTGGCCGCAGTCTCCACGCAGCAAGGTGGCAGCGAGGGCTCACCACGTTCGTGTCACGGTCAGGATCGCTGTGCCGCCTGACATGCAGCATCTGAGAAGCGTTGGCTGCGCTCAGTCAAATTTTTAGTTGTTTCGGGAACTGTAAATCCAGTCCCTGGTATTCTGTCTTCACTGGAAGCAGAAGTCCCAGATTAGGTTCTAAAAGTTTTAACGAAATATTTGTAGCAAGTGGGCAAGTGTGGAGCACAGCGGATCGATTTGTGGGTGGCCGCTCCTCAGCCGTGTGATTCTGTCGTTTTTTTTTAAAAAACAAATGAGAACATCGCAGATAGAGTTCGAATCCTCTCTTCTCCAAGATCCTGTTCTGTTCTTGCCATTCACAGAAGTAACCAGTGTCTGTATTTGATAATTATCGTTCACGTGTAGACTTTAAAAATGTGCACGTATGTATGTACGTCCATAAACGCCTATTAGAAGTGCGATCTCAAAGGGTTGAAACCGGATCCTGTTTGTACATGTCATTCTTCAATTTTCTTCCCTTCGTTCAGCATTTAAAAAGTGTTTATTCACATCATGCGTGTAGCTGTAGCTGGAAAGTGCGTTGCACAGAGATGTCTTCGCTTTGCCCGCTGGCTTACCCTACACGCCCTCAGGAGTGCCTGCCACACAGCACAGCAGGCACACAGGAGGTGTTTCCCGAGTGAACGCACCCATCTTCAGCGACGTGCAGTGTTGGAGTGTGTGAACAGGCTTCGGTTTGCTTACGTTTCCCTGCCGATGGGTGTTGGGGTTGTGTGTGCGTGTGCGTGTGCGGCTGCGGGCACCTCCCATCGTACCTTAGGCTCCTGGCTCCCTCTCCATGTCCCCGCCGACGCCGGATCCCATCCAAACTCTTCGTTTTTGCCAAACCTGTACATGTGAAATTGTGTCGTTTTACAATGAAAAAAATAATAACGCAGTTCGTTTTCCCCAATAGAAATTCCATGTATTCCTTCCGCCCCGGGAGAGGGCATGACAGTCGGAAGAGCGTGTTCTACACCAGCGAGGAGTGGGAGCTTCTGGACCCGAGCCCGAGGGACCTGGAGGAGTCCTCGGCACAGGAGGACAGGAGGAAGCAGACCCCCGAGGGAAACAAAGGTGCGGCTTCTGCTTCCTGTCCCCTCGCTGCCGTGGGCTCACACTGGGGACGCCGGAGCAGGCCTTTCCAGTGGCGTGAGGCCCGGCGGGTTCACGTGCTCTGTGTGGGCGATCGAACAAAGGCCTGAAAAATCGGATGTTACAAGACACAGATCCCTGTGTAGCACTTAAACTTTTTCAGAAGCTAGAACCTCAATGGTGCTCTCTGAGGAAATACTGATGTTAAAACTCGTTATTGCAGAAACTCGTACGCGAGAGTAGGCTGCGCGGTGTCGCAAGTTCTGGTGTCCTGGCGCCAGCGTCCACGGCTCTGACCTTGCGGTCTGCCTCATTTCCTCCACGTCGCCCCTGCCCTCCCGCCTCTGCCCGCCCCCACCGTCGCCTGGCCTGTTTGAAAGCAAATGCCAGATACCAGTCCGTTGCATCTGCAACTCTGTTCGTGGACGACTCTTTCACAAATTTCAGCCGCAGAGTCATGATTATACCTGGGAACAGTTGCAGCCAGCCCCGAGTGTTGCCTCACCCCCTCGTTTGTGGCCTGCAGACGTGGTCCGCGGCTGTCTGCTCGGGCCTCTCTTCTCCCTCCCCCGTTGCTGCGCTTGCTGAGGAAGCGGGGCCTCCGTGCCAGGGCCTTTGCTGGTGGCGTTTCTGTGGGGCAGCTTAACGGCGCCCACACCTCCGTTTCCTGCGTGCGGTCGTCAGAGCAGAGGCCGGGAGGGGCCCATAGGGTGCCGCGTGTTGCCTGCTGCACCGTGTCTGGCTTTCTCACTCGGTCATGTGAGGATGGATCAGGGTTTAGGGTTGTCGGCCTGACCCGTTCATAACAGTTCTCCATCTTTCTCGTGCCTGATGCTTTTAGCAGCCATTCACGGTCCTACATCTGTTCATCCCTTCAGGGAATATTGATGTTTTAAATGTAGACTGACGAGAAGCGATTTTGAGGTTCTGCTTCACACTCGGTTCTAGCGTGAGGCGGGATTTCGGGGCGTCTTTATTGGGTGAGCGAGCATTTACTGAGGAAATGTCCTGTTCCCTGGGAGAGGACCACCATGACTTGCTTGGAGGGGGAGCTCGCCTGTGTCCCGCAGGATGGGGGTGTGCGACACAATGTGACAGGCGTGGGGTGAGTGTGCTTTGTTACCAGCTGCCCGGCAGGGCGGTGGGAGCACACCCAGGAGCGGCGGAGCGGGGCTCCTGAGACCGCGGCGTGGGCCCCGGCTTCTGGGAGGCTGCGGGAAGGGACGGAAGTGGGCAGGGCTGGGAGGAAGCCTCGGAGGGCGGAGTGAGGGGAGGGATGGGCACCCCCAGGTCCCTCGGAGCAGCCTGGCCCTTTGAGGGGGAGCTGTGCTGAAGACACAGAGGGACAGAGGTGTCGCCGGCTCCGATCTGCTGGATGCACTGGCCTGTCCTGCAGCGGCTCCGGGAACCGGCCCGCCCCCTGTGCCGTTCTGGGAGGCAGACTGCCCTTCCTCGGGTGTCCTTGTATTGCTGCGGAAACATTTTCATTGAAGAATGACAGACAGAGAAGTCCCCAAATCAGGGCCATGTCGTAGCTCGCTGGATTGTCGCTCAGGGACAACACCCGTGTAGCCGGCACTCAGGTCGGAAGCGGGGAGGCCCCGGCCCCCAGGTGCCACCCCCTCGGGTAACCACTGGCCCCCTCCTCACGGCACAGATTTGTTTGGCCTGTTTTCTCACTTTATGTAAATGGGATGTATATAGCACGTACTCGTCGTGTCTCCCCTCTGTATTTCGAATTTGCATGTATTCGAATCCACCCGTGCTGTTTTATTTAGATCCCTCAATGTTTTTAAATACTCGTTTTTAAGGAAGAGAATACAGTCAAACTTTAAAACACGTGTTTATAATTTCTAAAACATACACTTGGGTTTTTTGGTTCATTTCTTTCTTACTGTGGACAGATTAGCAGAGATCAGCCAGGGGTCCTTGGTTGGTCTGCGTCGTGCCGTCCAGCTTCGCAGGGTGGCCCAGGCAGCGGCCATGCCCCTCCTTGGCCCCGTGTCCCAAAAGTACCCGAAAGGGGAAAACGATGGTGTGAATGTGGGGGTGTCCAAGGTTCTGAAATAAGTTTCGGAAAATAAACTTAACACGACCAAAGAATCTCAGGGGAGCGATAGGCTTCGTCGCTCGCTCCGCACCGCCGTCGGTGGGCCGTCTGTCATTCTTCGTCCGTCTTAAGGCGAAGATCGAGCAGCCACAGCGTGTGCTTTCAGGGTGGCCACGTGAGAACCTTGCGGGGAGGCCGGGGTTGTGCCTGGCTCGGCCTGGCCGCAGTCGAGCGTGGCGGACGCAGACGCGTCGCCGGGGCTGAGTGCAGGCGGCTCGGAGGTGTGTCTCGTCCGAGTTCCCAAGAGGAAGACTTGTCCTGCCCTTAAAAACAAGCTTTGTTTTCTCGCAGGAGCGACTGGCTCGGGATTTCCCTTTGATTTTGGACGTGCTCCTTACAAAGGAAAGCGCCCTTTGAAAGACATGATCGGATCGTACAAAAATCGTCACAGTAGCGGTGACCCTTCGACCGAGGGGACATCGGGCAGTGGCGGTGCCGGCAAGCCCGCCTCCGAGGTGCAGCTGCAGGTCCAGAGCCAGCAGGAAGAGCTGGAACGACTGAAGAAAGACCTGTCCAGTCAGAAGGTACCTTTTCCCCCTCACCCTCCGCTCTCGTCCCCCACGCAGGCGGCCGGGCCGGGCCGGGGCACGTCCTGGCTCCCGTGTATCTCTGAGTCCTCTTTCCCAGAGGGTCCTTTTCCCCTGAGAGTTTTATGGTCAGTGTAGCCATGGCCTCTGTCCCGGGCCCTGCCACTCTGCTCCATCATTTGTTCAGAGACATGCGAACGCCCAAGGAGGGTCAGCGGAGGGTGTCGTCTGCCCCACCCACTCCCGCCGACACCCGGTCCCCGTGCGCCTCAGCCCCGAGTCCACGAACAGGGGTCGAGTGCCTTTCCACAACCTCCAACGGCAGCCCCCTTCTGAGCCGGTGGGACCCGCCCGCCCTTGGCTGCTCGGCGGACCCATGAGCTCTGCAGCTCAGAGTCCTCTTCCCGGCGACCGCTTACCCAGCGCCACGGCTCACTGCAGCGCGTGCTCCTCATTTCCTGTTTCCTGCGGCTGTTCTCTGTGGACAGTCTTCATGGAGTACGTTTTTTTTTTTTTCTTTTTTATTTTTGAGATTCTTCAAGAGGAAGTTTGGCACTAAAACGTTTCCAGTAACGTGTCTGCCTTTCCTCAAACCCCAGGGGCCGCTCGTTGCCGAGTGGTCACACTCTGCTTCCCCTCCCTCCCCCGCCCTCCCTCCCGTCCCGCTGTTGGGCCCAGGAGCTGGTGCGGCTGCTGCAGCAGACGGTGCGGTCGTCCCAGTACGACAAGTACTTCACGAGCAGCCGGCTGTGCGAGGGGGTCCCGGAGGACACGCTCGAGCTGCTGCACCACAAGGATGACCAGATCCTGGGCCTCGCCAGCCAGCTCGAGAGGTTCGGCCTGGAGAAGGAGAGTCTGCAGCAGGAAGTGAGGACGCTGAAGAGCAAGGTGGGCGAGCTCAACGAGCGGCTGGGGATGCTGATGGAGACGATCCAGGCCAAGGACGAGGTCATCATAAAGCTGTCGCAGCAGCTCAGCGACTGCGAGGGCGGCGCGTCCTCTCCCACCTGGGCGCCCACCTCCCCCGTGGCCGCCCCCGCCGGCCGGGACCAGCTGGAGCTGGACAGGCTGAAGGTGAGAGCGGGCCATGGGCTCCGACGACCGGGCCAGGAAAATTTCAAACCCCTCTGAACAGTCTCTGTCCATCGACGTCAGTTCAGGCCGACCGGCCTCAGGGAGGTAATAGCGGGACAGCGGAGCCGCTGTGCCCGACGGGACTTCCGGTCCCGTGGTGACCAGCCTGCTGGGCAGCGTCCTTGGCAGTGCAAGGCAGTCCCCTGGCGCTGCCATCCCTCCGACCCTCCCAGCCCGCTCCCCTCTCTGGCTCTGAGACACCGAGCGGTCCGTGTACGCAGCCTTAGGGCTCCGTCATTCCGCGTGGCCCGCAGACGCTGCGTCTCGGCCCCAGGGGTCAGGTCGGGGAAAACCGCCACCATTACAGAAAGCTGCTTCCCAGTCCCCATCATCTCGGCGGAGTCCCTCCTGACTCCTCCTGCCCCAGAGGTTCACGGGAAGGTGCCTGACAATCCGCTTTCGGCTCCTCAGGACCCGCTCCCACTTGGCAGGGCTGTGCGGCGAGGCAGTAAAATAGCGATCCTGTCCAATGATTAATTAGTCAACGTTCAACCCGTGTGACTCGATGGTTTTTTTCCCCCCCAACAGGATAATCTACAGGGGTACAAAACCCAAAACAAGTTTCTGAATAAGGAAATTTTGGAACTGTCCGCTCTGCGGAGAAACGCAGAGCGAAGAGAGCGTGATCTCATGGCCAAGGTGGGTCCCGGCGGGGGCCCCCCACGGACATGCGGGGGGGGTGTGGTCAGCGGCCCCAGAACAGCCTCGGAATGCACAGCTGTGGCTCCCCACGTCCGCGCCTGGAGCGGGGTTCACGGGAAAACGTGAGACACGGTTCCGAGTCCCCACGTTCGGGCCGTTTGGGCTTTGGCGAATGCTGCTGGGCCGCGTGAGTTTGTTTCTCACGTGTAAACAGGGCTGGTGAGGACGGCGCGTCCCTCCTGAGCCCGACGGGGTTGGTGCGAGGGTCAGATGTGGTTGTGGCTGCAAAGTGGACGTCACAAACACTGGAGTGAGCGAATGAAGTTCAGTGACACTCACGTTAGCAGTGACCTCACCTGCCTTCCGAACCGCCCCGTCTCCCCACACCTCCTTCCTGCATGTTTTCCAGGGGTGTATTTGATTTGTCTGATGAGGTGGCAGAGGGGAGCTGGTCCTGGGTCACGGCCCTCCGAAGGTGTCGAAGTAGCATGGGGTAGCCTAGCCGCTCATGGCCCATGCGCCAAGGGCACTCAGTTTGACCTCAGTAATGGGCGTGTGGCCTGGTTCCTGCTGCTCACCTCACCCCTGTCCACAGCTGGCGTGTCGGCATCCAGACGTCTGCTGTGCCAGGCCCCCTAGAAGGAAGGGGGCCAACGGCGGGCCACTTTAGACAGGACAGGGGCCTGCAGCATAAACGAATCTCTCATTTCTGACTCAGTGTCTCTGGCTCCCTTCCTAGTAGTTTTCGGCTTGTCATTCATCGACTGCTCGTGGCACAGGCTTGCTTTTCCTGTGTCTCCGTCTGCACAGAGGTAACCGCCACTTTCTCTGCAGTATTCCAGCCTAGAAGCCAAGCTCTGCCAGATAGAAAGTAAATATTTGATCTTGCTGCAAGAAATGAAGACACCGGTTTGCTCGGAGGAGCAGGGACCAGCCCGGGACGTCATAGCCCAGCTGCTGGAGGACGCGCTGCAGGCCGAGGGCCCGGAGCAGCCGGAGCAGGCGTTCGTGAAGCCTCGTCTTGTCAGGTACGGTGCCGGCGACTGTGTGTCTGACGCCCCCCTTCCTCAGCAGCAGTAGCGATTGGTTCACGGGGAACTTTACACAGCCCTGCATCACACACAATGCTCACGATCCTGCCGAGTCATGAGAACAGATCAGCTCACCGTTCTTGCCGTGATGACCCAGTGATGGAGCTGGGGCTTTCGATTCCGAGACCTTCCTCCCCCATCCCACGCCAGGCCACACGGTGGCCCTGGTTCTGGTCCCGCTGCAGGCGGCCGGTCCTCGCGGGCAGGAGCCTTCCCCTGAGACGCGCGCACCCTCGGGGGGTTCCAACCACGGGGGCCCCACTCGGGGACTGGGCCCCCTTTGTAAGAGGGACGCTTCGGTCACCTCACTCTGGTTCAGAACTCGCCGAGAGTCTGACGCCAGCCATGAACACACTTAACGCCACCACGCACTTGGACACACACACGGCACTATGTGCGGTTGTCGGAAAATTGCAGTCTGGAAGCCTGTGGTGGTTCTTGGCTTGAGAACCTTCACGTCCAAGTTTCTGAAAAAGGATTTTCCTAAACTGCTAGAGCTAGGAGGGTCTGCGGGTTCCCTGCGCCCCGCCCCACCCCGGCCCCAGGCAAAGCCTGGCCTCAGGCGCACACAGGCTGCGCCTTCTCTGTGCCGTGGCTGTGGCCACATTGCCTGGGCCACCTGCACGACAGCTGACAGCTGACATGCCGTCGGGGTGCGGTCAGCACCGTCGTGCGAGCTGCCGCCGAGGTGTGCGCGGGAGCCGCGGCAAGGGGCTTCGCGTGCCGTGCCCGGCGACGTGGTGTGTTCGTCCTCAGTCCACAGACACGGAGGCTGGGGCCGGGGCGCCGCAGGGACCCGCCCAGAGTCACCCAGCCGGAGCGGAAGGGCGACGCCCCCGCCCGCACAGCCCGCTCTGGGGGTGCCGCGTCGTCTTTTTCCTGCGTCTTGGGCTCTTTTCGTGCTGTGTGTTTTCAGCCGTTACGCAGAAGTGGAACAATGACTCTGTTCAGCGACTTGGTGTAACTTCCGATCGCGGAAGATTCCGGACGTGCCGAGTAGCAAGCAGAGTCCGCGCCCTCTGCCGGCGCGCCCCGGCCTCGGCAGTCCTCAGTGCTTGCGGTCCTTGTTCCCACCGCCCCCCGGGAAGGTTGCAGAGCAAATCCGGACGTGACATTTCACTTTTTAACACTTCGCGAGCATGTCTAACTGGCGGCACTTCCTCACGCTCTCACCTCCCCACGTTCCTGCCCTTTTCTGCTCTTCCGTTCCCTTCCGAAACCGTCCACGCGACGCGTGCCTCCCATGCGGTTCTCACCGTCCGCGCGTCTGCTGCGCCCGCCCTCCCTGCCACGGTGCACGTGCCACCTGCCTTCCTCTTCCACTGTCACAGGCGCCCGTGCTGACGCGAGGTCACCGGGTGACCCGGGACGACTGCCTGTCTTAGGTCCTGTACCTGTCACGCCATCCGCAGTGTCCCTCCGCCGCGTCCTGTTCGCAGCGTGGTCCCAGGTCCCAGGGCTTAGGCGTGGACGTCTCTGCAGCTGCCGTTCCGCCCACCACTTCATCCCGCACGTCTCCCAGATATCCTCCTTCCTGCCTTTTCCGGTTTTAGGAGGGTGTCTCTCTGACAAATTCGTGTATCTGTGCGATACGTAAAGACAGACGTGTCTGTGTTAACGTAGCCAAAGTTATCAGCCTTTTTTTGTGGTGTCGCTCGTATTATCTTCTGCGCTTTCCACCTTTTCTCTTCCTGGATAGCATCGAAAAGAGATCCGATGTAGTCTTTTTCCACGTGGGTAGCCGATTGCCCCCACGCCGCCGATGGAGAACGTCCTGTCCTCACGGAGCTGGAATGCCGGCTCACGCAGCAACGTGCCGGTGACACCTGGGCTGGTGCCCAGCTTCTCTTTGCCGCCGTGTTGGTCTTTCCGCCGAGATCGCGTCGTTCATGTCTCCCTTTGCTTTTCTCCACAGCGAGTATGACATTTATGGGTTTAGGACTGTCCCCGAGGATGACGAGGAAGAGAAGTTAGTCGCCAAAGTGCGAGCCCTGGACCTGAAGAGCCTGCACCTCACCGAGAGCCAGGAGGTGTCCACGGGCGTCAAGTGGGAAAACTACTTCGCCAGCACGGTGAACCGGGAGATGACGTGCTCGCCGGAGCTGAAGAACCTGGTCCGGGCAGGCATCCCGCACGAGCACCGCTCCAAGGTGTGGAAGTGGTGCGTGGACCGCCACGCCCGGAAGTTCAGGGACGGCGCCGAGCCCGGCCACTTCCAGGCCTTGCTGCAGAGGGCGCTGGAGAAGCAGAACCCGGCCTCCAAGCAGATCGAGCTGGACCTGCTGCGGACGCTGCCCAACAACAAGCACTACTCCTGCCCCACCTCCGAAGGCATCCAGAAGCTGCGCAACGTCCTGCTCGCCTTCTCCTGGCGGAACCCGGACATCGGCTACTGCCAGGGCCTCAACAGGTGCGTGCTCGCCCGCAGGTCGCGCCTGCCTGCCTGCCTGCCCGCCTGTCGGCCGGGTCACCTGCAGGCAAAGCCCGCGGGGCCTCTGAGCTGAGCTCGGAGGACGTGGCACGGAGGTCTCACAGAGATCTGCCCCCAGGTGGCCGCCTGGCCCTGGGCCTCGCATGCCTGGTGCCGTGCGCTGTGTCTGCCCTGTCTCTGCTCACCGTGGGCATCGCGGTGCATGCTCACATGCCTCTCTGTCGTGAAAGAGGACGACGGGGGTCAGCGAGGACGTGGCAGCTCTGCGTGCGCTCCGGGACGCCTTGTGCGTCAGCTGACACGCATCGCGGCTGCCACGGCCTTCGCGGTCCTCGCCGTGCCGACCTCTTGATGTCCCTGCCTCTGAGGCGAGCCTGTTGCAGGAAGAACAGCGTCGACCGGAATGTCGCTCGCTGAGACCTGAAAGCCGTGCTTTCCGGGAAGTCATCGCCCGTGGGAACAGGGTGGCATCTCTGCCCGAACGGAAGAGGGACTCGGGCTGCTCCTCTGGGGTCCCCGCTGAAGAGAACGCCCGTGACCAGGGGCCTGCCTGAGAAAGCAGCCTTGTTTTGCTTGGTCCACACCGCATGCTCGGCCTGGAATCCTGGGCTGGGACACCCCGGAAGCCCGAGGGGCCTGCGGGGCCAGGCACACGCACGCTGCCGCGGTTGTCACAGACTCGGCTCTTCCACGTGCTGGCAGGTTCCAGAAAGTCCAAGTTCTCCGCCTTCCCACTCCGGTCGCCATAGGGCCGCTGAATTTTCAATCTTACTGGAGTTTTTATTTCGACGTATTTTGTGCATGCCTCTGAGAACCCGAACTTTCGTGGGAGACCGCTAGCCTTTCGCAGTGACTCCGGCCACCGTCCCGACAGCCCCCGAAGGCTCTGCTGCTTCAGCCTCGCTCCTGTCCGTGGCGTCCTCGCGCCGTGGGGTCGGCGTCTGTGCCCGCGTGTCCCGTGCGTCCACACGTTTCCGCGCTCCAGCCCACTCACGCCCTGGTCCACCTCCCCCAGCTCTTTTTTACTTAACTTCACGTTAGATGAGTTTGTTATAATTTTACCTATGGAAGGAAAAACAGGCAAAGCCACATCTGAGAGGCGGTGTTGGGGGCTGTCCCGGGAGTGCTGCCCGCGAGCTCCGGGCCAGAGGCCGGGTCGTTGTGGAGAAGCTTCCTCTGCTGCTTCCCTTCCTCCCGCCCCGAACGCCCGTCACTCCAAGCCACGCCGGGGGCGGCTACATAATCAACCTCTCGACTAGTGACTAGCGACAGCGGAAGCGGCAGCCCTCGCCGGCTCCAGCGCGCCCGGCCTCCCCGCTCGGCCGCGCGCACGGCGCCCTTTCGTGTGTCAGGCAGAGCGGCGTCAGGATCGTGTCGTCTCCTCCATCACCTCTGGGCTTTTCATGTATAGAAAGATTAGCTGGAACTTCTCGAACGACAAACTCAGAATTGACTACGTTAGCAACAGTCTCATAATGAAAACTTTTTTTAAAATGAGGCTGCTCAGTCGTGGGAAACAGTCCCATCGCCATTGAACAAAGCCCGCGGAAGGGGTGGGGGCAGAGACGGGGCTGTGCTTCCCGTGCTGCGGGACATGGCCGCGAGGGGCACCCCCGTCCCCCGCAGGAGACCGGTCGGGGCCTCGGGAGGACGGCGCGGGGCTGGCGCTCACCTGTTCCCCCTCGGTGCCTAGGCTGGTGGCGGTGGCCCTGCTGTACCTGGAACAGGAGGACGCCTTCTGGTGCCTGGTGGCCATCGTGGAAGGCTTCATGCCCCGGGACTACTACACGAAGACGCTGCTGGGATCCCAGGTACGGGGCCGGAGGCTCCGCGGTGCCTCGTGGGCGCGCGGCTGGGGTGGGCGCCCCATGCGGGCTTCGGCCCCGCCCGGCCCGGAAGAAGGTGCGCAAGGCGGGCGGCCTCCGGCCTCCGCGGCAGGCCGCTGTCGGTGAGCCGGTGAGTGCGGGCCGGGCGCCGATGCCCAGGCCGGCAGAGGGGCTCTTGGGCGCGGCGACGATAAAGCAGCCCGCAGCGGCCACCGTGGCCACCGCTGCTCGGGTCTCTCCTCCAGCCAAGTCCTGCCCGAGAGCCTCTGTCCTGGCCGCCGCCGTGCCCATGCCCCGCTGCATCTTCTGCCCGGCGTGCGCCAGCCTGGCCTCCTGCTCACAGGGTCCCCCACCCCCCCGCCCGGCCCCCGGGTTGGCCCAAGCAGGAGACGAGGACGCCGGGGAGGAGGCGAAGGCGTTTCTCCCGCTCTCCCTCGTGGGCTGTGCCCGGCAGTGGACGCCTCTCCTTCACAGCACGGCGTCCGAGGGACCCCCCGCTCTAGCCTGGGGGTGGCCCCCTGCCCTGCCTCTGCCCCGGGCCACCTCTCCATCAGCCACTTGGCTCTCAGCTCTTGTCACTGGGGTGACCATCTCCCTGGGTAAAGTCCCTTTGTCCTCACGGTCTGGAGTGGTCTCCGAGTTTTACTTTCAAGTTGCATCTGCCATTCATAAGCGGCCGGGCCAAGGGCCCCATGGTCAGCGGAAGCCAGGCCCGCCCTCCCGCAAGCCGTACCATCTCTGTGCCTCAGTTTCCTTATCTGTAATTTGCACGTCACACCCCCCTCAGGAGAGTGTTCGAGGCTGAATTCAGATGACTCGTTAAAGGAGTTTAACATGATGTTTAGAACCCTGTCAGAATTCCGCGAAATGATTAATATTATTATAGGCAAAAACGAAAGGCCTATTTTAAATACGTGGATTTAAGATAAAACGTGTATCACGCTGTCACATAAACGTAGACGCAAACACTAGGGAGACTGTCTCCCCGACACACACACGTCGTGAACGTGATAGGTGCTCAGTAAAGAGAAGAAGGTGAGTGTCATCTGCCCAGCCGCTGGACAACCACTCCCTGCCCCTTCCCACCACCCCGATACATTCAGGGGTCCAGACCAAGGGCACGCTGTGCCCCAGCTGGTTCCCGTTACAGCACGTGCGTGCTCCCACGTCATTACACACTTTTCCACCATCACGATCAGTGGCCATGATGCTCCGTAGGCTGACCGTGTGCTGCAGCTGACCATCCTCCTAAGATGACATTGCAGTAGGCTGTCCTACAATGGGGACGGTGCTGTGCGTTCCCTGTCAAGCCGCCTCCTGCCTGGACCAAGGCCCGAGCCGGCGTTCCCCGGCTGGCTGCTGCACGCCTGCACCTCCGCCAAGCCGCGGGCAGCTCGCGAGCGAGGCACCGTCTGCCACCTGGCCGGGAGGAGGGCCGTGTGCGGGGCCTCTCCCGCTTCAGGGCCAGCTCGCAGGTCCCTGCCTGTCAGGCACCTTCAGCCCAGACCCTGCAGGTGTGGTGAATCACGTGGCCATCACTCGGTCTTGCGGTCAGCTGTCCCTCTCCCTTGCCAGTTTACATCCCCTTAAAGGCAGCCTCTGGTCCCCGTTGTCTCTGGTCCCAGCACTGGCCAGTGCCGGGCGGGAAGCACGTGCAGATACGCAGCTGTCATTTCAGTGTGGAGACGAGAAACGGCAGCCGGAGACAGGCACCGTCACTAGTGACCGAGGCTGACGCTGCCCAGGGCAGCAGCGGGGCTTCCGGGGGGACCGGGCACGTGGCCCTGGCCCACCCAGGCCACCCAGCTGCTGAGCGAAAGAGCCGAGCTTAACGCCGGGCCGCCCGACGCTGGGCTTCGCCACCCTCACTGCCCCAGCCAGCCCAGGGAGACTGCTGGGTGGACGTGGTGACATCTCACTTCCGCTCTGGCCCAGGGGCCGGGTTGGGGGCCCTTTGAAGCAGCACACGCCGTGCTCACGTGTGGCTGGGCAGGGCTGGTGGCCCCGCAGGCTCAGTGCCACCAGCCCTGGGCACTCGGGGCACAGGAGCGGGTTTCAGGCCAAGGGCGCCTGTCCCCTGCCTGTGGAAGGGTGACGGCCCCAGGCATTCGGTGAGCACCTGCAGCGTGCGAGGTCAGGGCCCAGCGGCTCGCTCCCAGCTGAGCCCCACGCGCACCCGGAGCCGCCGGCCTCCCGTGCGCCGCCCGCCCCGTGGCGGACGCTGACGCCGCCCCCTGCGCCGCCCGTCCAGGTGGACCAGCGGGTGTTCAGAGACCTGGTGAGCGAGAAGCTGCCGCGGCTCCACGCCCACTTTGAGCAGTACAAAGTGGACTACACCCTCATCACCTTCAACTGGTTCCTGGTGGTGTTCGTGGATAGCGTCGTCAGCGACATCCTCTTCAAAATATGGGACTCTTTCCTGTACGAGGGACCAAAGGTGGGTGCTCCCTGGGTGGCTGTGATTCGGACCCTCGCTTGTTTGTTTCAGTAGTCGAGATAAAAATTGCCTGGAGGTGGGGCTTCCCAAGAGCTGGTTTTGATTTTACTGGAAACGATTTCCGGTTCTGTGTCCCTGCCTGGCGAAGCGTGAGCTGGATGTGGGAGGGTCCCTCAAAGCCGCTTCCCCACGAGGACGTTCTGGTCGTGGCTGGAGCGTTGCACAGCACCACAGTCCACTTTTCTGTCAGATGGGGCCCTGACTGTACCCGTGGGGACGTGCCTCGGGTCACGCGGCCGGCTGCCCCGGCCCGGGAGGCCTGTCCACCCCAGCCGCCGTGGCGCTTCTCTAAGCACAGACCCCTGTCCTTCCCACAGGTCATTTTCCGTTTCGCCCTGGCGCTTTTCAAGTACAAGGAAGAGGAGATCCTGAAATTGCAAGATTCGATGTCCATATTCAAGTACCTCCGGTACTTCACTCGCACGATCCTTGACGCGCGGTGAGTCCTGGGGGTTCCCCACCGTCCACTCCCTGCCCCCTCAGGCTCAGTGAGCAGGCGAGGAAGGAACGCGGCCTCCAGGGGGTCTCCCGAGGCCAGGGAAGAGCTGAGTGCAGAGACGGTTTGTGCATTTGTCCAGCAAGCCCAAGTCACAATGACCAGGGCAGCAGGCGCATGTGTGACAGGCATTCACGGGCGCCAGCGACATGGCAGGCCCTCGTCCAGGCAGCGACCAGGGAGCTCTGGCACCGGTTGCGAGGGGCTGTGGTGTGGCGCGGCGCGGCGCGGCCAGGCTGCCGTCCTTGTGGTGAGGACCGAGGTCGGCTGGAGCAGAGCTGGGCTGCCATGGCCCCGTAGCTCTGCCCAGGACTCGGCGCTTCTTCCTGAGAGTCGGGTCACTTCAGGGGCGTCGCAGGTGGAGCAGGACTGGCCGCTGGAGGCCTGGGGTCCAGGGGGCAGGTGGCGGCATGGTCAGGGTGTCCCCAGAGGCTTCCGTTCCCAGCAGCAGGGACTGAGGGCCCTGATGACCCATACGATCCCGGACAATGGGAGACTCCGGCTTTCTGGCCTGGGAGCCGACTGCTCAGCTCACCCGGTCAGCCAGGAGGGGCTGCAGGGCGCCAGTGTCGAGGGCTGGAGCGCCGGGGCTGAGGACCACACAGACCCGGGGTTCTGCTGGGCCGGGCCATGGGCCCCACGGACGTGACTTTGGCATGGGTGCTGGCCGAAGCCATCTCTGGCTTCCTGGAAGTCACCACTGTTTTGGGGGTCTTTTCCTTGGGAAGTGGATTTTTAGGATATTTTGGGGCTTAGTGCTGTGTCAACAACCACGACATAAGTTTTGCCAAGTGCAAGAGGCCATCTGAGAACAGCGTCTGCCTGCGAGAGGCAGCCTGTGTCCCGGGTGATGGAGGGTGTGCGCTGGCTCACAGCGGGTCCGGGTGACAGGTGACGAAGGGAGCTTCACCACAACAGCTGGCGCGTGAGGAGAGCATGTTGGTACCACCCCCCACTCTGGTCAGCCCCTCACAGTCTCCAGAAGTGGGGTGCCCCCGCCCACCGCAGCCAGCCCTCGCCATGCACCTGCAGCGCCCCCTGGTGAGCATGCCGCGTCCGCAGCACGTGGCTTCAGGAAGTCAAGGTCAGTGGACCAGAAGGGCCCAAGTGCGTCACTGAGCCCGCCCGGCTGGCCCCAGGAGGTGGGCTGGGCTGTTACGACGGCCCCGCCTCTGGTCCCCAGCTGTTGCCAGGGACACCGACAACAAGACAGAGGGCGGGAATTCTGAGTCACACGGGTCCAGAGGATGTCAGGTCACACGGAGCCACCCTTCCCTGCGTCAGGCCGTCTGGAGCCTCCAGCACGCCACACAGCGTCTTGCCCCTTAGCTGACCGTGGGGCACTCTCTCGTCTCCGGGCGGGGCGGCGAGTGACTTCCTGTTGTGCCTCAGTCAGCAGCAGCCAACTGAAGGAGCCCGTGAAAAACCCGAACATCACTTAGTGTTTTCTGCAGCAGACGCAGGATAGACGCCTGAGGTTCAGGTGTGGGGAGCCTGTGACTGACAGCGGAAGGTCGTGTGCCCTGGTCCGCGGTCAGCACGTCACCCCCCAGAGCTGCTCGCCAGCCCCGTCAGCCGAGCCGAGCCGAGCGGGCGTCGGAACCCGGTCAGCCCTCGCCAAGGCTGGCTGTGTCCAGGCGTCTCCTGCTCGGTGTCCCTCGTGTCCAGAGCATACTCCGAGGGCTCGGCATTTCAGGCGCCTTTCAGACCTTCGGCCGCCTTGTGGGAGGGCCTTCTGGTGGGAGTCGGGCGTAGCTAAGGACGGGGTGTTCTCCGTGAGCAGAGGGAGACCCCGAAGGGTGTGAGTTCTGACTCGGTGTGCCTCACGGCCGAGTGGCCTGGGCCGCAGAAGGAAGCAGGAGCAGGGGGCTTGTCCCCTACAGAGATGGGTCCTGGGCCGCTTCTGATTTGTGGCAGCCTTTCCTGGGGTTTGTGTCGTGTGAAGGCTTGGGGCATGGGGCATGGGGCATGGGGCGGGGCTCACTGGAGCAGGGTCCGTCCTCCGTTGTCACCTCCCGAGACGTCTGTGGCTGATCAGGGGCACAGGCACGGCCAGCGGGCTGTGGGCTGTTGTTAGATGTTTTTGTTGAATCGCTGGCCAGCGGTTGGGGAAGTGACCACGATTTAAGTGTTTATCGTGGATCGGAGCCTTGGGCTGGGGGTAGTGACACTCTCCGTGGACTGTGTCTCGGCCCTCGTGGTGACAGGTCTGATGGTCACCAGGAGGTTTGCGCAGGCGTCTGCCCGACCCCCCCGGTCCATCCGTGACAGTCTCCCTGACGTGCCTGTGCCGGCCTCACACTGGTGCCAGGGGCCCAGCCAGACGCTGTCCCGGTGTTCGTGGGTGGCCACCCCGGTGACCCCTGCCCTGGTCACCCCACTGAGGACCTGGAGGCTGAGAGGGCAGCAGCTCAGCTGCGCGTGCGTGGCCGCTGCTCAGGGCCGGCCCCAGGCGCCTCTGCTGAGGATGGCTGGCCTCGGGGCGGCGTACTTACGCCAGGCCCCAGCGGGTGCCCGGGCATCTGCCCGCACCGCTGAGCCTCGCCCTGTGTCCCAGCAGGAGGCTGACCGCCATCTCCTTCGGGGACCTGAACCCGTTCCCGCTGCGCCAGATCCGGAACCGGCGCGCCTACCACCTGGAGAAGGTCCGGCTGGAGCTGACGGAGCTGGAGGCCATCCGGGAGGACTTCCTGCGCGAGCGCGACAGCAGCCCTGACAAGGGCGAGCTGGTCAGCGACGAGGAGGAGGACACCTGAGCGGCCCCCACGCGCCGCCGCCGAGCCTCTCGCCTCCACAGCCAGGCACAGTGCGGGCGACACGCAGAGATGCGCCCTTTGCACCCGGGACGCGCCACCCGTGGCTCTGCCTGGCGCCCGCTGCGCGTCCTCCTTCCCACTGAGCGGGGCCCTCCTGCCCTGCGCTTGGCCTCGGGCCCATCACGCGTTCCCACCGCGCTCCCCGGCGGCTCTCCAGAGCCCGTTCACCGTGTCCGTCGGCCATGCCGCTGTCTCCCTCAGAAGCGCCCGCACCGCACGGCCGCCCCCTGCACAGCGGGTGCCACGCACTCACCCGCAGGCCCGAGCGGCTGCCGTGGTGTGGGGAGGCGGGTGTCCACGGCTGTTGACTCCCCCAGCCTCGCCCTTTCTGGAACAGCCGCCCAGCAGTGGCTGCCCCCTGCCAGGAGACGCCACACTCACCGCACGCCCTGGCGTTGGCGGCCGGTGGCCCCTCGGGACGCCCCACGCTCATCTGCGCGTGGCTCTCGGGGCGTCGGAGTCGCTTGCACGCGTGGTGGGGATGCAGCTCCCGGGAAGCTGGCTCGTGCCCCAGGGCCAGCCTGGCCCCAGCCGCCTGGCTGAGGGTCCGTGAGAAGCTCTTCTGGGCTTTTTTAACAGGGCCGGGAACACTGGGCAGCCGGAAACTGAGGCTGGTGTCCATGGCACAGCCAGTGCGTCCAGTGTGTCCTTTGCCTGGCCGGGGCCACCGTTGCCGGGGCTGGGAAGTGCCTTTCTTGGGGCCAGAGCCTGGGCAAGCCGTGCAAACGTGGGCCCTCCCCGCTGCCGCCAGCACCCCCTCCCCTTCCCCCTGCGGCACGGCCTTGCTCAGGGGCCAGGCTGCCTGGCGACCTCCGGGCGCTTGGAGCCCAGGAAAACGGCTTCCCACGGGGAGGGCGGGTTGGCCGACTCCACGGACCGTCAGTGGTGTGTGAATGTCTGTGTTTTCTGGCGCAGTGTTAGTCAAATGGGAAAGAAGCTGTTCTGAATGGAGTTTTTGCATTACCTAGAAGAAATTGGAAGTAATCGCTCGCTGACATATGTGACACTCTGAGACTCAGAGCCGACACGGTGTCACTCGAAGATGTGCCTTTTCAGGAAGCGTGGTTTCTGTGTTTGTGACCGTCAGCCTGGAGCAGCATCGTGGCTGGTGCCGTGTCAATGCACCAGCCTGAGCTCAGCTGCTGTCTTTGGCCGAGTTGGTTCACCTGGTTTTCACTGTGTCGAGGGAGCCCCTCTCCATGTTTCCCCAAAAGCCTTTCTCTCTCTCTGGGCGTCAGACACATGCTTCTCCTCGTGCTGGCTTTGGGGGCAGTGGCTGGAGCTCTCGGCTCTTCCTTCAGGAGCTTGACCGAGTGGGGTCCACGGGGAGCCTCACTGGGTTTGGAGGTCCCCGCTGGGGATGCTGGAGGACGCCCCCATCTCCCGAGCGGCTGTCAGCCGGGGTGCAGTGGGAATGGGATCGGGCTCCACGCATCGCTCTAGACTCCAGTTTCCAAGGTGATTTTCCCTGCAACTGCCTGTTCTGAGGCTAAAACGCAGACTTTAGGAACAGGCTTATTCTATCTTTTTTGCCCTGAAGACATGTCCCCAAAGCGCCCGGTGCCTGCGTGTGGCTGGAGCATGAGGTTTCTGCCCTTCCAAGTGGCTGCAGGCTGAGCAGTAGGCGTGAGAGCAAAGCTGGTTGAGAGGTGGCCTGGGAACAGTGGCCTGCAGCCGGGGGACGTCCGGGCCCGGGGCCGACCGCCACCGTCCTGCTCCCCCGGACAGAGAGCTGGAGCAGCGGTGCTGGTCTGACTCCAGACGGGGGACGCCATGGGGCCAGCTCCTGGGGAACTGGAGGGTCCAGCCCACTCGTCCAGCCGACACCTAGGCTGCGCAGCCTCCGGCCAGCCGGCCCAAGTGCACCGGCCACGGCCACGGGGAGCCCCCACCTCACACAGGAATAGCCAGCGCTGTGTCGGCGGGAGTTTGTTTATGTGGTGAACATGTTAATATTTTTGTATATTTTACTATAATCTATATTTTTATAGGCTATTTTTATCAAGGTTTTTCTAGATCACGTACCTCTATTTTCTATAACGAGTTCTGTGTGCGTGGCTTCCTCGTATGTGTTTATGTGAACCCAGACCTCACAGATCGCTCTCCACTTGGGGCCACCTCCGACCCCTGGCCTTGACCATCTCAGACCTTGGCTTATGCACGGCCCCCTCCTCGCCCCAGGTGGCATCCGGTGCTCCTTGTCGTCATGCCGACAGCCGTCCCGGCCGCAGCTGAGACTGCTCGCTAGGGACAATTCTGTGTCAACTGCAGTTTATCAGTGTAAGAAGAATCCTAGGTGAATAGCCATTCCGTTTTCTTTTTTTAACTGAATGTTTGTATTATTGCACAATTCCCTCCCCTGCACGTGTGCGGGGTTGTCTTCCTGTGCGTGTCTGGGCATCCGGGCCTGCTGGGGGCCGTCTTTGCCAGCGGGGGGCTGGGTTCCGGCCCTGGAGGGCTCGGGGTGCTGCCAAGTGAGTCTTGCCTTTTATGTCACAGCGGCTTCCGTGCTTACTTTCAAGGTAAATTTTGGAATCGTCATATTAGAAGGTGAAATAAACTAATTTGTATAATGTTCTGACATAAAATGCAGTTACAGTCACTGGCGGGGGGCTCAGCCCCAAGGGCATGGAAGGGGCAGGGCTACAGAACCTGTCCGACCTGCGGGCTTGGGTGTTTCTGGGTTTGCTCTGGGGCGGGTGGGACAGGATGCCTTGGTCAGCAGGGGCAGCCCTGGGAGGCCCTAAGCCATGGCCCAGCTGCAGGTGTGGGCCGGGGGCACCGAAAGGGGGAGCCTCGGGCCGGAGCTAGAGCAGCCTCCGGCCCCGGGGGGTGGACACCCCCCCCCACCAGCAGTGACATGCCCTGCCTGAGTCACGGGTTGTTTGCCTCCCGCTTGGGATGACAGCTCAGGCCCAGCTGCCACTGGGGACACCCCCATCACTGGAAAAACAGAGTGACTAAGACGAAACACCCTTCCACGGTGCGTGGGCGGGGCTCCCGGGAGGGTTCCTGACACTCCGAGCCGACGAAGACCTGGCAAGCCTGTCTCCTCCTGGGGCGGGGCGCAGTGGGCCGGGGGCTCCCGAGGTCACCCAGCACAGCAGCAGTGGCAGCGCTGGGGCTGGGAGCCCTACATGAGGCCGTGCTCCCCATCCTTCACGAGGGCTGGGGACAGCCGTGGAGTCCTTTCCTCAGAGCGTGGTCCCCAGGGCCTCCTGGGGCCGGCCAGGTGTCCGCAGACAGACTGGAAGTGGGCCTGACGGCCCTCCACCCTGGGCGGGCATAGTGCTGCTCAGCCTCACCACTGTGCAGGCTGCTCAGGGACCCGCTTTCCCGAGACCGTGGAGACTGCCCTCTGCCCCGGCCACCGCGGGGTCTGCTCAGCGCCGCCTGCCTGCCTGGCCTGTGCGGACAGGGCCCGGGCCCTTGGCCGGTCACCCCTCCCTCGGAGCCTTGGGCCTCCCATCTGAAGTGGGGGGACAGGTGACGAGGGGGCAGCTGGGCTGCCACTGCCTCCCCCTCTCAACACGGGAGCCGTCCTGGGCCGGACACTGCCGACGCGCCCGGTCCCGGCTCCCACGGGGCAGTTTTCAGTGTCCCCCTGGGCCCAGCACACACCCACGCAGGGCCGCGGGGCCCAGGGCGGTGCCCTAAAGGTGTGCAGGGGGGCCGGCCCTTGGCAACACCGTGGGGAGGGGGACACCTCCCAGGAGTAGAGCTTGTGATCAGGATTTAAAAGGGTCAACTTCAAGGCTCCTGGGCAAAGGTGAAGGCTGGCTCCTGCGCAGGCCACGTCCTGGTGGAGGGGCTGTGCCTGGGAGGACGGTGTGAGCCCCTTCCAGCCCCCAGCCCCCCAGGCCCAGGCCACTTCAGAGCCCTCCGGCCCGCATGCTCTCTGCCGTGCACGCCGTCTGGCTCCGTGGCAGTGGTTTGGCTGGAAGGGGCTGTCGGGGGCAAGGGCCAGTATAGCTGAGGCCTGGCACCTAGGGGGGTGGTGAACGCGGGGTCAGACCCGCGGCCAGCCCAGCCCCTCCCCTGAGCATGGAGGGACAGGGGTAGCAAGGCCGTGGCTCCTCCCCCATCACCCCAGTCAACGCGCCTGGGACCTGCCCGTGGGGTTCCCAGACCCCACCACCACCGCTCCAGAGGGTCAGTCCCTGCCGGGGACGAGATGGGCCTCGCTGGTCGGGGGCATTTCTGTGAGACACAGGTCCGAGGGCTTTGGAGGAGACCAGGAGGGGCTAGGGGGCCTGAGCAGGGACCGACACCCCTGGGCCTTCGCCACGCTGCACCCTGCCCCCCGTTATCCAACCCTCGGAGGCGCGGCACCCACCTCCTCCAGGAAGCCCCGTACACTCAGGCTCCCCAGTCTCCGGTCCTCTCCCCTCCCCTGGACGGAAGATGGGGCCGTTGCAGACCTGGAGCCCCCCATCCAGGAGGAAGCCAGGCTGTGGGGGGTAGATGATCATTTATGAATAATCGTAACGTGTCACACAAACTGTTAGAATAAAAAAATACCTTTTAGGGGGATGGGGGACCCCAGCCCGCTGCGGCGGGGCCGGGGTAGCACCATGAGGGCACGAGGGGGTGGTGGACACTGAGGTCTGTGCGGCTGTCGGTGGTCAGTCTGTCTGTCCATGCACCCGGCTGGGGGTCAGCGGCGGGAGGCCCTCTGGTGGCCCCGGGAGGGGGCGGCGCGGCCGGGCGGGGGGCACGAGCGGCAGCACTGGGTGCGGACGGTGGGCAGCTGGCAGCGGCCGAGCAGGCGCAGCGTCTCACAGAAGCCGAAGGGCAGGCGGTCCCGCACGCAGCCTGGGGGGATCGTTTGGGGCTGAGGCTTGGCCGCCCTCCCTCCCTGTGCTGGCTGCAGCTATTTTGGGAAGCGCCATGCTTCCCACCCCGATCCTGCCCCCACTGCCGGTGACGGCCCTCAGCTGCTGCCCCGGGCCCTGCTGGCTCCAGCGGACGTCCCGGGGGAGCAGGACGGCGGCGGTCGGCCCCGGGCCTGGACGTGGCCCCGGCTACAGGGGAGGGCACGAGGCAGCAGACAGCTTTTCCACCCAGGCTGCGGGCAGCAGCTCCCAGCTACACAGCTGCAGATGTGTGTCTGCCTCCCCTGTGATCTCAGGCAAGCTCCGAACCTCAGGGGGAGGTCTGGTCCCCTCCTTCGTGGATACACCCTCCACAGGCAGGCGGATGTGGCTGTGCCATCAGCTGCCTCGCCGTGGTGACCTCACACCCTGGAGTTTCCCAGACTGCCAGATGTCCGGCCCCACGGACCATCAAAACATCCTGGGGGCTCCGGGGGCTCAGCGTCCACGTCACCCCCTGGCTGGCTCCAGCCTTGAACTCGGAGCTCGTGGCTCAGCCACTTGACCACCCCGGCTAGGTTCAGACCTCGTGAGGAAGGGAGCCTGTCTTCCTTCCCTGGGCGTCTCTGGGCCCTTCCCCCCGAGCCCTCACAGGGGCTCCCACCGGGGTGTTGCTGTCAGCCCTGGTGCACGAGCAGGTGGAGCCCAGGGCCGCACAGCGGGTGGCGGAAGCCCAGGTGGACACCGGGGATGGTTTCCTGTGCTGGGCACCAGGAAGGGCGCGTGAATGCACGTGTGTCCAGAGCCGCCTCCGGCTCTGGCCCTTGCTCCAGGAGGACCCAGCTGGCCCAGAAGCCACCAGCTGCTGGGAGGGCAACATTGGTCACTCCAGCAGCCCTCCTCTGGCCAGAGCTGGGTTGGGGGCCCCACAGGCCCGCGTGCAGGCTCAGGGACGTCCCTGGCCTCTCTCTGAGACGCAGAAGGGAAGAGCTTGCCCGAGGCCACACAGCAGCTTGGGGGCTGAGGCTACTGCCCTGAGCCCTCCCCTGAGCTAAAGGCTGCGCCTGGACTGGACTGCCCCGGTCCAGTCCCGCACGGCCCCAGCTTCTGTGTGGTGCCTTGTGGTCAGCAGTGCTGTAGGGCGACAGTTTGGGGATCCCCCATCTCCCCGGTGCTGTGTGGGGCGGGGCACTTACGGGGGGGCTCGGTAAGCTCGCAGTCCTGGGTGCCGCATGGCCGGGAGTTCTCAGGCCAGGCCTCGTGGCTGCACTGCTCACCGTCCTCCTCGGGCAGCCCCGTGTGGGTGTTGACACACCTGACCAGACGCCGCTGGACGCCGCCACCACAGGGGGCTGAGCACTGCGGGAGGAGGGCCGGGGTAGGGTGAATGCCTCTGTCTCGTGCTGGGGGGCCAGGCACCCCAGGGCCTGACACCCACTCCCTGCTCCCAGCCCATCCCTCAAGCCTCCTGCCTCCTCCTGCAGGGAGAGGGGACAAGCCTGAGGGGCCAGCACCTGGAGTCGGGCTTTGTTCTTCCCAGTTGGGGTCTGATGGTTTTCAGAAGCCCTAAACACAGTAATCTGTGGCAACTTAGTGGCAGGCCCTGTGCTCAGTGCCTCACTGTGGTTCACTGAACCCTCACAACCCCGTTTGCAGACGAGGAAGCATCTGGCAAGCAAAGTCAGCGGCCTAGGGTCACTCGGCAGCCAGGGGGACAAGGACCAAGATTGCCGGACCTCCGAGCTCCAGACAAACCTGCCCACTCGAGTCCTCGCTGGCCCGCTGGGGCCTTAGGCGGTTCCCTGGACACCCCCATTCGTCACACGCCTAGGACTTGGCACCGCTGTCCCCCAGGACCCCGCCCCCGACTCTTCAGGTCTCCGCTGTGCCGTCCCCTCTGGAACAGGCCAGCGCAGCTCACGCCCGCTCCTTAGTCCACGTCTCCCAGCGGGAGCCCGTCTGGCCGGCACTGTGCGCAGCGACCACACGGCTCTCCGTGCCCCTCGGAGCGTGGCCACCAGCTCACCTGGCCCCAGGGCCCCACTGCCCACTGCGTGCACGGCTGTGTGTTACAGGGCCGCGTGCTGTTGGGTCTGAGCGCCTCCTCGCAGAGGCCCGGCTCCGGGCAGGTCACCAGGCGCTGCTGCTGCCCCCCGCCACAGGCCTCGGAGCACTGGGGGCGCGACGGGCATGGAGAGGGGTCAGGGCCTGGCGAGGGCCCCAGCCACCGCCCCCCCCCCACCTCGGAGCCCCAGGCCTCACCTCCCTCCAGGAGGAGGTGTACCAGCTGAGGCACGGCTGGGCCCCGCAGGGCTGGCGGGCGGGTGGCGGTGCGGGCCCGGCCTGGCAGTGGAAGGGCCGGAGCGGCCGGAGGTCCCTGTCCACACACTGCACGTCCCGCACAGAGGAGCCTCCGCCACAGCTGCGGGAGCACTGGGGGCCGAGGGACACGTGTGCGGACAAACCACCATGTGGGGGCCGCCCCCAGTTGTGGCACGTCCCCAAAAACCCCAGGGACAGGCCGGGGCTGGCGGGATGGGACAGGGAGAAAGGCAGAGGGGCAGGTCACCGGGGAAGACGCAGAGTCAGGCCGGGCGCCGCCGCACGCGAGCCCCTCCCCCGCGGGGCTCACACACCTTGCTCCAGTTGCCCGCGTGCCAGGTGGCACAGGGCCGCAGGTGGCAGCGGCGGGCGGGCTGGGGCCGGCCAGCGGGTGCACAGTCGTCCTCCCGGCCGGAGCTGCAGCGCACGGGCCTCCAGACGGCGCCCAGGCCACAGGTGGTGGAGCACTGTGGGGGTGGAGGCGTGAGCGGGGTGCGGGGGCGCCTCCAGCCCCGGCAGCCAGCGGACCACCCCCCGGGGCAGCGATCCCCAGCCTTGCGGGAGACGGCGAGGACGAGACGTCCCCCTGTGCTCGCTGGGACCCAGGGGCACCTGGGAGGGGCGTCTGGTTGCTTGCTGGGCCTCAGCGTGTCCCCCCCACCCCAAGACTAGGGATCCGAACAGAAGGCACTCGCTTCTGCAGTGACAAGCGGGTGTCCTGGAGTGGGGACGTATCATTCCATGCTGCTCAGACCCCTGTGGGCCCTGACAGAGCAGGTGCAGCCCGGAGGGCTGGGCCAGGTGAGCTTGGGACCGTGCTGGGCACTGAGGGGCTGGGGCCATGGGAGGCGGCTGCCCCTGTCACAGCTGTGTGGGGACAGCTCCCTGTCCCTGGAGGCGTGCAAACTAGAGTGAGAGGGACCCTCCTCCCACTGCCCCTCATCCGTGCCCGCCCTGCCTTCCCGGCGGCCCCGGGGGACTCGTGGGACACAGAGAGATGGGCACTCCCACCCCACCCCCACGGCACAGGTGGGAAACGGAGGCCGCGGGGTCCTATCCGCCCCGCTCGCCCTGGCCCTGGCATCACTTGCCTCGCTCCAGCGTCCCACTTCCCAGGTGGCATTACTGGCTGGGGGCAGGTCCTTGGGGGACCCCTCCTCGGCCAGGCCGGGGTCTGGAATCTGGGTATCAGGGGCTCCACTGCTGTTGGCTGGACTGTCCCCAGCTGTTGCAGACAACAGAACCGAGCTCAGGGGCGCCTGAGGGCTAGGGGACTCTGCTCGGCCCGAGGGCGCTGGGCTCAGGGCGGTCACCCCAGGCGTGTGCCTTAGGCCGGTGGGGGTCATCAGAAGGAAGCTCCCTGTTACTGCCGGGGTCTGTGGCTCCAGCAGAGCCAGTCCTGGGGCCGGGAGGGCAGGCGTCCCTTGCTCCAGGGGACCGTCCCCGTCCCGGGCCTCCGGCAGAGAAGCGGTGGGACGGGCAGTGGGAGGGGACCCCCCCACGGTGGGCCACAGCTCACGGGCCACAGGCCCCAGGCCCCCATCCAGAGCCGGTTCCCAGGTCCCGGTCACGCGTGTCCACAACTGGGCCGAGTCAGGACCAGGAGAGGAGTGGACGGTGCTCGTGGAGGACAGAGGGGACACTGTGGAGCTCGGGGGCAGGTAGGGGGCCCCCTCGTTGTCCTCGGAGACCTCGTTGGTCCTCTCCCACCGAGGAGGGAGTGGGGGGCTTGGGCCGGACACCCCCGTCAGAGACTCGTCCTGGTCCTCGAGAGCAGAAGTCGTCTCTGTGCCACCAGCTGAAGCAGGGGTCCAGGGCAGGCCGGGGAGCCCAAGGTCTGGGGCCCCCATGGGGGTGTCCTCGGACCGAGTGACCAACAGGTTCCCCAGAGTCTGCTCTGAAGGTGGGGGCAGGGAGTGGCCGGCCTGGTCAGGCCAAGAGGTGGGGGACCGATCTCTCGGTGCTCGCTCCCCATCAGCCCCAGGAGGCTCCGGGGCAGGCTCAGGGGTGCCCACGGGGGGCTCGGCAGGGCTGCTCGGGGGTGGGGGCGTCCAGTCCCCTGTGGCCCCCAGGTCTGAGCTGGGCTCCTCGAAGGGCCCGTAGGACAGGTCCTCGTGGAAGGTGATGAAGTTGTAGTCGTAATAGAAGTCGTCGACGAACATGGGCTCCGGCTCGGGCACCGCCCCCTCGATGGCATTGCCGTCACCGGCCGGCCCGGGGGGTGATGGGCGCACGGGGCGGGGGGCCAGGTGGCGGGGAACGAAGTCCACTTCGTTGTAGAGCTCGTGGCTGAAGGAGCCGCTGCCCGAGCCTTCAGGGTCGAGCTCACCCAGGGCCCGTGGGCAGGGCGGCCGAGGGCAGGTAGCCTCGCCTGCTGGCCGCTGGGCCTCGTCGCAGGGGACACTGGTGTCGTTCATACAGAGGACACTTCGGTGCTGCGTGCCCGGCCCACACGTCACCGAGCACTGCAGGGGAGGCCAGGATGAGGAGCTCAGGCCAGAAGCTGGGACAGCGGAGTACCCTGCCCCTGCTCCACGTCAGAGTGGCCAGCCTCCTCTGACCCCACCGAGCTCGAGGCCGCGGCTCGTGGCTGTGGCATGCCAGGGCATCCCAGTGCCGAGGTTTGGGACAGGCTGGACCTGGAAAGTCCCAGCCCCCTCCCACCAGGGGACAGCCCAAGACCAACAGTGGAGCTGGGAGACCGGCCCCCCCGGGTCCCCCCACCTGACGCTCACCTGAGACCAGTTCCCCACGGCCCAGGTGGCTGGACAGGTCACGTTGCGGTTGCAAGGGGTTTCGGCAGGGGGCCGGGGCAGGTGTGCGCAGGCAGGGGGCTCCAGGGCACTCTGCTCGTCCAGCCCCACGCTTCGGACACAGAGCACGGCCCGGCGGGAGAGGCCCCCTGGCCCGCAGGAGCTGGAGCACAGCTGCCACTCCCCTGCCCACCACCTGCGGGGCAGCGGTGGCGTCAGCGCGGGGCTGGCTCGACCCCCAGGCACTCAGCGATTAGGCAGTCAGGTCTAAGCCCAGAGGACGTGTCCCCAGAGCTTAAAGCTCAGGGACAGGGCACAGCCTCCCTCGTTCCTGCCGCCCTCACCCCAAGGGGACCTGGGCAAGACCCGAGGCCTGAGCCCACACGGGGACCCGGTCCTCCGAGGCTGGGGCTGGGGGCCGGCAGGGCCTGGGGCCTCAGCCCGTTCTCTCTGCTCCCCACGGCGGTCCCTGGTGGGGCCTGCAGCGGGGGCCAGGGCTCAGGGCCGGCTCACCGGGCGGGGCAGGGCTCCTCACTGCACTTCCTCTGGCGGTCATCAGGCCGGCTCAGGGGGTCACAGTGTCCCTCGTCCACAGGCCCAAGCTGCCGCTCAGCGCAGTACACGCTCCGCCTCTGCATGCCTGCGGAGCCACAGGGCTCAGCCAGGCCCGGGCACCCAAGACCCCTGCCCAGCCACCCGGCGCCCAGACAGGGCCACCCCCGCACCCCGGTGAGGAACAGTGTGCAGGTCCTGCAGGATGGGGCCTCCTGGCTGGGAGGCCTCGGGCAGCTCACTTGGCCTTTCTAACCCTCGTCTGTACGTGGAAGTGACAATAACAGCTGCCTGGAAGCCCAGGCGTGAGGGTGACATGCGGTCACAGCTGTGCAGGCTCAGCCTGTGACTGGCACCTGGCAAGATGTCCACACGTGCCAGTGGCTGCGCGCGTGCAGATCCGCCCACGGCCGGGCTCTGTGCCTGTCTCACCGCATTTGCTCTCGGGGGACCTACGGGATGGACTGTCGCTAGCCCCCCTTTACAGATGGGGAAATTCCGGGCTCATGGTGGCCCCGTGAACGAGCGGTGGTGAGCTGGAGACTGAGGCGGGCGTCCCTGCCCAGAGGCTCGGGCCCCGCACCTGTGCCACAGGTGACCGTGCACTTGCTCCAGGGCCCGTGCAGCCAGGAGAACTCGGGCGGCGGGCCCAGGCCGGGGCCGTCCGCCTCCCGGTGGATGGTGTACTCGTAGCGCACCCCGGGGTTGCTCTCCTGGAACAGCAGCTGGGGGTGGGGCGGGCAGAGTGGCCGTGAGCACCGCGCCTCCCCACCCGCCCACGGCAGCCACCCTGAGGAGCCGCCCGGCCTTGGGGGCTCGCACCTGGATCCAGACGGGCTCGCT
>NW_024355206.1:6298791-6315581 GCF_902729225.1 Pteropus medius | reverse complement strand
GGGGGCGGGGGCGGGGGCCCGGGGAGACGGGGCCGGGCTGTCCTGCCCCGCCGGTGGTCCCGCCTGTACCCAGGCCCTCGGCCTCCTGGAAGGTCCCGCTCACGGTGTGGCAGGTGGAGCCGTTGCCCTGGCACACGCCACAGCGGTCCTCCACGGCGCCCGAGTCGATCTCGAAGTCGCAGCCCACGTTCTGCAACACACGGAGGGGAGGCCCCTGGCGCTGGGCTGTGCGGCCGGCCCCAGGGGACCCCCCGCCTCTCCGCGCCTCGGTTTCCTCAGAGGCGAAACGGGGAGACGGATCTTTGCTGTAAAGGTGGCTTGTGAGGTCGCGTGACATGAGGCGTGAAAGGCCGCAGCGGGCTCGGGGGGTCAGGGCCGGCGCCTCCCGGCCGCCCCACGCTCCACGCCCCGCGGCGACGGGACGCGGGCACAGAGCCGGAGCCCAACGCTGCAGCCTGCGGAGGGTGCCGGGGCGGGGCGGGTGGGGGGGGCAGGCGGTACCGGAGACCTGCTCCCGGGGACGCACCTTGCAGATGCCGTTGATGCAGAGGTCGTGGCTGGCCTGGCCCTGGTAACAGGGCGTGCCGTCCACCACGGCGTCCCGCAGCTTCTCGGCGAAGTACTCATCCGAGGGCCGGCAGTGCAGCTCGCAGGGGTTCTCTGGGGGCCCGAGCGGAGGAGCCATGAGGGACAATGGCGCAGGAGCCAGGGAGGCCACCAGGAAGACCGTGCTGGAGGCTCGGCTGGGCCGGTGGCATCTGCACGCTGCAGACAGGCCGCGGGGAGGGGGCACGGCCCCGGGGACAGTACGGAGCAGCCCAGGGCTGCGTCACGGGTGACCCCGGGCCCCCAGGTCGCTCCTCTGCGGGGCCTCGTTGTCCCAGGGGGCGGCAGCACTCACCATCGTTGACCACGGGCACCCACGTGTGCAGCTGGCCCTTGTACAGCATGGCGTCAAAGTGGCTGCACTGGACGTGCCGGAAGGAGGGGCGGCCGGCGGGGCAGCCGTGCAGGTTGCAGAGGCGCAGGCGTCTCCTCTCGCCCACGCAGTATTTGCCCTTATACTTGGGCCTGTGGGGGGTGCGGGCGGGCCGGGCAGGTGCCCCGTGAGTGCCAGCCAACGGCACAGCCGACCCGGGAGCGGGGCTCAAAGCGAGCAGCTCCTCCAGCACCCCGGACACCCACCTCTGCGCACGCCGCCCACCCTCGGGCTGTTTGTAAGGGTCTCAGGAGGCGGCCTCAGGAAGCCCCGGCTCTGCCCCCAACCTGCCGTGTGACCTTGGCCACGTCGTCGGCCCTCTCTGGGCCCTAGTTTCCTCATCTATAAAATGGGGCTGGGCCACCTCTGCAGAGGGCTCTTAAGAGGCTGGGACCAGCCGTGGACGTGGCCAGGAGTGGCTGCTCTCAGTCTCCAGCCCATGAGACCCAGCGTCCGGATAAGCCCATGTGTCGGCAGCTACGTTCCTGGTGGCAGCCCGGGTCACGCGGGAGCCCCCGGGGCAGCTGCCCCCAACCCAGCTCGGGCCTGCAGGCCAGGACGTGGGAGGGGTACGTGCTCGGCCAAGCCCGGGGCCCTGCATGGGGCTGGCTCGGAGTCCACATCACCCAGGTAGACGGGAGACTGAGGCCCAGAGACAGGAAGTCACTCGCGTAGGGCCCACAGCACCCCTCCCTGCTGACCACGCCTCCCAGCTGTCCCTGGTCTCAGACCCACGTGTACCTCTGACGCCACCAAGTGGCTCCTACGTGCTTTACCTGCACCAGCCGCATTTACCCCCGGCCACAGCTCTGCCAGGTGGGCTCAGCTGTGACCCCATCACACAGGTTCTCTGGAAACTGAGGCCCAGAGAAGGGGTGCAGCAGGCCCTTGCTCGGAAGGGGAGGGGAATGTGCACCCCGACCCACCTAAGGCGCAGCGTCTAAGCGCTTGGCCACCGCCCCTCCTGCCTCCGTCCAGCTAGCCGTTGCTCTCTCGTGCGGCCTCTCTCGAGTCCCTCCCGTCTCTGGGCCTCAGTGTCCCCCTGTCTGCAATGGGGTCAGCGGTGGGGACTCTGTCCACCTCTGGGACACGCCTACAGGTGACCCGAGATGCCTCTGGACACGCTGGGCTTGGCCTCGATGGGGACGCTTCCGAGAGCCTGGGGCAGAGCCAGGCTCCGACAATCGGCTGACTCTGCCGGGCACCCTCGATCCCACCCTGCCGGGGTCCCCGTGGCCCCAGACTCACACGGGCTGCGTGCACTGCCGCTCAGCACTCTGCACGCCCACGCCGCAGCTCCGCGAGCAGATGGACCAGGCGCTCCAGCCCGACCAGCCCCCGTCCACCGCCTCGGGCCGGAAACCCACGGCGACACACTCGCCATCCAGACACCACTGCCGAGAGAGCGGAGTAGAGCGACCGCCCACGCCTGTCAGTCCCCCTCACCCTAGTGAGAACGAGGTGGGTGCAAGGCCTGGAAGGGCGCAGAGGGGACGGAGCGAAGGGCTGGGGGAGGTCCCCCCCAGTCACCCAAGACCCGGGCCCTGAGGTGGAGCTGAGCGGGGAATGAAGTGGAGCCCACGTGCTGATCTCTGAGCTGACGCCGGGGAGAAGCTTCCGGCCCTGGCCCCACATCTCCACTCTGCAGACGGGGCCTGCTGGGAGCACGCGCGGCCCCTGAGCCACGCTGGCCCTTCGCACAGACGCAGCAGGGAGCCTGGCCTCTGACCCCTACCTTGCTCTCCCCACACGCGGTGCCGTCCACGGCCGCGTCCAGCTTCGAGTGACAGGTGGTCCCCACAGAGCACCAGAGTGTGTGGCAGACGTTCTGCAGGAGAAGAGCATGGGCCATGCTCTCACCACCTCCCAGGGCCACCACCTGCCCTGCCCCCTCGCTTCCCGGAAAGTCCCCTGGCCACCCCTCCCCGGGGCTGGCCTCTGGCGGGCTCCGCAGATAGGACACCGAGGTCGCCCCGACGCTCAGGCGTGCTGCTCAGGGCGGCCTGCGGCCCACCCGCACCTCGGCCACTTGTCTGCGAAGACCCCGTTAGAAGCCGTGGGGCCTCGGTAACACGCCGGTGGCCGTCCCTCCAGCTCACCGTCCCCAGGACCCCGTGGCGTACGTTTGATTTCGCCTCAGAATCCAGCTCTGGAGGCGAGGGGGCGGGCTTGCCCACAGTCCCCCCAGAATCCAGCCCGGGGCCTGTGGCTGCCCAGCCCAGGCTGCTCCCACTGGCCACTTTGTGTGTCACGGGCGTCAGGCGCAGGCCGAGGCCCGGCAGGGTCTGCAGGCCGGTGAGCGCTCCCCGGCCCCGCGCGCCACACTCACGTCCATGCCGTCGCAGAAGACAGAGTACGCCCCGTACTGGAGGCGGCACTGGTGGCCGACGTCGTACAGGACCCCGGGCAGCACCGAAGGGAAGTCGATGACCTCCTTGGCGGGAGTGTCGTCCAGGCACACGCCCCACCCGCGGCTGCAGAGGCGCAACAGGAAAGCGGGGTGAGCGGCCAGCTGACCCCCGAGACCCATCTGGGACGCCTCAGGGTGGCCGGGAGGGCCGGGGAGGTGGGGCAGGGCGAGACCCTTGCGGGAAGCCTGCCGCCTCCCTGCCACCCCCACCGGTCCCGCCTTAGCGGCCCTCCTGGGCGGTCCCCGATGCCGGGCCTTTGCGGAGACTGAGGGTCACCTGGGCAGGCACCCAGGCCTCAGACAGCTAGGGGCAGCCCTTCCTCCCCTTAACACGGCCCAGGGAAGCGGACACCTGCCCCAGCTCTGGGAGGGCAGCGACGGTCAGGACCCGATGCCAGGCCCAGGCTCGCTGGAGCCCACACTTGCCCACTCACTGGGCGGGGCTGCCCCCATCCGACCAAGCACTGCACCCCAAGTAAACATGCCAACCCACGGCACGGACGCCTGGCGGGACACGGGCTGTTCTGATTGCTGGCCTCAGCCGGGGGGCTCCCTGGGTCTGCACCGCGGGCACGGCGTCCGCTGGGGGGCAGTGGGTCAGCCCGGCCTGGGGCCTCGCCCACCCCTGACCCAGCCCCGCCCAGCAGCTCCTGGCTGGGACCCAGTGCTGACGGGCTGCGTGACAGCTCCTGCAGACAGTGCAACAACGACCACCTTTCCTGTCCGTCCCGTAGTGTGTGACAGGGTAGGGGCACGAGGAGCTCCTCCCTGGACCCAGCACCAGAACCGGAGCCATGTTCGGGCCCAGGCGCTGGCTGCAGCGTCAGAGACCCACGCTGCACTCTACCTGGCTGCGGTGCTGTGCGTCCTTGGGCCACCCCTCACCCTCTCTGGGCCACGACTCCGCAGCCGCCTGTGACCCCCGGCTGCAGAGGTATAAATAGCAGCATCTGTCCGGGGAAGGTCACATGGGTGGTGGCAGCTGGCCCTTCCTTCCTCTCCGCTCGGCGCCCCGCCAGGCTCCTCATGCCTGGGAGCCCTTCCTCTGGGGACCCCCTGCCGTAACAACAGCAGGCCAGGAGGCCCCGCGTGGGGACAGAGCGCCGTGGACGGCTCCGGGCAGAGGCCCTGCTCCCGCCCCGAGGATGGCACGGAGCTGCCCATCCCCTGAGGACAGACCACCCCTTGCGGCTCCCGGTCCTGGGCACGGAGTGGCTGGACGGCGGGAGCGTGGGATGTCACGAAGGGCCGGACACAGGGCCGGGCCAGCCCCTCTCCTCCGGGAGCCCTCCCACCCCAGCCCTGGACCCTGCAGAGACCCCGCCCGGAGCTGCCCCTCCTCCGAGTGCCCACGATCCCTTAGAGGGGCTGCGAGGCTCCCTCTTAATGCCCTCCCCAGACGCCTGCACCCCCCACAGGCTGTCCCCCCCAGGGGGCGAGGGCCTCGTCTGCCTCCTCTACCGCCGTACGGCGAGCACAGGGCAAGGCCTGACTGTTGGCACAGAAGGAGTGTGACTTTGCGATCACGTGGGGCTCCCTCGCGCCTGGTCGACATGGCCCAGGGCCGAGGGCAGTCCCCTGGGGATAGCCGCGTGGTCCAAGCGCCTCCGAGCCTCCCTCAAGACCAGGGAACACGCCTGACCCCACTTGGCACTGACGGCGAATCTCGCCATTCTGCCCCCATCCTGTTTGAGTGGGGCAGGTCCCCTGTGTCCCCTCCCACCCCGAGCAAGGAGACCGGACGCGAGGGCTGGAAGACAGGCCGGTGCCACGCTCCCCGCCCCACACCCCTCTCCCCCTGCCTGGTCCTCCAGGATGGAGAGCTGAGTGTGGGCCAACCCCCCGAGCACCCCTCCACTGGCACCGCCTGTCCCTCTCTTTCTGGGTGCGGAGGCCCTGGGAGGCCTGGCTGGCTCAGGCTGTCACCCCTCCCTCCCGCCCTCCACCCAGGCGTCCCTCACACATTCCAGCAGCCGAATGAAGACAGAGACGCATCTGTCCATCCAGGACCCAGGGTGCTGGGCGCCTCCCTGGGGTGGGGGGGCAGCAGGAAAAAGCCCCAGGGCATGTGGGCGCATCTGCTGTTCCGATCCTCCAGCTCACCCCTGCCCCCTCCGGGGGAGCAGACGCACCCTCGGGATGCGTTCAGACCCACTTGCCACGCTCAGGCCCTTCCCCGGTCCGTGCGCTGTGTGGCTTCCGGTCGTGACGACAGTGACCGCGCTGTGACTGCGAAGCACGGGGCCAGCGCTGTGCTGCACACGTCACGTGTTTGCCCCCTGAACCTGGACGTTAACCCAAGGGGCTGTCCCATCTTCGTCCCGGTTTTTGAGGCTTAAGGGTGAATGTAACTTATCTGCCAACACGGGCAGAAGCCTGGGCCAGAGTCCAAGTTCTTAACCATCAAAGTCATCTCTCCCCTGCTCCGGTCCCCACCCCAGTCATTCCTGTCCTGTCAGAGGCCAGAGTCCTTGCTCTCATGTCCAGAGTGGGCGTGGTCACATCCCGGCTGACACCCCGTGGCGGGGGTGGGGGGGTTGCTTCTAGAAAACATGACCAGATGGATTTATCTCCACTGCCTTTCAGGCTCCCACTACGAAGATTATGAAGGAATGTAGGAATGAACGAGGCACACGGCCACCAGGACAAAGGGCAAGGGAGAGGTGACGATGGCAGATGAAAGATGTCAGCAAGATGCTGGGAGCTGGAAAGCAGATGGCAAGTGGGAGCGGACGTGGTCGCGCAGTGACAGCTGACAGCTGAGGCCCCCAGGGAGACGCCACCCAGAAGCAGAGCCCAGGACATCCGGACGCCCGCGGGCCGAGGACCCGAGCCTGGCTCAAAGGACCCAGCAGGCCCACGGTCCCTCCCCAGCCCCCTGTGGCCGGGCCATCTGCCACCTGGCCCGGGACGAACCGGGAGGTCTGGCCCAAGAACGTCAGACACGGTCGAAAGCTCGAGGGGGAGGGACCTACAGAGAGAAGGGGACACACGACAGAGTCTGCACGAGGGCGCGGAGACACGTGCCAGGCCCCGTCCCCACCGGCATGCCAGAACGCTGTCTCCAGACCCACACCCTCCCAGGAGAGGCCTAGAGAAGGCCTCTCCGGGGGACTGAGTCACTCAGGAAAGTCACCCCAGATACTGACATCTGAAGACCTCCCAAAGAAACAGCCCTGTCCTGCCCGCCCCCCAGTGCCTCCTTCCGCGGAGGACAGACGGCCAAGCCATTCTCAGAAAATCTCCGCTATCGAAGAAACGTTTTCAAAAATAACTGAAAGGAAAGACATCACGGGAGAGCAAAGTCCGTACAGGTGACCGCCTCGGAAAGATGCGGGAAGACGCGGTCCCATGAACGCGGGACGGGACAAAGGGTGGCCGGTGAACAAGGTTAAGAGCACGTCAGGGGGGTGCTGGAAACCAGGCCCGTCTGCGTCGGCTGCCCCCGCACGCCCTCCCCCCACGCGGTGCCATCGGGCCCGAGCGCGGGCCGCGGGCGGGACTCACTCGAGGAACCTGGTGATGTACTCGCGGCTGCAGCGGGACCAGGTGAGGGGCACGGAGTCGTACAGGAGCTGTGGAGACATGACGGAAGGCCGTTTCCCAACAGGCTCGCAGTCATTGCCGCTTCCGTCATGCTGAATGCCGAAGCTGCGTGAGAGCACAGGCCGCGGGCGGGTGAGCGGGCGGGCGCCCCAATCCCACAGGGCACCCCGCCCCAGCCCCGCAGGGCGCCCGACCCCCGTCCCGGAGCTGGCTCGGCCACCCAGGAGCTGTGTGGCCTTAGGAAAGTCACCTCCCCTCCCAGCCTTTCCTCACTCCGGGGAGCAGTGGTGAGTGGCCTGCGGGGCCCTCCTGCAGGTGTGCCAGCCTGAGCCTGGACGGGCACCGTGGCCCCCGCAGCCTCACTGGCGCCAAGAACGGTCCAATGGTGGTCCCCCCACCCCGGGTCCTATCCCAAGGCTGTGTACTCGAGGAGTCGAGGCTGCCACGTCACAGAGAAGGCCTCGGAGAGATGGCCCTTGAGAAGAGCTGTATTTCCTGAGCACCTGCTATGTGCCAGGCACCGTGCTACGCACGCTCAGAAATGCTCCGTCACTGGGTCCTCAGAACGGCCCAGTGGGGCACTGTCACTCCTGGGGAGGCTCAGACAGGCTGCGGAACTGGCCAAGGGCACAGCCAGGAAACGGCCGACTTGGCGCGGAGCGTTCCGTCTACGGCCACAGTCGGCTTTTTAAGGCCCTGCCTGTGTGGCCATCGCCAAGGGAACCCAGAGCGTCAGAGTGACAACGGCGACGCCCTGGCCAGCGGGACTCGGGGGGTCTGCTGTCACGGGCTCCAGTGACTGTCGGACGCTGCCATATTCACCAGGTAAGCAGCCCGGCACAGGGGGCCGAGGACATGGGCCACGTGGAGATGTGAGCCTGCTGCAGACACGGACATCACTAACCAGCCTGTCCATCCGCAGGTAGCACAGAGGCCCAGATCGGGTAGGACACTTGCCTAAAGCCACAGAGCACTTGAGAACCAAGGGTCAAAAATGCCAGCACTGAGGGAAAGGGGGAGGGACGGCCAAGGTCCTATGGTGATGTCTGGCCCATCCCGACTCCGCTTTGAACAAGACCCGCTCCGGGCCGCCCCCAGGTACCCTGGGCCTCTGTCCTGTTGTGGGGACATACAGGAACAGCGTATGGCCAGGGCTCCCTTCCCTGGGATTTGGAGGCCCGGAGGCCTGGCCGCCTGGTGCCCCCAGGTTGGGAGGTGGCAGTGGGGGTGGGGTGGGTACCTGTGCCCGAGCTCGTGGGCCACAGTGAAGGCCAGGGGCAGGCCCGTGTCCTCGTTGATGTTACAGCTGCGATGTGGCTGGCACATGCCCGCCACGTGAGACAGGCCCAGGGTCTCACAGGGCCAGTTCGTGGACGCACACAGGTCCTTCCTACACACGAGGAGAGAGGTGGCCTTCGGGCTGACCTGGCACGTGCCAGCCCCACCCGAGCAGAAGGGCCCCGGGACCCGGAGGGACGGACGGAGGGGCGGAGCAGGATGGGGGGGCCAGCGCAGCCGCCCTGGGGCCCGTGCACGCGTCACTGCCCATCCCGGTGTGACATCGCACCGCGGCGATGCCAGGCGTCACCCTGGGGGGCTGGGTGAGGGTGCGGCATCTCTGTGTGGTTTCTGACAGCTGCATGGGACCCCGCAACTACTTCAAAACGGGACGGGCCCCCGGGTGCTGACGGACTCTGGTCAGTGAGCCCCGAGGCCGGGCCCCCCGCGGCCAGCCTCACCTGGTCAGCAGGATGGCGGTGTCGTGGTGCAGCGGGTGGCTGTCCCCCTTCATGTTGATGCTTTTCTGCCACTTACAGAAGCTCCTCAGGGTGTTGTCCGCATGGTGTGTGATCTTCAGGTCCTCCTGGGGGCAGAGAGCACGGCCGTTCATGCCTCCCCGAGCTCCGGAGGGTCGGGCCCAGTTCCCCAGACAGAGGCAGGAGACGGGCGCCTGGAGGGGCAGTGCGGGGGCGACGGCCAGCCTGCGAGCCCCAGTCCAGTGTCCAGCTTGGCCACCCCTTGCACCTGCAGGCATCTCCTGAGAGGACCTGAGGAAAGATCAGCAGCGACCGGGGGTGACAGAGGACACTGCCGGGGCCACAGAGGCCCTCACTCTGCCTCACACACGGGGCGGCGGGAGTCAGGGGGCAGGGGGCTCCGGCAGCCGACACCACCGGGGGGTGGCGTGGGCACGAGACCGCTCACCTCCTCGTCTTCCAGCAGGATGAGGCGCACGATGGTGATGTGGATGGGGTTGCCGATGCTGGGGTCGTGGAAAAGGCCGGCCACCTGCCGAGAGGGGTGCGGCCGTCACCCCGGATCCAGGGAGGGGACGGCAGCCACTGCCACCCCCAACCTGCACTCAGGGTCACAGGCAGGCGAGCTCCCCGGAGCCCACGGGCTGTACGCGCGCCTCCCCACCCAAAAGAGGGGCTCCCTAGTCAGCCCCAGGAGAGAAGGCCACCCCCGACGACGGCAGGGGTGCACGGCGCAGGGGCACGGGTGCGGAGGGCCGTCTGGTCTTTTAAAGCTCCCTCAGATCACGGCTAGCCCACAGCTGGTGACAGGTGCCAGGCTCCCGCTGGGCCGAGAGGGCGGGACAGTTGAGTCAGCTTCTAGCAATTCCGTCAGGAAAAACAATGTTCCGGGGGAATGGACCAAACGCACACTGTTGAGGGCACAGAAGCCCCTGGCGGTGGGGCTGAGATACGGCTTCAAAACCCAAGTCAGGAGCGGCGAGGACCGTGACACATCGAGGACAGTGACGCGGCGTGCCGCCATCCACCCCGGCACCGTGGGAAGCCTCCTCCACATCCAGGTGCACCTCGTCGGTGTGGCCTGAATCTATCTCTTCTCTCCATGCCCCGGGGCACCGCCCCGTCCACGGCGCCAGCCTCTCTCGTCTGCCAGGTGGGTCTCCTAGTGGGTGCCCCCAAGCGCTCCACGGCCCCCCGCCCCCCCACGGCCCAGCACTCAGTGTCTGTCATTGAAACGCAAACCCAATCAGTCTGTGTCTTTGCTCAGGGCAGTAAGTGGCTGTTGAAGGACAGACCTCCCGAGCCTGGCCGACAGGGCCTGTGGGGTCGGGCCGCTACCCGTCTCTCTGGCCTCCCCTCCCCTCCCCAGGCCCCCCGGCCCCTCGTTCCGACCACGGTGGCTGGAACGAGGTGGGTGGCATGGTTCCTACCACAGGGCCTTTGCGGAGGCTGTGCCCGCAGCCCGACACTCTTTCCCAGCCTTGTCCCCCCAGGGTTGCAGCCCTGCCCCCAACTTCTCCCCCCCATCCTGCCTTCAGTTCACTTCTCAGGCTCCCACAGCCCCGCAGCACTGAGCCTCGTCCTCCCTGCCCCCCAGGCGATGGTTTCACTAACGTCTCCCCGACGCCCCTCAGCACACTGCCCACGCCCGCCGCGGCCTCACCATGTTCATGATGGTCAGCATGTAGCTCTCGACGTGGGGCTGCCCGTGGTACTCCACCATCTTGGCGTCGGCGACCACCAGGGTCTCCACCCACTTCTCTCTGCTGACCGAGCGCTGGTGCAGACGCCGCGGCCACGGGCGTCGCCACTGCTGCCGCAGCTCCCAGCGCTCCCGCCGGGTCTCCTGCTCCAGCGACTCTGGGGGCCCAGACGTGGGGGTGAGCTGCCCCGACGGGCCCCGCACACGGCGCAAGGGCCTCTGCTCGGTGAGCTTTCTCCCGGGCGGTGGGATCAGAGGCAGGAGGCCTGGACTCCCATCGTGGCTCGGCCCTGACCTGTGTCATGTGACCCTGGCTTTGTCACTCCCCTCTCTGGCCATATAGGAATACGCCGACCCGCCGCAGAGGGTGACCTCGGGGGCCGGTGAAATGGCGGATGTGAGCCCAGTAAGCCATTGCCCACAGGAGGGGAGCTCTGGGCCTCCCTCCCCGCGTGCCCCCCTGCGGGGGGGTTAGTGCATCCCAGCACATGTGGACCCCGGGCCCAGCCCCCAGCCTACGACCCTCCTGAGGGTCAGAGAGGAAGCACAGCTGTGCAGCTGGGGAAACTGAGGCCAACGAGCATATGTCTGCTCCTCGGGGTCCCTGTGCTGTGGCAGCCTAGGAGGCTCCAGTGCAGGGAGTGGTCCCCAAACCCCAGGGTCCCTCAGGGGACAGCTCCTCCCCGGGACTGGCCGGCACTATGGCCACCCTGCAGAAGAGGTGCTGGTGCCACGCTCCAGGTCCCCAGTACTAGAGGTCAGTTATTCTGGGCCAGCACCAGGGTGGGGAGGGGAGGGGAGGAGGCTCCTGGCCAGCTGCCCTGCCCGGCTGGGCATGGCCCTGTCCGGCCAGGACACTTGAGGAAGAATGGTGGACAGAGCTGAAGGTACCACAGCTAGTGAATGGGGAGGGGTCGGGGACAGAGCCCCGGGGTGGGGGAAGCACGTGAGGTGGTAGCGAGTGGGGTCGGTCCAGGGCCTCAGGCCCTTGGCTCGCTTGGAGGGCACACGGTCTAAAGTGTCTGTCGGTCTGTCTGTGTCCCTTTGGGCCAAGGGGAGCTGAGCATGGGATGTTGAGAGAGGCTTCTAGAAAGGACCTCCATGCCCGGGCCCCTCCCCTGCCTCGCAGCTGGCAGCAGGGGAGCATACCTTGCACCCCACAGGTGCCTGGAGCCCTGGCGTCACCCGACTCCGCCCGCCTCTTGGGGGCTTGGCGCTTGTACACCACGTGGGGCTGGGCGCGGCCGGGCCGGGCCGGCACCCCCTCCAGGGGCTCGATGAAGTAGTCCTCGTTGGAGAGCTGGAACACACCTTTCTGGGGAGAAGCGCCAGGTCACAGGGGCAGGGCTGGCCCTCGCTGTCTTCCCCGGCCATGGCGCCCGCACCGCCCCTCCCCGCCCCGCTGGAGCTGTGATGCGTCTGGTCCAAGGGTAAGAAGGTGGCCTCTTCCATGCAGTGCCAGACAGCCGGGCTGAGCCGGCGGCCCGGGTCCTGGCCTCCAAGCCATTCTGCATCCCCTCTGGAGATGCCACGGCCACCAGGACACCCTGTTCCCAGAGAAGGGACACTGGCACCACAGAGGAAGAGGGCTCGGTGCACAAGTTCTGAGCGGGGACCCTGGATGGCAGCTTCGGCATCGTCTGGGAATCCATCAGAAAGGTGAGCCTGGGGCTCCCCCCCCACCCCGCCCCCTATGACCGACCCTAGGGGACACTGCGGGTGATTCACTGACGTTGAGGAACCTCGGTCCTGTAGGACAAGGAGTCCTGCTCTGTCACTCCCATTTACAGGTGGGGGACACAGGCTGGGGGATTGGAAGCGAATTGACCGAAGGCAGTGGGCGAGTCCGAGCGAGGCTGGGCACTCACCAGGCCGTCGCAGGCGCTGATGGCCGCCAGGCCACCCTCCAGCTCGGGGTCCTGCACCTCGCCCAGCAGGTGGCAGGCGGGCGCGTGCGTGCGGATGTGCGCGCGTCCCAGGCCGCCGCGCCGGCGCGTCTCGCTCACGAAGCCGGGCGCCAGCAGGTGCACGTTGGCCGCCAGGTGGAAGCGCAGCGCGCGCCCGCGGAACTGCAGCTCGTAGAAGGCGCGCGCGGCCCGGCGCGCGGACACCGCCCGCTTGCGCGGCGCGCGCGGCCACAGCTCGTACGACAGGAAGGCGCCCCCCGCGTCCACGCGCACCGGGTGCACGATGTCCAGCTCCGTCCGGCCCTCGGCGGCCGGCCCTGCGGGGAGAAAACCGTGCGGTCCCCGGGAACCAGAGCGAGTGCGGGGACTCACATCCGCGCCGTGCCACCCCCTGGCTCTGCGGGGCCACCTGTCTGCGCCTCGGCGTCTCCATGTAGCTTATCGCAGTAACCTCCTGACAGGTCTCCCGAGCCCCCAGTGCTCCCGCCTCCCTCCCGGCCCGGCCGGAAGCGCCATCCCAGCCAGGCTGCAGGACCCCAGCTCGCCTGCAGCTTGTCCCCTGCCACACCGGAGGGGCGCCCCCTGCTGAGGACGCCCCCCATCCACCGCGGCGCCCTCGGGTGGATGCCGGGAGAGTCAGGAGGCAGGGTGGGCTGGGGCGACTTGCTGTGTGGCTCTGGGCCAGTTGTCCGCGTCTCTGAGTTTCGGGACGGCCTCAGTGCAAGGATTTTCCGGACTTCTCGGATAAGAGTTGGTTAAAAATAAGTCCCCAGGCTCTGTCCCAGGAGCACTGAACCAGCATCTCCAGGAAACGAGACCAGGAAGCTGCGTTTTGACCCGGAGCCCTAGGGAAGTTGGGAAACTCCCCACTGGTGGGACCAGGCTGACTTCCGCAGCACCTGGAGCTCTGGGAGAAGCCGCAGGTGCCCGGGGCCAGCCCGGAGAGCCGCCCGCGCAGAACTGGTGCTCTGGGTGTTTTTCTAAACCTCCTGGGGAATCCGATGTAACCATTTCGGGGGCCGGCATTCGGAGGCCACTGGGCTGGATAATTTAAGGAGACTTCTTGCTCTGGCATCCTAATAGGGGCCTCTGGGTTTGCAACCCCACAACCACAACCTGCAGACTTGCCGTTTGTCAGTTTATTGATTTTTTTTGGGGGGGGGAGCGTATTTTGGCTAGCACAAATACTGAAAAATAATCGGTCATCAGTATTTTAAAATTACATGATTTTGTACAAAAATCTCCATTTTCAGCTTTTCTTGAAAAGCCTTCTCACCTGCGTCAGGCTTAAATTCCCACTTGTGAGAAGTGGTCCTTTAGTAAGGGACACCCCCCCCATCTCCACCTCTCCTTGTTATGTCCCCAACGCCATAGCTAAATACAGGTCGCCCTGGTCTCACGCTCAAATCATTCAGCAAAGAAGAAAATCTCTAACAAAAATGAGAAAAAGAAGTAGATCGAAAGACTCCATGTTTCAAGAGAAACTTCTCCCCAGAAGCCTGGTCTGTTCATTTACGTTACCCACCCGGTCCAGGGCGTTTGGTGCTGTGAGGGAGTGTGGGGTGCCCCAAAGTCCAGGAACATGGGCGGCACCATCCTCGCCCTCAAAATAAATGGGTGCAGCACCCTCGTGATCCTCGGCCCTGGCCCAGTGCTGAGAAGGTCCGAGTGAGGGGCGGGGACACCCACAGGTGGACTGGGGTGAGGAAAAGCTTTGTCGAAGGGGACGCTTGCGAGATGTCCCTTGACGTAAGGTACATGCTTAACTGGGAAGATGAGGCGGGCATCTTGGTGCTAGGCCCCCCGAGAAAGAGTGAAAAGCTAGGAGTGTGCGGACAAGCAGCTAAAAGCGAGGCTCGGCATGTGTTTTGAGAAATGGCACACGGTGGGCTGACAACGCACTGCCAACAGGATGAGTTTTGAACACAGGAAGATCCAGGCTCGTGTCACAACTCGGCCACTAAATAGTGTGTGGCCTGGAGGGCGTGGACAGTCACAGCCTCAGCCGCTAAGGCCGCGCCGAAGGGGAGGGGCTCCGATGCCCCGTAGCACTCACTGTACTGGGGGCGCAGGAGCCATGTGCTCACTCCAGGCGACGGCAGTGTCCCCAAGCTCGTGTGGGTGGGACACAGAGTTCTGTATGTGACCGGGGAATCTGAACTGCTGGGGAGAAGTGGCCCCCAGAGCTCAAAAAAGTATCCCGGGGAGAGAGACTTCTGTCCCTGGGACGTGCAGTCCTGGTGAGACTCCCTGCCCTAGACCTCGGGCCAACACTCCAAGACAGAAATTCAAGGCGAGCGGCAAAGAAGCGGCCTAATAAGTTCAAAAATGGGACAGAGGCCAAGTCGAGATACACTGCAGTAAAAGGCACAGGCATTAGTATGCCGGAGGGCCGGTCTACCTGGGCGTGCATCTCGGCTCTGCCAGCCACGGCTTTCAAACCACGGGCAAATTCCTCCACCACTCAGTTTCTCCAGCTATAAAATGGGTACGATAATCGTACTAACCTCTTAGGTTGCGTGAGAATTAAATGAGTTAATATGTAAGTGCTTAGAACGTAGATGGCACAAAGCTAAGTATGACTGAAAATCTGCGAGGGAAGTTCTACAGTATCCTTAGCTATTTCTTTAAAAACGTGTTTTATCTCTTTGTCCAGTGGCTTAATATGTTTTTTCAATTAAAAAGGGGAAAATAAGACTAACAGGATATTGACTTTTATTGCAACAACTTTGTTCTTGTTTTGTTCGGCGTTAATTTTTTAAATAATCAACCTGCATTGTTTTGCCATTAAATGTCTTTAAAGGGGGGCAGAGTGAGTTAAAAAAGTAAACCAGAGTTTCAGTGTCTCCTAAGCCTCCTCCTGGTGGGGACAGTGGTGGCTGAAACCAGCACCACCCAGTGCCAGCAGCGGGTATTGCAGGCTCTAGTCTAGGTTGGCAGCAGCGAGCATTTGCGGGTGAGGAAGAGTTGAGGTCCAGGGGCGATGGGGGCAGGGGCCATTCGACTGGACTGCCAGCGGTCCACGGCCGTCTGTTCCAATTGGCAGGTGCTAAATTCTTTGACTATCACCCTTAGGTGACAGAACTGTCACTCTGTAGCTGTGACCAGAGAAATGCCAACAGGGCGTGTACCCTCACCTCCTCCCTGTCAAAACCCGCGTTAAGATCCAGCCCTTCAAACGACCTGAAGCTCATGCCAAAGAGAAAAAATAACCAGGGTGATCTTAACGCGCGACACATGCCTTCCTCCCCAGGTCCGTCTGTGTGTGTCTGACTTGCACATATACATGCACACAGGGCTCACGTGCGATTCAGTGGTCGGTGGGGACATGGCCGGGCTGCAGTCCCAGCAACCCCAAGTCCTTTGGCTTGTCACATATTGCTAAAAGTGAGTCCAAGATGTGTTCTTTGATCTCAAAGAAGGTAGCCTTCAGTGAGTGGGCAGAGCCCCCCCCCCCCCGCTAGTCTCCCAGGCAGCTCCAGAGAAAAGAGAGCTTAGTGCCTCCCGGCCAGGGTCCAGGCTGATGAGCAGAACGGGCGGGAGTGGGGGGGGACACGGGGGCGGGTCTTTGCTCCGCCAGATACAGACACTGCGCCCTCCTGGCAGATGAGATGGGGGACGGCACCTGCCCCTCCTCCACCCCCAACTGGCAGGTCCAAGTGACAAGACTCACCAAGGGCTTCCTAATCTTACTGAGTCTGCTGGGCAGATTAACAGAAATAACGGCCATCACATGGAGGTCATTCTGTCCTGGGGGCTGAGCAACTGACCTTCGGCGTGTCACTTAATCCTCACAAGAACCCTCAGAGGTGGATGCCCGATCCCTATTTGACAAACGGGCCGACTACAGCCCGGGAGGGCAGGAGGGTGGCCGTGCTTATGCTGGGTCTGCTTTGCCGTGGCAGTGGGGAGAGCCCTGACCTCGACCTCAGCGAAACGCTCCCCATTCCTCCCGCAGCTGCCAGGGGACCTGTTGCCAAGTTCAGGCCGGAAGGCAGTTCAGGCTCCCCCGCCTGCCCTAGTCCCCACCGCGGGGGAAACCACTTTCCTGCCCCCGCGTCCCCATCACCTGAGTCACCCTCACCCAGCTCGGGAATGACTCCTTGAGCCTGTCCCCCGGGGGCCATAAAGGATTTCCCATCCCCTGCCGTGCGGGTTGCCCCGGAGCCGGAGCCGATGAGAAGTCAGCACCTGGGCGGTTGGCACACACTAAACGCGCGTCCAACGTCTGCTCCTTCTCCACGTCGAGCTCGCTGCGGCTCAAGGGGCTCCCTGTAGCCCCGCTCCCGGCGGCCACTCTCTGCACCAGCTCGCAGCCCCCCGCCATCTGGCGTGAGTGCCCTCACATTCCAGCCCAGACACTTTTCAAGCCTGACGACCAGTCTCTCTACTGGGGAGCAGCAGGTCTCCCCCATTCCCGGCACGCAGGCCTAATCCGCCCCACCCCCCGCACAGCGTTGCAGCCCACCCAAAGTTGGTCGTCCTCCAG